>NC_084610.1:16877768-17185715 GCF_033807715.1 Cololabis saira | reverse complement strand
AGAAAGAAAGAAAGAAGGATAAATTCCCGTTGATGACGTTTTTGTGTAACAAACATGGTGGATCTGAGAGCGAGATAGATTTATAGTTAAAGGTGGAGTTGAATTGGTATTTTTTTTATCGTAATTTTTATCGTTATCGGGATAAATGCCAGAAATTATCGTGATACATTTTTTAGTCCGTACCGCCCATCTCTAGTATCAAACATTTGCTATATTTTCTGATTCAGGAGATCTTTCAGCTGTGGAAAACACACACACACACACACACACACACACACACACACACACACACACACACACACACACACACACACACACACACACACACACACACACAACATGCAAAGTGTTGAGGACATCCTACAAAACAACCTGCCATGTGAAGCTTTATTCTCTTTAGCGTCTAAGCCTTTGACCTTTGCTTGATATCTTAATCTTTTACGGCTCGCTGAGGTGTCAGCCAGTCCTCCAGGTCCATGCAGATATGGGAAGCATAAATGGGAGTCTGGATTTTGCAAAGGTCACATCAACACACAGAAAATGCGGCAGAATTTCAGCGAGCTAATCCCCTTTTCCTGCAAGGTGTGAATTGTGGCTCCTTCACTGAAGTGATTTCCAACTTTGAATGGTCCTCTAACTATATTTACAACTCTCTATTTTTTAGTTTGATGTCTTGCCTTTCTGAAACAAGGACAGAAACTTTAAATGTGAGGTCACAGTCACTAATCTGACAGACGTCCTCCGAGGAGTCCAGGGGCAGTGATCTCTCCAGGGCAGACGACGGTTGACACGCAGGCTGTTCTTCGATCCCGTTCCACAGGTTTTCGAGTAAATCCGGACATCTGGATTAACACCCCTCGCTCCTCCTCCCCCTCCTCCGTTGTATCGCAAAACCTTTTTTAGACTGGCCCTAATCCGCATAAGAAGTGTGGAGATTACCAAGATCCTCTGAATATCTCTCGGTTCTCTCAAGAAAACAGGACAAAACCCCAACTGTCCAACAGAGAGGACACCTGCGGGTTTGGTTAAACTGCAACACGACAAATTATTCTATTTTATCCTACATGCCCCAGTAAGATTATCCATTTGATTTTAAAAGTGTGATTATTTCTATTCTAATTCGGTTTCTAAGCGATCCAGGTCTCTTTAGCTTGTTTCTGTCACTCATGCAGATGATTTCACTGAAAATGTTCCCAGAATGGGCACATCTATATTAAAATATCTATTGTTATAATATTAAACACTGTAACACTTTTGTCAGATAATATATTACACTTAATTGTAATTTATTACCTTCTATTCCATATAATATGTTACATATGAAACATATTTTGGTATTAAGGTTTTTAAGAGGTTTTTAAGTCTTCTTTGAAAACGTATTTATTTTCTTTGGCTTTTGGTGTACGGTAAATGGTTGCCTACATCTGTGAGAAGTGATTGTGAACTTTGTGGGTCTGTTCTTTGCCGTCTATTTTCTATTTTCTATTACTATTTTATTAATCATTCTAGCATGTTAGTGATTTTATTGTTTCTACACTTTGTACTGTATTTTCTTTTAGTATTGTTTAATTTTTATTGTATACTGTAGAGCACTTTGGTCGACCTTGGTCGTTTTTAAATGTGCTATATAAATACAATTGACATTGACATTGACATTGACATATTCTTAAAAATGTGATGAAATGTAATGTTACAATGGGACTCCATGCCTCCTCAGCGGCTGACTGAGTCCACGTCTTTTAAAAAAACTACAAGTGGCTCAAAACAAGGCTGCAAGACTTGTTCTTGGTTTTTCTCCAAGAACAAGTGTTGCAGAAATGCATGAATGTCTCTCCTGGCTGAGGGTTGAGGATAGGATATCTACTAATGTACTTACATAGAATTATTAACACTCAGACTCTTACATTTCTCTATAATAATATAACTTATTGTTCAAATATTCATTCAGATAACACTCGAGGGGCGAATAGTGGTCGGATTATGTTAGCTTTACCTAAGTCTGACTTTATGAAGAGGACAGTACTTTACAGATCAGTTGCATATTGGAAAACCCTTCCAGGTGAGATTCGTGACATCAAAAGATGATTTGAAACGAAGACTAAGAACGTATTTGTTGTCATCACCTTACAATCATATAGCGTATCAGATTGAGTGAGATCAATACATCAAATTATATGATTTGTATGATATTTTTCTTTATTTCTTATACTTTCTTATTTTTATGTTTTTAAATGTACTTTATGAATTGACATTGTATGTTTGATTTTGTATTTTATTGTCTGGACCCCAGGAAGACTAGCTTTCGTTTTGGTGTCAGCTAATCGGGATCCTTTTAAATAAACAAATGAACAAATAAACGTCCACTGGTCATATCTGATGTGCTCCACATGGGAGGAAAGAAAATGGGAAAAGTTCAGATTTCCAGACCCAGATTGGATAATTGTTCAGCCCCCTCCCCCATCTTGACCTGGGTGTGGAGTGGTGGGGTCAAGTCTAGTGTCTGACTCCTCCCCCTATAACAGGCTTCTATTAACTGAGCTTTAAGCTTGTTACAAACAGAGACACACTCAAGTGTCTCTCTGTGGTATGTTGAACAAAGCATGTCACAGAAAACTCTAAAAGACCTCAGGACATCTAAGTTTCAAACAGAATACCCAACTTAGGATGCTTTAGACGCGTACCTTTGTTGTCTCCTCTCCGGGCCACTGTGCATCCCACCCCATCCCAGCTCCGAGCTTTCATAGCGATGCCTGCTCTGTTCTGTCGTCCAGAGGGACTTTACTGCTGCTCTCGCCGCCTCAGGCTCTCTGCGTATGATTGTTAAAGGGCAGCGACCAATGCCAAATATAAAATGCTGCAAATGCTTTCCTGACTGAATTACAGTAAGACTCTAAGATGCTCAATTAAACCGTCAGTACTGCTTGTGTCCGTACAAAATAGTGCTTCAGCTGAAGAAATGACAGCTTTTAAATTGATATAAAACTGCAGCCTGCCAGAAATGAGAAGTATTTCCTGCAGCTAGCGTTAAGGAGTCCTTTTTGCTTAAACAATTTTAAAAGGAGTTCTGAAGTCAATCAGCTTCTACGGAAGAGTATCAGGGCCATGCAGGGGAAAAAATATTTGAGAGGGGAAGATTTTTTTTTATTGTGCACTTCTGTCAGGGTGTGGTTGTTTAGGACCCAAAAGCAGGAGAGCAGGATGCAGAAGTTCACAAAACAGGGTTTAATTAACAAAAGCCAAAACCAAAAGCGCTGCTGGGCAGGATCAAAAAGGGCAGAACAGAAACAGGGATCCAAGAACTAGAGGAGAACATGGAGGGAGCAAACAGTACGGACCAACAAGGAGCAAGGGAAAGACAAGACCAGATATACACATGGGGGTAACGAGACACAGGTGCAGACAATCAGGGCAGATGGGAAACAGGAGGGACAGAACTGAAACTCAAAAACTGGGGGGAAGTGTCAAACCCTGACAACTTCGAGAGAAACACAACTTCGACAAAGTCTAAATTTAGAAAATAAAGTCGAAATTTCGTGAACAAAGTCGAAATTTTCTCAACATTTCAACTTTATTCATGAAATTTTGCCTTTTTTCTCGAAATTGTACTTCAACATTAATCTCGACATTTTGACTTTTTTCTCAACATTTCAACTTTTTGCTCGAAGTGCATAATGAAAAAAAATCTTCCTCCTCTAAAATATTATTTTTATTTTTCTCCTGCCTGGCCCTAATACTCTTTCGTAAGCTTCCCATCAGGTCTAATGTGTAATCTGTTCACCATCGTCCCATTAGTCATGTTACTGATATTACAGACATAAATGAATATATGTCATTCCATATTAAGAGGTGATGTTTTCAAGTCACACATCATCAACAAGCTGGTGCTCTAGCACATACCCCTGAACAAGAATACCAAATGTCAACACCTCATCTGCAAATATCTGATGCCACCTTGCCCCTGCCAGATCCACCACAGATAAACCGTGACTGAGAGGGAGACGAAAACGCCACAAAAGACCAATACATTCACCTCTTTCTTAAAATACAGTCAGGCATCGAAGTCGACTACCTCACCCAGATTCAAGTCAGCACTTCTTTTTGATGTTGTATTTTCTCTTCAAAGTAGAACATGGAATTTCTTTTGACTGGAAACACTCGTGGAAAAGATACAAACTGGTGTTTTTGCTCACCAATTTTAACAATTAATGTTGTTCAAAAAACTGGAATAGAACTGAAGGTTGCTCTTCTTTGCTGTTTAGATTAAAATATATGAAAACTGATTCAGTTGGTGGGATTAGAAATCTGTGCAAAGAGTTGGTGTTATTGGCTAACTTTACACCTCATATATAGGGCAAATAGTGACGAAGGCAGTTCTGAGATATTTACTGTTGTATAGGTGACATGGAGCTTATTTTAGGTCAGCTGATGCTGTAACTGGCTTTTCTTTTTTTGGCAGCCATCTCATCACATTGGGCTTTAAAAATGTGTGGTTGTCAGCAGCCTGAACAAAATTTCATGCGTAAGCACAGACACTGCTCAGCCCAAACCATATCTGACAGTAAAAGGACAGCATTGAAGCCCTAGATTCTAAAGTGGATTCAGTTAACTAAGATAATCATCAAGGGTCTATTAAATATTTTGGTCAAAATTAAACAAATTTTTAAGCAAGAATAAGTAGTGGGAGCTGGGTTAAGAAAAAATTAGCAATCTGTGAGCATCGGTATGGTTTAGAAAGAAAGAAACAGCAGTACAGATGCCGTGTTTGCTTTAGAGAATGCTGATGAAGAAGTTCAGGGAAGGTCAGAAAGAGTTGCACTGTGGACTCTTTGTGGATGTAGAGAAAAGCATATGAAAGAGGGGAGAAGAGTGGCGTGGTAGAAAAGCCTGTTAGAGGTAGAGGACATGTATGAAGGCAGCATGACGGGATGAAGCGTAAGTAGGAGTCACAGAGGGGTTTCAGGTGGAGGTGGGACTGCATTAAGGATCCGCTCTGGGCCCCTTCCTGTTTATCGTGGTTTACAGATCTGGCCATACAGGAGTCTCCTTGGAATATAGGGCTGGGCGATATATATGAGATTTTAATATATATCGATATATTTTCAAACGCGAAATGGTACGAGACAAATATCGAGATATGACTTTTGGTCCATATCGCCCAGCCCTAATGGAATACGATGTTTGCAGATGACATTGTGGTCTACAGAGAGGGAAAGGGAGACTTCCAGGGTAGTAAAGTGAATGAAACGGGGAATCAGATAGAGCGTCACATTTTTCAGAATGTAGCGGCAGCAGGACCACTTTGTAAACTCCAGCACTTCACAACACAGATTTTAGATGACATGGGAACAAACAGACTGGGAGCAGTAAGTGGGGCAGGAGTGCTGCAGCACTTATTAAGAGACGACGGTGTAACTTTAGACAAGTTACTGTGAGGGAGCACTTCTGCATCCTAGGCGATAAGCTGTTAGCTGTAAGTGTCCATACTGTCTCCTGAGTGACTTCACTTGTGTTACTTCCAAGCGCTGACCGTCTAACTTCTGGATTGACGCGTGTGCGGAACTAACATTTGTGGCAGGTCCTCAACCGGCCGATAGATGGTGGCTCCAAAAGTGAGTCAGTCTCCACTGACTCTCATGTGGAAATGAACACCTTTAGAGGAGAAATAAACATACCTGTATTTTCAGCCTGGTCTCAGTCGTTTGATTTTACACCCATGAAGACTCTGAGGGGGGTGGATTATTTTGTACCACTTCAGAAGAATTTAAATAAAGCAAGAAATTGAATTCAAATGTGATCGATTCACTGAACTCAGCCAATGGCTAACCATAACCGCTTCCTCATCCGTAATCTTCATGCTACCGCCTTCAGCGAAGCAACCACCCATACGATTTTGCCATTGAGTCAACGAGTTAAACTGTTTACCCCGCTGTAAAAACGTCTGACGGCCACTCTTCAGGTATTACGGCGATGTTCCGCCGAAGGAGCCTTGATTGACATGTGGTGGGCGTGTTCCCATCTCCTTCTACTTTTAGGATTTTATGTTATACTTTTATACTTTTTTAGTGTGTATTTTAACTTCATAGTTATATGATATATAAATAAAGTCTGATTTGATTATCGCTACACCCCGCACGAAGAAAGTAACAACTGTTACCAGGCAGTAAACCCAAGCATTAATGATGATTTTGGGAAGTTCCAACTAAGCTTGTTTCTCTCCTAAACTCTGTATTTAAACGTATTTATTTTCTCAAGCCGTGTACATTGCAACAACATTATTATGGGGGATTATTGAAGTATTTATTCATCTGTTAAATGCAAAGCTGAAGGTGGCAGAGCTGAAGATGTTAAGATTGGTGACAAGGATTTAAAAACAAGAACATTATCGGACAAACCGGGGTTAGATGTCTGAGAGATAAAGAGAGAGGTGATACTGAGATGACGTGGACGTAAAGAGAGAGAAGGTTGCTGGAGTGCCTCATTATCAAGAGCCCAGCCTTTTGCTGCCCTCTTGAGAGGTACAGCAATGGCAGAATTATCAGTGTGGAAGTGTCCTTGGGCAAGACAGCGAACTGCATGTTGCCCCCTGACGAGCTCACCGAGGTATGACTGTGAAAACATAACGTGACTATATGATATGAGCACCGTGGGGGGAGTGTTTGTGGGGATGGAAAATGAGAAACATACTGTTGTAAAACCTAGTCAAGGTATAAAAAGATGTTAAAGAAGTGCAAGACATATTTTCTTTTACTTAATTGTAGAAGAATAGTAGAAGTAAAATATATATACTGCATATGCTCTGAAATACAGACAGTTTTTCATAAAATGTGTAATGTCCGATTAAATGAGCACGTTCATTTAAAACTGAGAAACTTCTCCCAGTTACACTTCACACTTCACAGTTTGATTTAACTCATTTTGAAATATTTTTTTAAATAACTGTTACATTATTAATGTAAAAAAATAAGATTTTTCCCCCTATTTTTGTAAAAAAAGATTAGATGATATAATCAGAACAAAGCCAAAATCTTTCTAATCACTGCTGGAGAACCACCCATGCCTTTCTTGAATAGTTTGACGACTCTTAACCATTAAATACCTTTTGTAACCATCACTATTCACTAACACACTGTCAGTGCCAAATTAACAGCGAAAAGCCACGCTGTGCGTGTAGAATAAACTAAACTAATAAAACTCAAGTGGAGCCGTGTTACGGCCGGCCTGCTTTCTTTGCTCTAATCTGAAATAATGAGGTCAGTAATAAGGTTGGATTGTGTGGCTGCTCAGCGTGAGGCCCGCTGCTCGGCTCGAGCGGGGCAGCCCAACAATTGAAGCAGGTTTGACGTCTGGCCTTGCAGCGATTCTGTAGCACGCTGCGATTTGAGTGCTGCGGCCCCGTGCTGAGAGCAAAGCCCTGCAGGAGCCACTGGCAATTGGTGAGCCTTTGACAAGACTACTTGAATCGGCTGTGAATTAGTGAAGTTTTATATGTTTAAAGGAGAAACTAGCACATATATGTGTGTGTGTGTGGGGGGGTGTCTTCTCTAAGAATTAACTATACAAAAAAAGGGATATAGCAAACACAGCTAAAACATATAAATCTCTAACACTTTTGAAAGATCCTCGTGTTCGTTTGTCTGGTGCACCATAAGAAAACCAGTGAACAGGATCAAATGTAAATGCAAGCTTTTATTATATCATGCACAATGTTTTCCAGCCGGAGGTACACTTTTCTCAGACCACATAGGTAGGAGAAAAATGCACCCTGTGGTCATCAATCCAGTCCTATTTATACTAAAAAGGGATGTGTTTTGTACGTTAGGAGCCGATGTTGAACCTTATCTGTTGAACCTTATCTGGGAGGCCAACTGCAGTGAAAGAAACTTAAACATGTCACACTTTCAGCCATATATTTTCTGTTGTCTATCTCTAATCCGACATGCCAACCCAGCAAAGATCTACGACAACCAAAACCCAGAGAAAAACAGGAGGAGAACCATTAATCTTAAACATCCGTTCCTCTTCACCGTCCTCACCTAGAGAAGAACTCAGCTAATCAGTCTGGTCATAAAAACAGGAGCTGGTTCTGCACTGAGAGCAACCATCAGTGTACAATCTTATAGAAAAACCCCTCATACTTTTAACAATTTCATAAAATCCTAACACTTTCATGATGGATCTCAACAGTTGAGGTTTAACAATACTACAGTTAGTTACTATAGCAACCGCCTTGACTGTCATTCCTCTCCCTGTACTGGAAGTAAGTTTTACTTGCCGAAAAGCTACAATATCAGCAAAGCATGAGGGAAAAAAAGATCATTAAGAAGATGAAACACTCCCACTGCAGGGTTGGCCGCGTCCCTGTTACGCCTGTGCGCGTTGCCTTGTTATTGGTTTCCACTCTGGAGGGATGTGCAGGAGAGAGAGGATTTCAAGGTGACCATGAGGTGCAGCTCAGAAGCAGACAGATGGGGTTGTCTGTATCCAGAACAGAGCAGCAACCACCAGGAGCATAGGCCAAATAGGCACATTTCTCTTTACCTGAGGTACAGATCCAATAAAATCCTATAGACCAAGGCATCTATCGGAGGATTTCAGCACTTCACCTCATTTCAAAACCCCTCTGAACCCTATGTCTCTAAAGGGGATGGGAAACAGAGACGTAAGCCAACAGTTGAACGCCAGAGTGGTGAGGAGGTTCATTGGTACAACATATATTCTCACACGTCGGGCTGAGTAGGTACTAGTGTAAAAGTGCCATAAGTGACAGTCCTGGGCATTGCCATCCTCTGCCAACCCAGGGAGGACCTGCACTGAGCTCAGGTCTCCTCCTTAACCTGAGGAGTGAGCAGGCCGCTTCTTTTCACCAGACAGGGTGGGGTTTCTCCAGCCGGACTTAGCGCGTGGAAGGATCACGTTATTCCGGCCGGATCCTCCCCACCCCATCTGTTCCCCGGCTGGCCAGAGGGGGCATGTATAGCCCAGGACTGTGTGCATGTTTTTGTGAGGGTAGCTCACATTAGCTACCCAAGGGAACACGGGGAGAACTAGCAAACTCCACATAGAAAGGCCCTTTCACCAACCCCACCCAGGGTGTGGGCACTGAAGTCATGGGGGAACTAACGCACTTCAGCGCCCACAGCGTCCCCGGCAGAAATTGAACCCAGGACCTTGTTTCTTTTCAATACCCAGATCAGAAGTAGGCGGGGTTGGAGCGAAGCTGCTGTGACGTACTCAATTGTGCGATTGGGCCAACCCCCCGACCAATCGGTGGCCTGTAGTATGATGACGTCAGATGCAGCCCGAATCAGCTGCTTAGAACCTCTGCAGAATAGTTACAGAAAAAGTATCTACTCGGCACATTAGACCCCTAGTGGAAAAGCGCAAAACCGAGGCGAGACGAGTCGAGTTGGGCTGAGTAGGTACTAGTGGAAAAGCGCCATTAGTTTAAGCTCCACCACACAAGGGAGACTCGATCTAGGCCCTGGGTCACCATCGCCACCATCATAACGAGCTGAGGAGCTCCCTAAAGCATGTGAAAGGAAGTCTCCAGGACCGTGGCCTGAAATCCTGCACCGACAACTGCTTGACTGTCACCTGACCCAGATGATTTTGTTTTAGGGTGGTCCAGCTGACCGCACATGCTCACGTGTTTACCCCACCCACCCTGATCAACTAACCTGGCTTCTTTAGATGCAGAAGACTTCAAAAACTATGAAATCATTAAGGAATAAAAACTGGTGTTGTGTCGACAGACATTTTTCAGATGTCTCCTTTATAAAGGGATTGCATGAAGAATAATGCTTTTATTGTTTTTGCAGGGGGTTCTAGGCAGTATCCTATGGTGCAAAGGGGCAAAACTGCATAATAGTTTAACAGATGAAACTATACTGAGCCGGAAAACTTGACTGGTTTCCTGCAGCCGTGTCTTGCTGCGTCCTCGTCCCACCTCCAAGCCAGTTCCTGTACTTTCCACTGATCTCGCTATTCCAACGAGGATCAAGAAACAAAGAAAACAAAACAACTCAAACTTCCCCCTCCTGGCTCTCTTCTCTCGTACACCCCTGAGGTCTTATTCGGAGCATTAATTAAGCTTTGGAGAAGTTCAATCATCTTAAGAGATGTTGAAAATTGCCAAGCAGCAGATGTTGTTTAAATGGTGCAGAAAACAATCGTCGAAAAAATATCTGAAAGAATATCTGAAAGAGCTTATGACTTTAAGTAAATCCATATATGTGGCATTTGTTCCTCTCTGCTAATGTAACCGTAAGACCATCCGTCGTCATCCATCCCCATCCGTCTGACCCAGGAATTTCAGCACTCTCACCGCGTTATGCGACTCGTATAAGACGAGCGTTATCCTGGCATGTCGGCACACTGTTACTAAGTTGGATTTCCTGTTGCAATCCAACCAGAAAAATGTTTCGAGTGGTTTACAACTTTATGATTATGGCTCAAGATCAAGTACGGAGTGCAGCATAAATGGAGATTACATATAGTTGCTAAAAGTGCTACCGTTCAACCTCTTTACAGTAAGAACAGAGGGATCACGACTGGAAAACAATGACGCAGCTTTACACACACGCAAACATGTACGCACAAACCCGTCCCCGCTTTGCTGGCATGGACGTATCTGTCAGAGGACAAGAGTCCCTCCAGACTGGCATCAAACATGCAGTCGACACAGAAAGCCTCTGCATCGCCCTGACTTAACAGTTTCAATAAAAACTGACAGGAAGCCTTCGCTTAATTGTTTGTCTTTCCCTACGCAGATCAGGCCCTTGTAATGCTCCGCCGTATTTCTTTCTAAAGCCGCGCAGACGTAAAATCGAGCAGGCGGGATCCTCGGGGAAATCATAACTCTGTGCGACAGATTTGTGGTTGCTACGTGAGTTACGACTCACACCGGACAGTTTTGCAGGTAAAAGCTGAGATGTGAGTCATGGCACCGCATTTGTCTCAAATTTGAATACTAGTGGGGGAGTGATAGTCTAGTAGCTACAGAGGTGGGGCCTGGAGGACCCAGGTTCAAGCCCCAGAATGGCAACCAAGATGAACCACCTTGGTTCACCCCTGAGCAAGGCCCTTAACCCTACTTGCTCCCTGGGCAAAGTGGTGTGTTGGTTTCTCAGATGTAAGTCGCTTTGGATAAAAGCGTCTGCTAAATGACAGTAGTAGCCTAGTAAAAACAAGACATCTGGCAAAATCGCAGTGCCAGCAAACAGACACAGATGCTGACGTATGCTTGAGCAGGCCGCTCCTCTCCCGTGGGGGACCCTGAACTCCTCGTGGAGCACCAGGGAGGAGTGTTTCCCTGCAGAGACCAGAGCTCTTGATGAAACGTCTCTGACACCCTTCTCGCTTCTTTTGAAACTGATGTCTACAGCTTTGCGTTCAGCACTGAATGCTGTGAATACTTATCTTGGTTTCCGCTGTAGATGCTTTTGAATAGTCTTTCTACATGGCTCTATTGGCAGGGACTGGCGCCACCCAATCCAGTAAATATAATAGTGGGCAAAGTAACGCCTGATAGCGAGTTATTTTATGGCACTTTTCCACTAGTACCTACTCGGCTCTACTCAACTCAACTTGGCCTGGTTTCTTTTCCATAACAATTCAACATCTGGAGCAGAAGTTGGAGCGAAGCTGCCGTGACGTATTTGATTGTGTGATCTAAACGAAAAAGACAACAACACTAAAGATGAAGAACCTGAAGGGAGATGATAGATGTGCTGCTGGGTCTGTGGCTTGTGTTCGATATCAAGTTAAAAAATGAGAGTGAGAGAAGCTTCAAACGGCTACCCTTTTTACATTTTTTTTAGTTTGCTGCTGAAAAGTCCGTTGGGAGCCGCGAGCGGCTATGAAGTGACATGATCATGAATCATGAAACAGACTTTTGCTGCCATTGCCTGTCGGATAAAATGAACAAGAAGACGCCGTCAGAGTCGCTCTTTCGCTGATTTCCGCCTCCTGACTCAGACGTCTGACTCCAACCCCCCGACCAATCAGTGGCCTGTAGTGTGATGATGTCAGATACAGCCGACTCAGCTGCTTAGAACCTCTGCAGAATAGTTACAGAAAAGTATCTACTCCGCACGTTAGACCCCTAGTGGAAAAGTGCAAAACCGAGGCAAGTCGAGTCGGGCTGAGTAGATACTAATGGAAAAGCACCATTAGTCTCGCTGAATGGGTAATGCTAACCTAGCCTGCTAACTAATGTTGTCTCCCGGAGCTGAAACAAGGACCGACAACCGACCGAGCACGGTGATCAATACGAAGAGCCGACAGCCTCTAAGTCCACAGGGCTCCAGGAATGCCCTGGGGTACTAACTGGATCATTCTGATCTATCTTTCCTCATTTCCCTTGGCACTAACGCATCGAAATTTGTAACGAGCACGTCGAGGCTCCAAAAGTGAGACGCACGATGAGCTGACATTGGGCGAATTCACCACAGCCTTTGGGTCTTCGTGGCTTTTCAGAGCGGAGGTCCAGTGGAGGTCAGGACAAAGTTAGTCACTCTGAAATAACACAGGATGGGTGGCTCTGCTGGAGGAGCCTCGGACTTGGACCCTTCCAGACCAACTCACAACCGTTCGCCACAGTCTCTTAGTATTGTTAACGTCACAACAAAGTGTATTAACTTTGGAATAAGAATGATTATGTTTTCATACACACCTACCAAGTCAAGACAAAATAGCTAAATAACAAACTATGATACCAGCTAGCCATTAAGCACAGACAGATGTCAATCAAATGCCTCTAATTAGAAATACATTTTCCTGATGATATACGTAAAAATCGCACCCAAGACGGTTGTCATGTATGTAAAATCTAGCTAAAGCCATTCTTCTGAACCAGGCTCACTTTTGAACATTTTGACTTGTTCACAGATATCAACTTGCTTGGCAAACCTGCCCTTAGTGGTCAATTAAGAAACTGCAATTTTCTTTAGTTTCGCGTTTGATTGAGTGTCACAGTACCGTTAGCCGCTAACAGATTGGCATAGTTTCAGGTTTATGGTGCCCAATACCAACCTACAACATTTCAGAAAGCCCAGAATTGGTTTTCTTTTCTCTGTTTTTTACAACTTTGCCCAATTTACCAAGTGCTGATTTTCCACTTGATCTTCTGATTAACTGACAACTCACTGAAGTGTTGTCAGTTAATCTGATATGGCTCTGGGGCTGCTCTTAAAACCTATTTCAAAGTCGGCTGGCTGCCACTTAGGGCAGTCAATGGATTTGTAGGACTCTTAAAGTCCTCACCAACCCCTTTTAATGCTCACAGTAACATATGGAGATTTGCTCTGTGAACCGCCAGCAAGCCAAATTGGCCTTGAACACATAGGCCACACACCTCACAACACCCTGCCCTGCTTAAGCGCTTTACTCCCTTAAGCTTGGCCGTATTGCTTCTGTAATTACAGGAAATTGAAACAGACCTTCAGATCAGGAGGCGGCCTGTCTTCTGGCTGTTTTATGGAAGCGCTGTAGTCGACTCTTGCTGGTGCTGCCATGTGCCGCGCATGTTAACACTGCACCCCTATCAGCTCTACACCATGCCTTTACGTGCCAAAAAGGACAAACGCGAGTGCAGCCCTGGAGGCAACTGAAATCCGAGGAGAATTGGTGCCACTGCCTCTACTGTTAGAGAAATCCACTTAGTGCCTTCAGAGAAACAAATAAGCTCTGGGGCTCACTGTTTGTTGACATTTTATGTTAAAAACCTACATTTTCAAGGCTGCAATTATCAATTATAATTGACAAAACGGAGTGAATGGCTGTCCGACAACTCTGGAAACTGGGAAAGGTGTCAACTCTGAACCTTTTGCTCTGTTTTCCATCAGTATCTTAAAAAGTAGGAAATGTCTCGAGTCTGAAAATCACAGGAAGAAACCAAAAAAAGCTTTGAACTTCTTCTTTTTTGGATAATTTCCTTGAACAACAACCACCCTGAACAATCTATCAAGAAAATGGTTCATTTTTCTAATAACGAAATCATGAGTCACTTTGGTGGTGGTTACATTTCATTTATGCACCAAATGAGTGAGAGGAAGTTCGGAGCGTCTGCAAGCACGAAAACCACAGAATGATCTAAAAACTAAAATATCCACCACTTGCATCCTCGGCATCATTCCTGTCAGCACCTATGAAGGCTTGGTCACATGCACCTTTCGGAAAGTGGAGCAGAGAAAAAGGCTCGACAACTTGCGTGACGTACTTTTGTATCCCAGCAACCAGCAGGACTAAGACTGGAGGATGAGTTGAAAACCACACCGACTCAGCAGAACCTGCTCAGCTGCTGCGGTTCACGTCAACCTTGCAACCAAGTGCAAAAATCATGGAAATAATTGTGCATTTCAGACATAAACTGAATAGCTGGGTGCAAATTTGAGATGAAATTGAACATTTTCAATGTTTTTATTACTTATTATTTTTTTGTCTGCATATATATTAATGGTTAATACCAAATTTTTTTTATTTTTTTTTCAGTTTTTTTTATTACTTATATTTTCAATTTGCAAATGTTTTTATTTTCTCCGTTCAACCATATTTTGTCAGTGTAATCTTTGAGTCTTCATCCTTGAAAGGACGTCGTGTATATACTGTAGGCTTTGTGTGGTTCCTTTTTATCAAAATGAACAAATTACATGACCACCTCCTTTTTACTTCACCTCCATTTTAAAACCATTTTCAATTCACATGCATTTTTATCACCTTGATTATTCATGATTTAATTTGGCCTCTTTATGAGGGGTGATCATATGCTGCAAACACACAGCGCTCCCTCGTCGCCTCGTTAGTGTTTCCATCAAATTTGGCTGAGACTAATATTATTGCTAATAGTATATTAGACAACACACCAACTGTTGTCTAATATATACGTAAGAGTATTAGGGCCAGGCAGGAGTAAAATAGAGATAATATTTTAGAGGAGAAAGTTTTTTTTTCATTATGCACTTCGAGAAAAAAAATAATTTGTGAATAAAGTTGAAATGTTGAGAAAAAAAGCGAAATTTCGACTTTATTTTTGAAATTGTATTTCAACATTAATCTTGACATTTCGACTTTTTTCTCGAAGTGCACAATAAAAAAAAATCTTCCCCTCTGAAATATTTTTTCTCCTGCATGGCCCTAAATCTATTCCGTAAATATAATACAATACATATGATAGTGGAAACGCCATTGTATAAATATAGTTATATTGTTGTGGTTTGGTTTGCTAGGACCCAAGTGCAGGAGAACAGGGAGGCCAGAGGCAGGAGTTCTCAAAAAACAAAGGATTTATTCCAAAAAAAAGGTAAAAACAAAGCGCTGCAGAGCAGGATCAAAAACACAAGGAACAGGGATCAAAAACTTGGAGCACATGGAGGAGGGAACAGTACGGACCGACAGGGAACCAAGGAATGACAAGACAAGATATACTGAGGGGATAACGAGACATGACGAGACACAGGTGCAAACACAATCAGGGCAGATGGGACACAGGCGGGGCAAAACAGAAACTGAAAGTCACAAACTGGGGGGAAGTGTCAAACCCTGACATATGTGGAAGTGGAGTGAGTTAAACTGATTGGTTTCTTGGCTTCTTCTTGAACTCTAAGTACTTGAAGAATTATTGTTACTGAATGTTTGTGTTGCCTATTGAGAGATTTTGTTAAATATAGAAGTGAACCCCCTGTGCTTTATTGTGGATGTTCCTTAATTTCAACACCGAGGAAGAAAATGTGATTAAATATTAAGATTCATTGCAATTTTGTTTCATTTTCCTTTACAACAGAGTGAAATTGTTAAATCATCCACTTCAATAGTATATTTCAGTCAAATTTACAAAGACAACATTTTATTAAAATAGAATCAATTTTATGGGCAAGCTTGGCTTGTTAACAACAGAAGGTGAACCAATCAGAGCCCTTGAGCAAGGCTCTTAACCCCCCACCTGCTCAAGGGCAGCCCACTGCTCCTAGTGTGTACAGGAGCTAGTGATGGGTTAAAAGCAAAGGGGATTAATAAAGTATATATTATTATAATCCCTGGACTTATATATTTATTATATACTTATTATGCTTTCCTACACTTTGCAGTGTAGGAAAGCACTGATCTGAAATGTGAATCTGTCCCGTATTGACAAAATATAGAATTTTTCTCATTCATCCATTTTAAATGTTCCGGTGATATTTAAGATTTCAGTTTCAGATACCGCATTTTTTTTTTTTAAGTTTTAATTTAGGTTGTTTTTTTTCAGTTTTTCGAATTTAGATTTGAACTGTTTGTGCACAATTGTTTATTTTTGAAGCATGTTATTGCCGAGTAAATAAGAAGTAATTAACAGTTTATATTAGAGCTGAACGATTTTTGAAAATAATCTAATTGCGATTTTTTTCCTCAATATTGCGATTGCGATTTAATATGCGATTATTTTTTCAAGGTCCTGTTCTCATGTATTTTTCAACTACACAAGCAATAAATCAGTCTGTTTTATAATAAACAATGTCAGATTTATTTAAAGCACAGATTACAACAATAAAGAAAACAAATCTGTGGCTTTACCTCTTTAACATGTCTACACATGGGTCGTTCTCTCTGAACCCAATCGCACAACCCCAAACCGGGTTAAACTTTAGCCAAAACGAGGCATAGTTTAATAGAAAAACACAAAAAAAACTCCCACAGGGAACAAAAAAACCTTCCTCACGGAACTCAGAACTTCTTCATAAATAACTCAAAATCACAGGGAGAAAAAAACCACCAGCAAACTAACAAACAAACCGACAAAGCTCAGAGTTAACAAAACGAACCAGCAATGAACAACTCGCAGCCCCGCCCGGCCAAGGGTAGAAAATCGCGTTTTATCACATCGCAATATTATCGCACATGCAATTAATCGTTCAGCCCTAGTTTATATTTATAGCTGTGTTATTTTGTTACAGTTTTTCATTGAAAATTATGTTTTAGTTTGGATAGAAGAAGTGAAATCGAGCATGACACCTTTAGTCTCCTCCACAGGTGTGCAGCTCCTTATTCAACAATGCGATCGGATCAGATAAGAAAAGCCCAGTTCCTTCAGTGAGAATCAAGACTGAAAATGTCTGATCCATGCATCCCTACCCTGGAGCGTGCCGCATTTAAGGCAGCACAAAGGAGTTTTGTCATGACAAAACTCCTTTGTGCTGCCATGGCAGATATGACTAGGGTTGCCACCTTTCAGAAATAGAAATAAGGGAAGCCCCGATTTCAGCAGCGCAGGCGCCAAAAAAAAGGGACATCCCCGAAACTTCTAAACTGCATAGAAATATGTTTATTTTATATGAAAAAACGAAAGTTTAAAGTGCTTTAATAGCATTGAACTTGCATGACTGTACAGACAGCCAACCATGCTAGCAACTGAAATAGCCTCCTATGCTACGACGTCCACATAAGCCCAGATGTAGAATATAGCTACAGGTGAAGAATATGGTGTAAAAGTTAATTTATTTCAATAATTCAACTTAAAAGGGGAAACTAATACATTACATAGTCTCATTACATGCAACGCAAGATATCTTAACCTTTATTTGTTAAAATTTTGATGATTGAATTGTTTATTGATTTCTAGTGATGCACCGATTGTTCGGTAACCGAAATTGTTCGGCCGAAAATGGCAAAAAAACACTTTCGGTGTTCGGTGGAATAAGTGGGGAAAAAAAACGAACAATTAATAACGGCGTTGTAAAATAAGGAAATAGACTGGCCGCTCCGTCCCGTAACGTTGCGCACTACATAAATCGTTGGCCAACCAAAAACTAACCCCATAAGAATTTTACCTAACATTCCCCAGGAGGTGGAACCAAAACAACATAATGTTGGGAAATTAAAAAAATGTCATTTTTTTATGTTCAATAAATATTTTGTACCTTGTAATTTTGTAAAAGATTTTTTTCTTTGAAAAGCATGCCTAAATCAAATGTATTTGATTTATGCCATGGTGAAAAAATTGGCAAAATAAATGAAAAACTGCTGAAGAACCATGTTCGGTATTGTTCGGTATTCGGCCAAGTGTTTATTATTATTTTCGGTTTCGGTCACAAATTTTCATTTCGGTGCATCACTATTGATTTCTTAAAATATTAAAACATTTTTAGATTTTTTATTTGGGGTTTTCATAAACTGTGAGCCATAATCATCAAAATTATAGCAAATAAAGGCTTGACATATCTCACTTTGAATGTAGTGGGAAATAATATATTTGTTTCTGTTGGGGTTTGGTTTGCTAGGACCCAAGTGCAGGAGACAGAGGGAGGCTGGAGTTCTCAAAAAACAAGGGTTTTAATCCAAAAAGGTAAAAACAAAGCACTGCAGAGCAGGATCAAAAACACAAGGAACAGGGATCAAAAACTTGGAGCACATGGAGGAGGGAACAGTACGGACCGACAGGGAACCAAGGAATGACAAGACAAGATATACTGAAGGGATAACGAGACATGACGAGACACAGGTGCAGACACAATCAGGGCAGATGGGACACAGGCGGGGCAAGACAGAAACTGAAAGTCACAAACTAGGGGGAAGTGTCAAACCCTGACACTTTCACCTTTAGTTGAATTTACTAGGAATGAAGTTTTGCAATATGTTCAAATTTTCCAACCTTCACCTGTATATTATAGAGCCAGTGGGCTGAAGTACCTGTCCACAGGTGCACAAGTCTAATCGAGTTACAGAGATCACGTTACTGCAGTGATTGACTCAGAAGGTGTGCAACAAAAAAGAAAGGTGAAGGTAATGCCAAATCTGTCACCTAATTGTTTTAGCGTTTCTGTGAAACTAGACTTTAAAAGCAAATTTTCTTTACTAATTTTTTTAGTAAATCATTTATTATTAGCTTAGTCTCAAGTTATTTCAGTGAACACAGTTTTTGCTTTCTTTCTTTGATGGAAGGGTATAAACAAATTGATATCCAGCACAGAATGGAACCTAAATAAATCCAGATGAATAAAGAAAACGTAACATTTAGACATGAAAAATCAATATTTGCAACCGCAGTAATTCTCCTGCTGCACAAAGAACAAGGATATGGCTATGTGATACTCTGTCCCACCCCCACAGCTCTGAGTTGTTCTGGTGTATCTGTTCATTCACTCATTGATTCATTGGTTCAATCAATCAGCTTCACAAAAGGAGAAACTCCCTTTGTATATTTATATTGACAATGAAGAAGTGAGTCAATGCTGAAACCATCAAGTTATTCAATACAAAGACTACAGTGAACAGTGAGCTTATGAAAGCCACTGAATAAGTGAATGTGAGTAACAGAGTGAACAAATTAACAAAAGAGTGAGTGGGTGATCAAAGGAATATGTGAATGACTTCTTCGAATGGCTCAATGAAAGAACCAAAGAGATGTAAAGAGATGCAAACATGACCAAATGTACGGAAGAGTATTAGAGCCATGCAGGAGAAAAAACATTTGAGAGGGGAAGATTTTTTTTTATTGTGCACTTCGAGAAAAAAGTCAAAATGTCGAGAAAAAAGTTGAAATGTTGAGAAAAAAGTTGAAATGTTGAGATTAATGTTGAAATGTTGAGACAAAAGGCGAAACTTTAGAGACTTTATTCACGAAATTTCGACTTTATTCTTGAAATTGTATTTCAACATTAATCTCGACATTTCGACTTTTTCTCGAAATCTTTTCTCGACATCCTAGCACTGTTATAAAAGTGTAATAGTATTGCACAATAAAAAAAATCTTTCCCTCTCAAATATTTTTTCATGAATAAAGTTGAAATGTTGAGAAAAAAGGCTAAATTAATCTCGACATTTCGACTTTTTTCTCGACATAGCACTGTTATAAAAGTGTAATAGTATTGCAAAAGAAAAAAGAAAAGTCAAAATGTCAAGAAAAAAAGACGAAATGTCGAGAATAATGTTGAAGCACAATTTCGAGAAAAAAGTATAAATTTCGTGAATCAAGTTGAAATGTTCAACATTTTTCTCAAAATTTCGACTTTTTTCTCGAAATTGTACTTCAACATTAATCTCGACATTTCGACTTTTTTCTCGACATTTCAACTTTATTCACAAAATTTTGACTTTTTTCTCAACATTTCGACTTTTTTCTCGAAATTGTACTTCAACATTAATCTCGACATTTCAACTTTTTTCTCAACATTTCGATTTTTTTCTCGAAATTGTACTTCAACATTAATCTCGACATTTTGACTTTTTTCTCAACATTTCAACTTTATTCACAAAATTTTGACTTTTTTCTCAACATTTCGACTTTTTTCTCGAAATTGTACTTCTACATAAATCTCGACATTTCAACTTTTTTCTCAACATTTCGATTTTTTTCTCGACATTTTGACTTTTTTCTCGACAGTTCTCCTTCCTGGCCTTAATACTCTTCCGTAAAATGTCGAGAACAATGTTGAAGAACAATTTCGAGGAAAAAAGTCGAAGAAATTCCGACTTTATTCACGAAATTTGGACTTTATCCTTGAAATTGTAATTCAACGTTAATCTCGACATTTTGACTTTTTTCTCAAAGTGCATAATGAAAAAAGAAAAATCTTCCTCCTCTGAAATATTATTTTTATTTTTCTCCTTCCTGGCCCTAATACTCTTCCGTAAAATGTCGAGAACAATGTTGAAGTACAATTTTGAGAAAAAAGTCGAAATGTTGAGAAAAAAGTCCAAATTTCATGAATAAAGTTGAAATGTTGAGAAAAAAGTCCAAATTTCATGAATAAAGTTGAAATGTTGAGAAAAAATGTCAAGTTAAAGCAGCACAATGTAACTTTCAGCTTTTGTTGAGTTTGGCGGCTCCTTTGGACAAAAGCGGTAGTGCTTTATCAGTAGTGTGGAAGGGTTCCTACCATGCTCCTCAAAGTTACATAGTGCCAGTGAAGGCGATACAGACCCCTCAGACCATGACAGAGGTGTCATTAAACCTGTTGTAAATTGATGTACCATCACAATGACTCTGGAAATATTATATTAAGGTGGAAAAGTTACATTGTGCTGCTTTAATCTCGACATTTCGACTTTTTTCTCGTCATTTTTTCTCGACATCCTAGCACTGTTATAAAAGTGTAATAGTATCACAATAAAAAAAAAAGTCGAAATGTCGAGAAAAAAGTCGAAATGTGGAGATTAATGTTGAAGTACAATTTCAAGAAAAAAGTCTAAATTTCGTGAATTAGTTGAAATGTTGAGAAAAAAGGCAAAATTTCGACTTTTATCTCGAAATTGTAATTCAACATTAATCTCGACATTTCGAAATTTTCTCAACATTTTGACTTTTTCTCGAAGTGCATAATAAAAAAAAAAATCTTCCTCCTCTAAAATATTATTTTTATTTTTCTGGCCCTAATACTCTTCCATACCAAGTGCCATCCCAGTGGTGGTTGTATTCCCCCCCGGAGGCTCCCCGCTCCCACCTTGCTCTCTGCGGGCTCTTCTTCCCCCGCCGGCTCATGAGCGCGGGCACGCAGCGGCTCAGCTCGGTCCAGTCGGCGTGCAGCCCGCAGCTCCAGCCGGTGGAGAACCGGGAGAAGAGCCAGGACTCGGCGCTGCCGGGCCGGTGGCAGCTGCACTTCCTCTGGCCCGCCGCGCACTCGCACGGCCGCTCCAGCTGGATGTTGCGCACCAGGTGGCGGCCGAACGTGGTCCCGCCGGTCTTCTGGATGTGCAGGAACACCATCACGTCCTCGCCGCGGATGTCGAAGCGGAGCTGCCGCTCCAGGTCCCGCTGCGAGAAGTTGAACCTGGCCGTGATGGTGGAGGGGGGGTCCGGGTCCGGCTGCTCCTCCAGCCGCAGGAGCCGGTCCCCGGTCCCCCGGAACGGGCAGCCGCCGCTGTCCGCCGGACACACGTACTGGTACCCGATCATGAGGAACAGCACCGCGGCCACGGGGATGAACACGAGCCTGCTGAACTTCTCCTCCATGCTGGGAATCAGACTCACGCCTCCGCGCTGCGGCTCATCCCGCAGCCCGAGAGTGCAGCGTCCCGCACCGGAGCTGCACTTCTGCAACTTAACCTGTCACTGAATGAAACCCCCGCTTACTTCAGAAACTACTGGCACGTTTGGGTTTGGAAGGGTCAAACTGCATGGAGGTTTTGCTCTGTTCCAGTAGAGGCGCCTGCGCGGGGTGAGTCCTGCCCCGTTTGGAGGGTTTGGAGCTCGGCTGTCCTGCCAAGAGCTGGTCGCTCTGAGAGCCGGCAGCACCTGCAGCAAGACACACGCCAGCCACCGGGACACTTCCGGGAGGAGCTTTCAAAATAAACTTCTATTTGGAATTCTTTTAATATGCTCATAACCCGCAGAAATCAATGAAAGCAGTCTAAAATGCTGATATGTATGTACATATATATATATATATATATATATATATATATATATATATATATATATATTAGGGCTGTCAAATAATTAAATTTTTTTATCGCGATTAATCGCATGTTGTTCATAGTTAACTTGCAATTAATTGCATATTAATCACACATTTATTCACACATTTTTTGCTGTTCTAAATTACCTTTAAGTATTTTTTAAATGTTTTTAATACTGTTAACAACATAAGAAAGGGCAAATATGCTTGCTTTATGCCAATGTTTATTCAACTTTCCAGAAAAAAAGCTTTTGACCTGATAGTAACATTCCTTCATAAATACTTGTAAAGACTAACTTAAGATTGCTTATTTTTTTAAGCAGCTCAATGTAAAACAATGAACCATATGCATCACAAACATCATTATGCCCTTCGAGGAAAAAGTCGAAATGTTGAGGAAAATATCGAAATGTCGAGATTAATGTTGAAATGCAATTTCGAGAAAAAAGTTGAAATGTCGAGAATAATGTTGAAGTACAATTTCGAGAACAAAGTCGAAATGTCGAGAAAAAAGTCAAAATGTCTTGACATTTTGACTTTTTTCTCGACATTTAGACTTTTTTCTCAAAGTGCACAATAAAAAAAAATCTTCCCTTCTCAAATATTTTTTCTCCTGCATGGCCCTAATACTCTTCCGTAATATATACATACTGCATTATAGGCTGGAAAAATACCAAAGGTCAAAAACGTAAATAAGAAAGATATGCAAGGCGACAACAGCTGTGATCTAAAAGATGGGAAAGTGGTTCCGGTGAATCCACGGGACAAACATCAGAGATCTCTGTCCAGGAGAACGCAATCCTAGGAAGAGCAAAAATACTGCGTAAAATTCTCAAGTTTCCACAGATCTGGTGGAGGACCCAAGCTTAAAGTGGGAAACTACCCAAAGACAACAGGCGAGGAACATCAGTTATCAATTATCAAGTTAATTCATTTCTAGCTGTGTATATGTACCAAACACTGCATACAACTCAGCTGTTATTCCATTCCAAGTTCCAGCTTCTGATTTCTACCATAAATAAACAATATTTAGATTTATTCACATTTTATCACTGAAATGATGAATGATTTGAAATGTGAGTTATTGTACAGTGAATGGTTTTGTAAGTCAATTGTGGACAGAAAAATAGCCGGACGATTACTCCATTATACATATACTTATAATAGCAAAAATGTTGTAATTTCAGAAAGACAAATAGCTGAATGAATTTGTTAGCCTTCACAGTCATAACCCAATTCATCCATAGTTAACCGTATAAAGATTGTTACATGGCCTTCAATATGAAGAACCTATTGGTACATTTTCTATTTAAAAAGGTTTACATTTTATTTTTATTTTTTTTATTATTTTGTCTGCATATATAATTAATGGTTAATACCATGTTGGTAAAAACCTAAGGCATATATATATATATATATATATATATATATATATATATATATATATATATATATATATATATATATATGCATTTTAATATGTAATATATATATCATATATATTTTAATATATCATATATATTTATTTTATTAATATATTTTTTTTTCTTCCAATTTATTTATTTTATTTTTGTTTACATTTTATTTTGAAGAGCCATACGCTTAACTTCCTGTGTAAATCCAGTGCGCTTCCCTCAACATCTGCGTCTGTCATCTGTCCTGCTGCCGAGCCTGTGACGCAACTAACTCTAATCACGCAAACAAATGGGCTGAAAAAGTGTCCCAAAGGCATGAAATAACACAGAAATGATGTTAAAATCAAACGTTGGACTTCAAAAGTAGATATTTTTCTGTCATTATTCTTCTTTATTACTGATTATACCTTAATACCGCCTTAAATATTGACTCTGTTTATTGTTTATTGTATATTGTTGGCTTTGTCTCGAACAACAACAAATCACCATCAAATTAAAAGCGTCAAAATATTAAAAAAAAAAAAAAAAGCAAAACCATTTAACAGTCTCATCCAGAAATAAAGAACGACAGCAAAATAATGTGTTGGAGAGGGAACAGCAGAACGCTTATTTAGTCCTGTCCCTTCATCACAATATAATATCATATGCCATAGAAAAATGTAAACATTTAAAATTTAAATAGAATAAAATAAGAAAAGAAAGAAAAGACAAAATAATAACAAAAATAAATAAATACAACACAAACAATTAATAAAAAAAAGATCAAGGCATAATTAAACTAGCCTCCTGCAATATCCTATACTCAAAAATTTTATTTCCCAGTAATTTCTTCGATGATCCAGCCATGAATGCAGGAAGTTACATTTGTATCTACATTTGTGACTCTGTGTAAAAGAAAAAAAACACTTGATTCAAAATGTGTACGTTTATATTGTTTTTACTGCACATATTTGAAAGCGTCAGTGAAGACGGTGGTGTTTTCGAATGAATTAATGTTTATTTCGGTACATTTGTAACCGAAAGGGTGTAGGTAGAAGCAAGGCTTATATATACCTACCCCTTTTACTGGTACCTTACATTGGTTACAGCAAATACAAAAGAGCAAAGCTCAAGACTTTGAGATGAATTATCAGTAAACTCAAATATCCTATCATAGCAAAATAAAGAAAGGAACAGAGCTCAAAACCCAAAAATAACTTACATTTCCCATCACACCAAAAATAAAAGCACATGGCTCAAACCCCAAATAAACTTAAATTTCCCATCATAGCAAAAATAAAAAATAGTGCATTGCGCAAAACCCAAAATATAACAGTACAGAAGTTGGCAAACTCAATTTTCCATACCATAACGAGAAATTACGTAATTTTTATAAAGTCTTTTAAGGCTGAATAGTGTACAACATGATTTGATATTTACAGGACAGTTGTTCCAGATGTTTTACATTGGTTCGGGTCTTTGGTTTTTCAAATAATAAAGTTCCTCTCATGTTGTATCTGGTGTCCCTCGTCCCCAGATTCTGGACATGTGGAGGTAGGAGTTTGTTTCTGGCTTTGTACATGGTTTGTATTGCAAGTCCTTTAATTGGCGCAGGGCTACTGCAGACACTCGGGGCACATCTCCACAGAGATCAGACATGTGATCTCACTGATATAATCTTCCTCGGAGGCCACAGGAAAGAGTTAAGTCCTCGGGCGAGCACGAGTCGACTCATTTCAGCACCATGGACAGACTCCAACTTGTTAAGTCAATAATTGGCAGAGTGTGCGAGGAAATGTGTAAGAGCACGCTCCCTCATCATCCTACACAGGTTTTCCTTTCCCCCTGGAACTGCCTTGAACATGGGATTTGGGCACAGATATAATTTACAGAGCTCTATACGAAGCTACAGTACATGCCTGAACTAAAGGCATTTTAGTCCCGTAATGGATGTCCTTTAAGCCGGCACTGATCAAAAGCTTTTGTTATTTTGCCTAAGATGCCCTCCATCAAGGGATTTAACCAGGATGCACTCTGGTATGTATTGTATTCAATCCTCTTTCAGCACTGAATGCACTCTGCCCTCTTGGGCTGACATTGACTTAATCTGTGTGGGAGTTTAGTCTGTAGCTGCCTCTCTTTGTGTCTGGGAGGAGTCTATGGGCTTGGGAGGAATTTATTATGGAAAACGTCAAAACTAGATATTTCTCATTTTCTGAAGGTCAAGTCAAAGTGAAGTGTGAGAAATTTGGAGACTTTTTTCTTCTGCTTCTTCTTTTCCCAGGTGATGATAACGTCCAGTGTCAGCATGCTCTTTACCTGGAAGGTCTCGAGATATGATGTGGAGCTCATTTTTATTAAAGAAACCATTTAGAAATGGCAAGGCAAGGCAAGTTTATTTGTATAGCACAATTCAACACAAGGTAATTCAAAGTGCTTTATATCAACATTATAAGCGGCAAGACACAATTAAACAGTAAATAACAAATAAAATGATAAGAAAATAAGTAAAATAATAAAAAGCACAAGTTGTTAAAAAGTAAGGGCAGTAGAGTGTCAGTGTCTGACATTTCCCCCAGTTTGTGTTTGGTCTTGTCTATCCCTTGCTCCTCATCGTTCCATACTGTTTGCTCCCTCCATGTTGTCCCGTAGTCTTTGGATCTCTGTTTCTGTTCTGCCTCTTTTTGATCCTGCCCAGCAGCGCTTTTGGTTCTTGTTTTTGCTCCAATAAATCCTGTTTTTTGGAACTCCTGCCTCTCGCTCTCCTGCATCTGGGTCCTAAACAACCCCACCCGTGACAGTATAGTACAGCAGGTAAGTATTTAATTTAAGAGTGGCTTCAGTAAACAGTAATGTTTTTCGGCCTGATTTAAAGGAGCTGACAGTTGGAGCAGACCTCAGGTCTACAGGAAGTTTGTTCCACCGGTGAGGAGCAGAATAACTGAACGCTGCCTCACCTTGCTTGGTTCTGGTTCTGGAACCACAACAAACCAGATCCAGATGAACCTCAGGGGTCTGGGAGCTTCATAGGAACTAACAGGTCCAGCATGTATTTTGGTCCAATACCATTCAGGTCTTTGTAGACCAGCAGTAAGATTTTAAACTCTATCCTTTGACTCACTGGAAGCCAGTGTAGTGATTTCATGACTGGTGTAATATGGTCCAGTTTCCTGGGGTTTGTAAGGACTCTGGCGGCAGCGTTCTGGATCAGCTGCAGCTGCCTGATTTTTTGTTAAGGCCTGTAAAGATGCCATTGCAATAATCCAACCTACTGAAAATGAATGCATGAATAGGTTTATCCGTGTCTTGTTTAGTGTTAGAAGGAAAATATGCTCATGGGAAGGCCTCACTTTATTAGGGCCCGAGCACTTATAAAGTGCCCTATTGTATCTGTAGGATTTTTCGTTTTTCTCGTTTTTCTTCCGACAAAATGAGGGCCTTTTTGCACGCAAGCCAGGCCTGGCGAAAAATTTGATATTTAATGGTTTGCATTAATGGGCGTGGCCTAATGGCTCAACAGCGCCCCCTAGAAAACTTCGTGCCTCAAGCCCCACAATACGGGCATTAGGCTACTTTTCTCAGTCAAAAGCGTTACCATGGCGACGCTAGACGCCAAAAAACGCCCCCCCCCCTTCATCTGATTGGTCCATACAGATAAAACTTCGTGCCTCAAGCCCCACAATACGGTTTGACGTACATGCACGAAAATCGGTACACACCTGTATCATGTCGCAACTTAAAGGAAAGTCTCTTGGCACCATGGCTGAAACCGAAAAGGAAGTCGGCCATTTTGAAATAATTGTGTAATTTTGGCGCAATTTATGCCATTTCTTTGGCCACTTCTTCGCCCGAACCGTAACGTGCACCCAGGTGTGTTATACATCAAAATGTGGGTCTCGACCCTGCGACGATGCGCATTACTTTTCTCAGTCAAAAGCATTACCGTGGCGACGCTAGACGCCAAAAAGCGTGCCCCCCTTCATCTGATTGGTCCATATTTGATAGTTCCTACTTTCTGCCATAACTTTTGAATGGTTTGATATAAAGACTCGTGGGTGGTGTCATCTGGCTCGGTTTTGAGTTCTTGAACATAATTGGTGCAAATTAGCCCAGCCCCTTCTTCTGATTGGTTGATATTTGATAGTCCCTATTTTCTGCCATAACCTTTGAATGGTTTGACATAAAGAGTCGTGGGTGGTGTCATCGGACATAGTTTTGAGTCCCTGACCTTTATTGGGGAAAATTGCACGCGTGAGGGCCCGTTCATTGCTGCTTGCAGCTTTAATTCATTTTACTTTTACTTCATTTTACTATGTCATGTGAACCATCTATTACCGGTATATGATTATTTTTTAAAGTTCTTTTGTATAACTATTTATTAATCAACTATGTGCTTGTAATATGATACTGAATGTTGCTGTGGTCCACACCACACCCACACCACACCTACTTCCTGATTGTACAAACTGTAATCCTACACCCACTTTCTGTGTCTTTAAATAAACTCTGCTGGGTGCAGACAGGCTGTAGTTCACAACTAGTGTGCTACCCTTGCAAGAAATAAGTTAAGTCTCAGTCTCTTTCTTCAGATCACTGAGTGTCTTCTCTCTAACATTTAGACAGAAACCCCTTAATTCTAGCAATGTTTTTCAGGTGGTAATAAGCAGATTTAGTGATAAACTTTAGATGGCTGTTGAAGTTCAGGTCTGAGTCAATAATGGGACGCTATTAAGATAAAGCCCTGATGTAAAAATGTAAAATAACCTGTATAAATGTTGAGGGCATCGCAGTGTGACGTGTTGTTCTGGCTGTGAAGTGATATTTACACGCTCCCTAATGCTCACTGCACACACCTTATGAGAAATAACCCCTGGCAGGTGCTGATTCAGCTGATGCTGCAACACACAAGGCAGTAACGGGACTGGAGCTTTATGGGAATGATGATTGGATTGATTTTGGATTTCTGTTTATCTCTTTCAGTCTTTTTCCTTTTCAGAGGCAAGGCCAGGCTAATGCGTCTTCAGACGTGAAAGTTCTTTTTAGTCACTTTAATTAGTATCGATCTGAAAATGATGTCCAAAATCACTGAGAGAGTGTTGTTTTCTTCTCACAGGACCTCAGACGTTCAGTGTGTTTCTACCAAATAAGGAACGTGAAACAGTTTAAGGGAAAGCAAATGGAACTGCTGCACAATAAAAAAGAATGTGGACATTTAAAGGGAGGGGAAAACTGCTATAAAATATGCTATTAAGCTGAAGTTTCACCTTAAAATGCATGAAAACTTTACTTTAATCTGTGTCATAAAAAGAAATCTGCTGATTTTTGACTGTCATTCAATTTAAATTCCACTTTTAAATACCAGATTTATTTCCACTCATAACACTTCTTCCCAAGGTTATAAAGCACTCTATGTTTGCAAGGCGTATGAAAATAAAAAGTTAAAGTTCATGCAAGAGGTGCAAATATAAAATGAAAGATTTAAAAATTACCTTCACAGACATCCTGGAATGAATCAGCACCCAAGAGATAAGCAGAAATAATGAATAACGATACAACAATCTTTTTTTCTTCTTTTTTTAACCATATATGACAGTTATTTTCTAGAAATCTTTGATTATTGATTGATTGAAATCTTTATTTCGAGCATATTAAAAATAAAAAACAAAAACAATTACACAAAACATCAGAAAAGAATACAAATAAACAGTCATTAAATAAAATCAAAGGGAAATAAACCTTCATGCCCGAAAAGGAGTAGGAGGAAGTAAAAAAACTTATGAGGTCCTACCTCTTTCAATTTTTCTTGAATACAAAATAAAAATAAATATAAATAAATATAACAGCAAGCTTTACTTTATCAAAAAATATACCTGTTATTACATTATAAAAATATTACAGCACTTCATTGCAATATTATACCTGAGCATTCTAAATATTATACCTGAGCAATATAATTATAAATATACCTGAGCATTATAAATATTATACCTGAGCATTATAAATAAATGATATAAATAAATGATATACCAGAGCACTTATAAATAATATACCTATTATGTGGGTGCCTTACCCACATCAGAAAATCATACTAACGATAATATTTTTTGGCATTACAGGGATAAGTAGAAATGCAGATTAAATATCAGCTTCTCCTACAAGTTACTTCTGCAAATTCATGTAAATGTTTTATTCTTCTTTTAAACACCTTTACCTTGCTCCTTTAGTATGACGGTCAAGAATTCAATGATCATCTATCAAAATGTTGTGATATGTTAAATAATAGAAAATAAAACCGGGTTGTCATCATTTTTCCCATTGACAATAAATGCAGCTTTGAAATACCTTAATCAATGCGGGCATCAGTCAAAATAAACTTTGGATTTCAGCCTGGAGCCGGCAGCTGTGCAGCAAACGGAGAGCACTAACACCTAGTTTCTATATAAATCTGTTTGAAATACACGATACGCCTCAAGTCTTCACTGCAAGGAAATACAACCATTAATCCATCCAGTATAGCTGCTTCCATCTGTTCAGGGTCGCAGGGCTCTGCTGGAGTCTACGCAAGAGTATCAGGGCCAGGCAGGAGAAAAATAAGGAAGAGGAAGAGGAAGATTTTTTTTTTTCATTATGCACTTCGAGAAAAAAGTCAAAATGTCGAGAAAAAAGTCGAAATGTCGAGATTAATGTTGAAATGTCGAGATTAATGTTGAAGTACAATTTCGTGAAAAAAGTCAAAAAGTTGAGAAAAAAGGCGAAATTTCGACTTTATTCTTGAAAATTGTATTTCAACATTAATCTTGACATTTCGACTTTTTTCTCAAAGTGCACAATAAAAAAAATCTTCTCCTCTCAAATACTTTTTCTCCTGCATGGCCCTAATACTCTTCCGTATGAGTCTATCCCAGCCCTCTTTGGGGAAAAAGCAGTAATACAGCCTGGATAGGCAAGGCAAGGCAAGGCAAATGTATTTATAAAGCACATTTCACATGATGAGCATGAACTCAATGTGCTCAAATACTGTACATAAACAAACAAAATTACAGGTTTACAATAACAGAAACAGACAAAAAGTATGACAAGAGAAAAACAACAATAACAACCATAATTCCATTTTAACAAAAGTGCGATCACCCAGCCAACCATGTAGAGTTTACTCAAACGCCTGTGCAAAAAGTTTTTAGTCTGCTTTTGAAAGAGGGCACTGTTGGAGCAGACCTTAATTCCTGCGGCAAGGAATTCCAGAGAGTGTAGTAGTGACTGAAAGCACCATGAGCAGATCTAGTGTGGATTCTAGGTATGATGAGAGGACTCTTATTTGATGATCTAAGGGATCTGTCCGGTATGTATTGAGCATGTCAACCATGTAGGAGGGAGATAAGCCGTTCATAGATTTAAAGACAATAAGAAGTACTTTAAAATCTACACTTTGTTTAACATGGAACTAGTGAAGAGAGGATAAAACAGGAGTGATGTGTTCATACCTTTTGAATAAGCTGGAGTTTATGTAACACTTGCTTTGTCAGTCCTGCAAAAAGTGCATTGCTAATCTAATCTACTGGAGATAAAGGCATGAACCAGCTTTTCAGACTCCAATTGTGACAGAAAGCATCTTACTTTCTTTTTTTTCTTTTTTTTTTTTTTCTTTTTTTTTTTTTTTTTGGGGGGGGAGGGGGTGGGGGGGGGGGGGGAGTGACGACATCCACTGCCAATCCAGGAAGCAGGAACACACGGAGACACACGTCAAGCACTGGAAATCTGCAACAAAAAAAAAAACACAAACAAAGCACGAAACCGGCACGGAGCCATCCAAAACACGAACAGCAATCGACCTAAATCTTGAGATCTGATCGCAGTCTGAGCTAAGCTATCGCTACCGCTACCTAAACCCAAAAACTAGAGAGCCAGCATGCAGGTGAACAAGCCAGTGTGTATGTCTATGTGTGTGTGTGTGTGTGTATGTATATGATCATGCATGTGTGTGTGTGTGTGTGTGTGTGTGTGTGTGTGTGTGTGTGTGTGTGTGTGTGTGTATGTGACTAAATGACTATGTGTGTGTGTGTGTGTGTGTGTGTGTGTGTGTGTGTGTGTGTGTGTGTGTGTGTGTGTGTGTGTAATAAACCAAACAAAGCTCCACCTGAAGTGTATCTATAGTGGGGGAGGGGGGGGAGCAACCCCGCCACCCGCGAGACCAGAGGCCGACAAGGAAGAGCCCGGAACCCAGGCCACCGGCAACCCCACAGAGGGGAGAAGTAGGAGGGAGGCAACCCACCGCCTGCGAGGCTCCCCCCCCACCCGGCGGCGGCCGAGGGGGCCCGCGGGCGGGGCCCCCACGGCGCGGAAAGAAGCAGCCAGGGATCCCGCGGCGGCGGACCGCGACCCAGGCAATCCCCGGCCACCCGGTCCGGGCCGGACACGCAGCCAGGAGGCCCTCACCCTTCAGGCCAACGACCCCCACCCGGCAGGGGGCCAGCCCGCCCGGAGAGACAGAGCCGCCCCGGCCGCCGACGCGGGCAGGCGCACCCGTCCCCCACGAAAGTGGCCCTCCAAGACCAGAGGGGCGCCCCGCCGTAGAGGCAGCGGGGGGGACCGGAGACGGGCCCGGAGAGAGGGAACCCCCCAACAAGGCGACACCCGCGCAGGCCCGACAACGGAGGGCCCCAGACCCAGGCATCCCATTCATTCATCCATTCACCTATCCGATACCTATACTAATAATAATATAATATACTATACATAATAATACTAATAATAATACTAATAATAATAATAACCATCTTTGTATAATATAATATTGATAAATTATTAAGTTTTTGATGTCCTGCCAATGGAGGCTCAAATCCTCCATGGCAGGACCCTTCCATACCGCATTCTCACCGACACAGACATACAATCACGCACCGTTCCCCCCTCCCCGGGGGGATCCAGCACCGCCAGAAGGCACCCCAGGCTGCACGGCGGGCCCTGCCAGGCCCGGGTAACCCGACCCACCCGTCCCAGGCCCAGGCCGGTGAGGGAACGCGGGTGATGTGGGACCCCCTCCCGCCCCTTGTGTTGAGTGCATGTGATTAATGCCATAAAAACAGGGAGGAGGGAGGGCCAAGTATCGATTGACACAGACCCCCCCCCCTCCCGAACTACGTGTCCTTGTCAAATGTATTTATTAAGTGTTGAATGTGCAGTGTCTATTTTGCTGTTAAAACCGTGAGGCGGGGAGTGCCAGGCCCCGCGGGACAGTGCCCCCCACGACCCGGACCCCCCGCCTTTCGCCTATGTGCGTATGAATCGTGTAGGGGGGGCAAGAGGGGGAGCGGAGGCCGAAGCCAGGAAGCAGGACCAGCAAAGCCGGCCCTGATAAGACACCCGCGTCCCCCCCACCGGCCGTCCAGTATTTTAAGTGAAAATCTACTTGAAACAGGTGAAAATTGTTGTTTTTTCCAGTGATGAGTCTTGTTTTAAGTGTAATGAGATTTTTTTTTACTAAAATGAGACATTTTAACTAGAAATAGGACAAATATTCTTGTTAAGATTTAGAGTTTTTGCAATGATCCATTTTACTTATCCTGTGAAGGACAGAGTCATATTGATAAGTTCAGAAAACTGTTTTTTATTGTTGTGTTTTGATGTATTTGATGTAAGCCCAGTGGATATTTAAAGCTTACAGAAGGCTGCATTTAACTGCTGCTATGTCATTCCTGCAGTATTTCTGCAGGTGTTTTGGTCAGTGCTATTATTTGTAATATATTATATTATTTGTAATCAGCACACATTATCTGTCCCCATATGATAAAATCCACCATCCCCCCTGATTTATTTTTACAACTCGAGTACTGACCAGGGGTGCAACGTAGCAACAATATACTGTTATATCTGCCTTGTCCTTCTCTGTTTAGCGCAGAGATTTGAAATGGCCTGTTGGAGATGACTGCTTCACATTTCAACACATTTCTAGATGCTCATTCCTGCATTTTGGAATACAAGGCAAATTTGTGTCCATCAGTATTTGTAGTTAGCTGTCTGGTTTAACTTGTTTTGTGGAGCATGTTAGGAAATGATGGTTGGTCGGACCCAGATGTAGGAGAGCAGGAGTTCTAAAAAAAGCAGTGATTTATTTAATCAAACAAAAAGCGCTGCTTAGCAGGATGGCAAAAACCCAGAACATGAATAAAAACTACAAAAACTGACATGGAAACACGGAGGGAGGAAACAGTAGGGACCAGCAGGGAGCAGGAGAAAGACAAGACCAGATATATAGAAGGGTTAACGAGACACAGGTGCAGACAATCAGGGCAGATGGGAAACAGGAAAGTCAAACAAGAACTCAAACACAAAGACACGGACTTCAAAATAAAACAGGAACTACCATAACAGAGCATTTCTTTTTGTACTTAAATGCTTTGACCTTTGGTCGCTTGTGCAGTCTTTGCTATTATTTATTGTCATGGATGCAGAATGCAAGATTTGTGTTTTTGTATAGGTTTCCGAACTGTGTGGCATGGCAGAGTTTAAGCTGCATGAGCGCCAAGTCCAGTGCTCACAACTCCCAATTTCTATTCAATTCAATTCAATTTTCAATTCAATTTTATTTATATAGCATCTATTAAAACAAAAGTTGTCTCTAGGATCTTTCCAGAGACCAGGAACATGACCCCCGTGCAATTATTACATGAACAATGGCAGGTAAAAACTCCCCTAGTGGGAGAAAAACCTTAAACCAAACAGTGGGAAGAAAAACTCCCCTTTAGGAGGGAAGAACCCTTGAGCAGGACCTGGATCATAAGAGGGTTATGTTAAAGAACAAACTTCTGTTGTAATAGACGGTATATAAATACAATTGAATTGAATTGAATGCCGCTCCTGAAGCTCTGGCCTGCAAACATGCACAAACCCGACCCGACCCTCGCCCACCTCCAGAAACTCACTTTAACTAAACGTTTTAATTCAGGACATGCTGCGTCAACACAAATACCAGCATCACTGCACTCAGCGTTGCCCGGGCAAAATGTCCGTTGAGTGACATACATGTCCTTTGTCAATGATTACAGTTCATTGAAATCTTTTTATGCAGCTGAAAAAGATGATGTCTTAGAAAAAAATATTTGAAAAGATTTATCACAGAACTGCGTTGTGTTGTTGGTCTACGTGGAAGCTAAAACGTTATTGGAAAGCTACCCAGACGTGCAATGTCACTACCAACCTGCTGAAGGAGGCACCAGTAAAAACCATCTCTTTGTTTAATGTAAAACAGGCCTGGAGATGGAACCGTGCTCCGGGTAACAACGGCACAAGATAGGGTAATGACAAGATAGCTTTCTGCAAAAGATTCATCAAAACCTGGCAATACAGCTGTCAGACTGTGTTACAGGTTTACCCAGTAACACTAACACTGAGGAGCTGCACCATCTCCAGGTGCTCTTGGTGGAAAAACATTGATACAATAAATACACGACCAACAGTTTCAGAATGCAAAACAAACAAGTAATCCTGATTCAAACTTTACAAGCAAATAAATTGAATGACTGACTGCAAATCAGTCCAAAATTCAGATCAGCAAAGCTTAACGTGAACCCATTCAAAGTCATTAAACAGCATGGCTGTGTGTGCTTCCAACGTGTACGCGAGGACGAAGATATGCGCCAATGTCCACAGGTCCTAAATAAGACAGCTCCTCAAACCTCAATAACGGCCCTCTTAGCTTCCGACAGACTATTATTCCTCAATCCTGAAATTACTTCTACTTCTGTCCTTGTCAGATGAGACAAATCCAACAACATAAATGGTGTCGTCTCTGCGATCCTAGCTGAGCAGGCTGTACTTGTACAGTGGGATGTTTCTTTGGCAAATGCACTTGAATTCTGAAGCTAAAGCCTGTTTTATGGTTCGAACCGACGACATATCCACAGAGCACTACGTCTATGCTATGCAGCGTATACATTACTGTGTTACTATTGTATAATTACCAGACGAATCTTCTAGGGCTGGGGATCGATTCAAATGTCAACAATCGATTCGATTCCGATTCTTAAGATTCAGAATCAATTATCAAGATTTGATTCGATCTGATTCGATTCCGATATTGATTTGGGTTAGTGTTATTAAAACTGTTTTTTGAGCTGTTGCATGAATTATATGACTGTAGTTATGCAAAATATTACTACTAGTATTATATTGAGATTAAACAAGCAAGTATTGGCATGTAATGATGCTGTAAGGACCAATCACCTCCCAGAATGCTGATAGAACTGCTTTCAGAAACATCATGTGGGTCAGAATTACCAAACAGATCCAGGGAGGAAACAGAGACGGATGAAATCGGTTTTATTTTTTCCCACATTCCGATTTTATTTGTTTTTAATTTTTGAGCATTTGGTTTTTAGCATTTTTTGCAAATGTAACCCCAAGACAGTATATAAAGTAGTGAAATATAGACAATTTATGCAATTATAACCTAACACTTTAATGTTTTCATACCTTTAAACATATTTAAAGGCAAAAATATGGCACCAGTTATTCGTATCCAACAAAAAATTCCTTTTTTGGGGATAAACAAAAAAATAACCAAAAGTTGTAATGTAATGATGAAAAAAAAAATACATAAATAAATAAAATTAAAAAAATAAAACAGTAAAGTGTGTTAAACATAACCTGGGCACTTACTTTGATATGCTATCAGCTTAAAGCAATAACTGATCAGTTCAATGGGGAAAAACAAGACAAATTTTTGTGTTTTGTTTATGACAGAAACCTTTATGTTACAATGAAAAATGGTGCAGCCAGTTCCGTTCCATCCTGGCTGTTCGTGTATGTTGTATGGATGCAGTGATAACAGACAGTAAATATGGGAAAGAGAGTAGAAAAGTGACATAGAATAACATTTGAGCTGGTCTGCAACCGTGTTGGAGCCTCATTATTTACAACACGAACTTCTGTGTGACATGTAACGTTAGTTATTATGCCGTCCTCACTATTTGTGTCGCTTTATTACCAACAGAGGTCTGGCAGCGCCAACTTTCCTGTTTACTGGGTTCACCTGAAGTCTCGTCCCAGCTCAGCAAACAGATCTCACCACTGCCCGAGCATCTTGACGCCAAGCGGCAATGTAGCCTGAAATCTAGCCCGCTACTGCCCACCGGTTTACCTCTCAGACACTTTGTTGTCTATTTTTTAACAAAGCAGCAGCAGGGGTCACCGGTGGTGAATCAGCTTTGTGGGAGGGAGAGATGAAAGCTACAGAGGGGAGGGGAGAGGGAGAGAAGAGCATCCCACCATTTCCTTTCATTGTCCCCTATGAATGTTGTACGGGTCATAAAAGACCCCAGCTTTAAAGAATTATATATAGCAGAGAAATGAAGAGGTTTGCGCAGATTTTTTTTCATATCCTCCTACACCGAGCGAGGAGGCCTCGGCTCTTTAGGGAAAATCAGCCATCAGATCTTTTGAAGACAACATAGGTAATAGAGATTGCACATACATGGAGAGTAATGTGTGACCTGTGGTTTAACACTAATCTCAGACATGGCTGTGAGACAATACGTGCTGCTGGTGCCTTCTATAAACTGGAAAAGGTTTGAAGGAATACAATAGCATGCACATTTAAAGTTCACCAGACCCCTGTCTAATGAAATGAGCCTTTTACACCCATTCAGAAGATGAATTGTACACCAGGAAACATAACAGGTTTCAAGGACTTCCCTTTTTGACAACTTCTTCAAAATTAGAAACATCTTGCCTCCAAGTGGTGAGGAAAACCAAAACTTGAAGGCGTTGCTTTCAAGATATCCCATCAGCTCCTTGAAAAACACCTCAAATCCAACGTTCGATATGGAAGAAGGAGTTGGGGATGGTCTTTGAAGAAAATACTTGGTTAAATATATGTGAAAAAATACATTTTCCATTTACTAAGTAATAAAATTAAAGAGGCTAATTTTAAATGTATTCACAAACTGTATTAAACTCCAATTAAAATGCACAAAATTTCAAAGGATATCTCTTCAAAATGTCCAAGATGCAAAAGAACCGATGGAACATTTGTGCATATGTTTTGGGAATGTGATCTTTTAATAAGTTTCTGGAAATCAATTCATTCCTTCACACAATCAGTTTTAGAAATGAATTTTGAGTTAAGCTCCAATTTGTATTTATTAAATGATACACTGGATCTTCAGTTAGAGTGGAAAAAAGGCAGGATATTAATTATGATCACATACTTTGCTAAGAAATGCATACTTTTACTTTGGAAAGATGATTCCCCTCCAACTTTAAAGGTTTTTTTTTTTTATCAAATGTCAGTTTTTTTACCATTGGAAAAATTAACTTTGGAAAAATACAACCGTGGTCATATTTTTCAAGAATTTTGGTTTCCATTATTTTCAAAACTGGAGAATTTTTCCAAAGGGGACCAATGAGTATCTCTATTTTCGAATTTGTGCCTTATATGTATGTATGTTTGTATGTATGTATGGATATATATATATATATATATATATATATATATATATATATATATATAGTTTGATATTGCTGTTGCTGCCATTATTTTTTTTTATTTTTTTTATTTATTTTTTTTTTTATTTTTTTTTATATATATTTATTCAATTTTGTTCTCCCTTAATGTATGATTATTTTTTTGTTTGTTTGTTTGTTTTTTCTCCCTGGGGCAATTATGGAGAGGGTAGGAATGTGGGTAGAATAGAAATCGTGAATGTGAAAATGTGAATTGTGAAAATTATTGTGAAATAAAAAGATATAAAAAAAAAAAATACAACGTTCGAGTGGGAGTTGTAACAGGAAATAGCAAAGTAGATTATAGTTATCCAGGTTTAGATGTTCAGACCACTGGAGGCCTTGATTATTCAGCTACAGGCTGAGATCACTGGGGGAGCATCCACGAACGTGAACCTTCACCATATCCCTCTCAGCATTTATATGCCACCACTGTATGTCATTAACTTTCTGTCCTCTCTGATGGGTTATGCTTCTTCAGTCTCTAGTTATCTCTTTTCTGTTCATTTTTTGCCTCCTTGTCCCCTTTAGAGCTGGTTCCACCTGTCTGTGAACTTCCATATGGACAACCCCAAGCACCAAGGATGATGTCAGCCCTTTCCATAATGCTTGCTCTGTATGTATTGAATATGTATACAGAATAGGCTATTGGACTCTCATGCAGATGCAGAAGCTGGAACCAGTAGTTGAAGCGTATACAGCCCAACCAGTCTGGTTCTTTCAGACAGCTGGGTGGGTTTTAAAAGAAAAAAGTTGGTAGATTTCTGATGTAACAATGAACAATATCATTTGAAAACTATATTGTTTTGGGATGAGTTCACGCCTCTTGGTGCACAAAGGAGTCGGTTATTGACAGGGAGATTGACGGGTAAAAACGTTGGAGCTAATAGATATTGTACAGTAATTTAGACTCCAACAAACTTGAAAACGTCAAAGGAGAAGTTTTAGCAAGAAATACCAGTATGATAAAGAACGATGAGGACCAAGGCAACAATGACAATTGTTGCAGTCAAGAAAAACATTATAGTGTTTTCGGACAGGTTGATGCCAGTGCACAGTGCAACTAATGGCAAAGTATGTTAAAGAACAAAAGAAAAGAAACAAGAAACAATTGAAGTGCCTTTCTCATACCATAAACAACACTCAATTATTTTCTTCTTAAGATGCATGATTCCATTGGCTAGAACGGTGGAGCTGCAATTTGATTGAGTCAAAAGTTGAAAATTGCTCATATTTTGATGGAAAAAACTCCCCATCTCCAACACACAAAACACACAATTCAATGTGTCATTGCATCTCGTTAGGATGCCTTCTGGATGTCTCCCTGGAGAAATGTTTTGGATTTGGAAGACGGGTCTTCTGCTATCAGGAACCGTTACTATGGAACCAATTTGCATGCTCTCAAACCTAACACCATTTAAATGTTTTTTTTATCCGGCAAATATCACAGAACAATTAAATTGCTAGTTTGTTTTGAAGTATACTGCACATCAACACTTCATGCACAAAACTAGATGATTCAAGCAAACACCTGGAATAATCCTAACCTTTAACAAATCCTGTGCTTTTTTTCCTACTTTTCTTTATTTACACTGAAGTTCTGAACAACATTAAGACTGTTTGGTTTCGCATAGTTCAGTTTGCCATATGTATAGTTATGTTTATAGTTTCTGCCCAGACTTTGCCTCAACTCTGCCAAGAACAAAGCCTCTAGCCTCAACGACTTCTAACGTTTGAACTGTTAAGAGTCTCAACCCCTAGGCACACCTGGACTGTGCAACACATGTACTGTTGGACCTGTGGTTAGCTCCAACAACTACGACCAGCATCCCAGTCATCGGACCTAATGGGGGATGTTGGGCCACAGCCCTGTGTTGATCATGTAAAAGACTTTCTGAGGCCCAACTCTGAGGCCGGCAGTGTTGCCAACTCCTCAGTTAGGAAAGTAGCTATTGGCTGTCCCAAAAGTCGCTAGAAGTCTCTAAATGACGTCATCGCCTAATTTGCATAATTGGCAATTTGCATATAACTGTAATGGACGCTGTAGGAGAGAGGAATAACGTCGTGGGAGAGACAAAAGTGAGTAAAAAACACCCTAAATATGTTTAGAACTACAAATGTACAAAAGTAATTTCAACATTAACAACATTTAATGATTTCAATGCTTTGTCTAGATCCACATTACACACATCAGGTTTGTCCTGTATTGTTAAATGTTATAACAGCAAATTTAATCAAAAGATTGTTATGTAGGGTGAAATTGCTAGCTCTACAACCAACCCTCCTCCTTTATCCGGGCTTGGGACCGGCAAAGTGATCCAAAAGAAAAAAGAAACGTTTACATTTACATCCCGCTCTGCAAGCCAGCGGCGGCTTTGCGCAAGTGCATTTCATTTGCAGACTGGACGCGGAGTGGTGAGGGTCTCCTCTCTGCTCTGCTCTGCCCACCAGATAAGTCTCCAATAACACCAGAAAAAGTCACTAGATTTTTTGCTAGTCGCTTTTTTGAAAAAAAAAGTCGCTATAGGGGTCTGAAAAGTCGCTAAATCTAGCGACAAAGTCGCTAAGTTGGCAACATTGGAGGCCGGCCTCGATTTCTTAATGTTGACCAACAGAGGTCTAGGCCTCTGCTAGGCTAACCCTTGTGACCCAAACCTGGATGAATGGATGGATGGTTTGGATCTAACTAAAACTCTAAATTAATATTGTTATGGATATGTTAGTTTGTCCCCCTTTGCTTTGCTTGGCAACCCTTTGTCTTTAGATCCAACCACAGATGTGACACATACACTGACTGTGTCGCTCAACAGCGTTAGATTGAGCAGATGACGGCTGGAACTTGCACGGCTTGCTATTCTGTGCATGAACCAGTGTTTGGATGTGACGTTGTTGAACTCTTTCACTACTAACCCATCCTTCTAAGCTTCCTATGGCTCTTTTCTTGCAAAGATTACCGATGTGATGACTCACTCCCTATGTTGACTTTTTTCCACTGTGCATTACCGCCTTGTGATAAAGTCAAGCAAAAAAAAAAAGCTTTGCATTTTGGGTTACGTCAACAGACTTTTAATTGCTGCTTTTCCAGACACTCTTCCCACCTTGGGGTCACATATTCCCATATGAGTTGTAAATGCTGATAAAAGCAGCTGCTATTAAAGACAAAGTAACTGTAGTTCAGACGCTGCTCCACATCTCTACAGCAGTATCTTCTTGTGACACAAGCAGATAAAGCATTTGCAGTCTGTAAAAAACTGTACTCCTGATGACGTCCCTCTGGAAAATAATGATATTTTCTTAGCATTACGTCATTGGTGGACAGATTCCTGGTGTTTCTGCTGCTCTATGAGTGAAGTAAAACAGTCAGATCTCATTCTATTGAAAAGTGGAGTTCTTTGTCGTCTTTTGCCTAGCCGTTTGAGAGACTAGTGTTCTTTCTGACAGTTTGAAGGAGTGAGTTCGGGGGCAGGAAAGAGAGGACCAGGGACCCATCGTTCTCGCTAAAGTACGGCAGCTGTCCGGTATGAACCTCCTTTGTATTCAGAGAACACTTCATTTTTGTGTCAGCGCGAGACAAGAGAAGCACTTAACGTGACATTTACAGAGGCTCACAGATTCACTCTGGAGGCCAGGAGGAGGGAGAGTAGAACCAATGATGTTATCACAGACATGTGTTTTAAATGCCAGGAGGGGGGGCTTTGCCAAAGAGCTTTGGCCACAAAGATAAGAGTATAACCCGGCCTTTGGTCTTGTACCTCCTGCACCGCTCCTGGGGCTCACGGTAAGCTTTCTCTGAAATGGTTTCATCTCTTCCTCTCACATAGGATCTTTTAAGGCTTATAGAACAATCTTCTTAGATTGTGCATTAGGGCTGCTGTTATTCTTAGAAGAAATCCACACATGCACGGTGCATTTTAAATAGTCGGCTGCAGGACAGGCCACACTGAGCTTGATGAGTGGGCAACTGTAAATCTTAACCAGATGGCTGGAATGCACATCTTAACTGTGGATCACAGCTATTTTTTTGGGCTCCCTGAATAATGTTGAAAAATCTCCTTTCCTTTAATGCCACACCATCTCTTATTGATGTGGGTTTATTCCGAAGGGACCTCCAGAACAAGACAACATGAATATTTAGCAGGTTAAAAAAGGTCAGTTCTCTGGCATGCTTACTAAGATTGAAGTAATCAATCATCGGTGTGAAATCTCTCTCAACTTAAGGAATGTTGTGCATGTTGCAAGCTTTAATTAAAGAGACAAATCCTTGTAAATCTACATAAATAAGTGTCCAAATATTTTTTGCAACTGTTCATCTATCTTGCAAATGTTTGATCGCACAAACTGTGCAAGCATTCGTACCTGTGTGCAGAAAGGCCTGAGTGTTTGATGCAAGGCCTGGCGACTGCGCTGTGCCCTCCGATAAATCAGGCTGGAACTTAGATGTATGACAATAAAGCTGCATAGTGATGAAGGTGCTGCTGAAGAACCGAGTGTAAGCGACGTGGTTAGCCATTCATCACCAGACACTCACACCCATACATCATGAGAACTTTCACAGACGTATTTTTTTTCATTTGTTTCTGACGCGGGGACTCGTTCCTGGGGGCTCTTTTATATTTCATCCCATTCATCGCATTATTGAACAGTTTTCCGGGAAACGCCACCTAACGCTGCAGAAGCATCACATTATATTACTGTCAGTGGTGACAGCAGGACATTGTGGGAAGGTGAATTGGTTCAGTGGTAAAAACTGCAGAGGATGCTGTCTGATTTGTATTGAACTGCGTGTTGTGACACCAGGTTTAACTTGGAAATGAATTATTTTTTTTATCGCTTTCCATCACTTTTTAAACCATTGCATTTTGCCCTGCACATCCTTGTAGAAACCTTTTTCCTCACTGCATCATCTGCCTATATTGAGACTGTGTTTACTCAACAACAACACTTCAAGATCACTGGATTGTGACAAATAATTCATAGATCATACCTAAACCCTATTTTTTGTCTAAAGAAATGAATACCTGTATTTTGTGATGTGAAGTTTATCATCACAAATAACCGCATGGCATGGCAGCTCTGTTCACACATGAATTATTCCATCTCTGTAGTTAATATATCAAAGAGATGCGACGTGGAACAACAGCAACAAGCGTTGGGACAGTTTCCAGCAAGCGTGTGGCTTATGTGTGATGAGCAGATCCATGTGGCATGCAGTAAAAGCAATGTTTGTGCAAAGTGGCCCTATGAGAGTAAACTGTCGACTGCCGCCTTTGTCGGGCATGTGGCCGTTCAGAGGCACGGCTCATCCGGCAGGAAACCCAAACTTGTTGGACGAACCTTCTATAATCAACTTGAACTTTGTCTGAGTGAGTTAAGATGCTCATGTCTGCACACAGTAACTAATATGTTCAAATATAGATATAACTTCTTAGAAAAACTTCTGTTAACATGTTGATTTTAATCTCATAATGAGGCAAAAGTGGTCATTTACTCTAAATTCAAAAAACTGATAAAGCTCACCATGTGATAGTGAATAACACTGATTTTCAATTAATGTATTATACATTGCAGGTTTTGAGCCCCAAAACCACTTCCCAGTACTACTGAAGTATTATTTGGTCCAAAGCATCTTAGGAAGGGATTAGATGGTGTTGCGATGGCTTCCAGTGCAACTGTGAGAAACCTTGGTGTTGTTTTTGATCAGGATTTGTTGTTTAAACCGTATATTAATCAAGTTAGTAAAATAGAGTTTTTTCTATCTCCGTAATATCGCAAAGATTAGGAATCTCCTCGCGCAGTGATGCGGAAAAACTAATTCACGCGTTTGTATCTTCTAGACTAGATTACTGCAATGTGTTATTAGCAGGATCACCAAGTAAGCCAGCAGCAGCCAGCAGCGCGAGTGCTGACAGGAATCAGCAACAGAGACCACGTCTCTCCAGTGTTAGCCTCCCTCCATTGGTCCCCGTTAAACTCAGAATACAATTCAAAATGTTATTACTTGCGTATAAAGCCCAAAAAAGCTTAGCTCTGCAATATCTGCAAGACCTGATAGTACCGTATGTTCCTGGCAGAGTTCTCCATTCTCAGAGTGCAGGTTTACTGGTAGTTCCTAGAGGATCCAAATGTAGATCTGGAGGACGTTTTTCTGCTATCAGGAACTGTTACTATGGAACCAACTTCCAATCTGGGTTAAGGAGGCTGACACCACCTCCACCTTTAAAACCAAACATAAAACCTTTCTGTTTAGTAAACCTCTAGTTAGTGTTAGTAAACCTCTAGTTATTGTTAGTAAACCTGTAGTTATGATTTAGTAAACCTCTAGTTAGTGTTAGTAAACCTCTAGTTAGTGTTAGTAAACCTGTAGTTAGTGTTCAGTTAACCTCTAGTTAGTGTTAGTAAACCTCTAGTTAGTGTTAGTAAACCTCTAGTTAGTGTTAGTAAACCTGTAGTTAGTGTTCAGTTAACCTCTAGTTAGTGTTAGTAAACCTCTAGTTAGTGTTTAGTAAACCTCTAGTTATTGTTAGTAAACCTGTAGTTATGATTTAGTAAACCTCTAGTTAGTGTTAGTAAACCTCTAGTTAGTGTTAGTAAACCTGTAGTTAGTGTTCAGTTAACCTCTAGTTAGTGTTAGTAAACCTCTAGTTAGTGTTTAGTAAACCTCTAGTTAGTGTTAGTAAACCTCTAGTTATTGTTAGTAAACCTGTAGTTATGATTTAGTAAACCTCTAGTTAGTGTTAGTAAACCTCTAGTTAGTGTTAGTAAACCTGTAGTTAGTGTTAGTAAACCTCTAGTTAGTGTTATTAAACCTCTAGTTAGTGTTAGTAAACCTCTAATTAGTGTTAGTAAACCTCTAATTAGTGTTTAGTGATTGATGGACACTAGCCGAGCAGAAACTTCCCACAATGCAATGCAGCAGTGCTTGGTTGCTAAGTGATACGTATAGACGAATCCGGCGACCGGTTTGTGTGCGCCGCCATCTTGCGGCGGCGCCATCGCTGCGGTGGCAGGTGTCAATCTGCCACCGCAGCGCTGTTATTGTAACCTGACGCTCTACAGCATCATTATAGCTGGATTGATGATGTTAGACAGGGGCCTTCCATAAATAATGAAGGTATCTTAAATTAATGCTGATGTTAATTTATAAATAATGATTTGTTTGAGCGATAAGCAGGAAAGAATAGAGGAATAGGGAGATAAGGGAGTGTATGATTAAACACTGTAATATAGCTCTCTCCACCTCCTCTCCTTACGAGGCACGTCTGCACAATTAAATATTACCTGTTTATGTTTTGTTTTATTTTAGGTATCCAAGAATATTTTATTGATCGCCTGGCGTCCGATGACGAAAAAAAACGCAATTACAGGTCTCTAATTGAAGGGCAGAACTATCTCAGCTCCGGATGATACAGAATACATACATACATAACCCCAATCTGCAGATAAAACTAGTTTGTTGAGGAAAAAATATCAACTATTTGTAGCTGCAGAAGAAAAAAATAATCTCACGAGGAAAAGAAAAATATTGCTCACGCCATCGGAGCCTCTTCAGCATAAAAAAAAAAGAAAAGAGAAGTAAGAGTAATAAAAAAGATGTAGGCTACTGTATGTTGTTATATTATACTAATTTATTGAAACACATGGCGAGTCAAACATTTACCAAAGCAGCTGCCAAACACTAAACAAGGTAGTAAGACGGTGGTTCTGCAGAACTGCGGCAGTAAATCCTCATCGGAGCTCCATTATTTAGTAGTGATTTCATATGAACCCAAACCGTTAATAATCATTATTTTCTCCATATACCGCTCCCTGGCTTCCTTGTTTAAGGTATCCAGGTAAATTCCAGTTCCTTTCCAGCAGTTTAACATCTTTTTTTGCGTTCCGTCTGTTCACTTGGTGAAACAGAAAAGTAGTTTTGAAAGTCCGTCCCGTCTTCATTCACTATCAAAACAAATGCACGTGACGGGACAGGAGTGTTCCGATGATACAAATACATTAAGAGAGCCTGGCAGGGAGCGGAGTAATAGATCCATACGTATATATGTCTATGGGCTGGAGCGGAGGAGCGGAGCCGCCACCGCAGTAATGGCGGCCGCTCGACTTCCGGGTTTCGCCGGATTCGTCTATATGTCATAAGTATAATATTAAGTATAATAATATTATTATATATTATATTATTTTAATATTCGTATATAATAATATTATATAATGTCATCACTTCCTCCCAACAGCAGGAAGTGACGTATGCGCTGTTAAAAGTATGTCCAAAATAATGCACACCACTGATATTTACTCAAAAGTGTGACGAACTTAAGTATACTTTTTAGTATATACTGTTTAGTATGGCATTTCGGACGCACCGCTTGTCTCTCCCTTCTCTGTTCTTCATTCTGTCTGTCTGTTTTTACCTGCCATTGTTTATGTTATGTTTATGTAATTATTGCTCGGGGTTCGTGTTCTGGTCTCTGGAAATATCCTAGAGACAACTTCTGTTGTAATAGACGCAATTTGAATAAAATTGAATTGAATTGAAAAACTGTGTACTACTGGTCAGTACTACTGTGTACTACTGGTAACTATGTGTGAATAGATGATGGTGTACTGTTGGCCAGTACGGACACATGTCATCAACACAAGCCTCCCATGGGCTCGCCTAAGCCTTGGTGTAGCTCAAATTTGATTTCTCAATAATCTCGTAAATAATCTTTATTTCCTGCAGAATAGTCAAGTACTTGTCGACATCGTCACACCTTGTTCAAACACTTCATTTGTGGAACTGAAACTCCTCAGCAGTTTTACATTTCTGCGCTTTAACAAAATAGCTTCAAACACAAGTCAGCAGCTTCCAACAGCGAAATGCTGACATTCAGGCCTGAATATAAGTAAACTCTTATTTTGATGTTTATCACACATGAACTGAGTGACAGCAGTGAATACGTACTTTCATACATGAATGACAGCCACCGGTGGGATTTGTGACAAGCTCCACAACATGTTGACTGTTGTATGACTGCTTTCATGTACTAAAATGATGCTGTTCACTCCTTTTGCCAAGATGTAGAACGTATTGTGTAGTATGCAAGCAACTGGCCAATCTTCAGTGTGCCAGAAGTATGCAGACCCCTTTGTTTCAACCTTTTGGATGCATTGATTTGCCATAAAATGTGATCTAATCGTTATCCAAGTTACAATCATTAGGGCCTTCGCACTGACAGTGCGAAGGCCCTATTGTATCTGTAGGAGTTTTTGTTTTTCTCGTTTTTCTTCCGACGAAATGAGGGCCTTTTTGCCCCCCTAAACATGCCCCAAAAGTCACCAAATTTTGCAGGCAAGCCAGGCCTGGCAAAAAATGTGATATTTAATGGTTTGCATTAATGGGCGTGGCCTAATGGCTCAACAGCGCCCCCTAGAAAACTTTGTGCCTCACAATACGGTTTGACGTACATGCACCAAAATCGGTACACACCTGTATCATGTCGCAACTTAAAGAAAAGTCTCTTGGCGCCATGGCCGAAACCGAAAAGGAAGTCGGCCATTTTGAATTAATCGTGTCATTTTGGCGCAATTTATGCCATTTCTTCAGCCGCTTCTTTGCCCGAACCGTAACATGCACCAAGGTGTGTTATACATCAAAATGTGCCTCTCGATCCTGCGACGATGTGCATTACTTTTCTCAGTCAAAAGCGTTACCGTGGCGACGATTGACGCCAAAGAGCACGCCCCCCCTTCATCTGATTTGTCCATATTTGATAGTTCCTATTTTCTGCAATAACTTTTGAATGGTTTAAAATAAAGAGTCATGGGTGATGTCATCGGACTTAGTTTTGAGTCCTTGACCTTTATTGGTGCAAATTAGCCCCGCCCCTTCTTCTAATTGGTCAATACCTGATAGTTCATATTTTCTTCAATAACGTTTGAATGGTTTGAAATAAAGAGTCATGGGTGGTGTCATCGGACTTAGTTTGGAGTCCTTGACTTTTATTGGTGGAAATTGCACGCGTGAGGGCCCGTTCATCGCTGCTTGCAGCTTTAATTTGCATTTGTATCTTTGCTGAACATCCAGAGTGCTGGTGAAGAAGTTCTTTAGCGGAAGCTAACTGAAGTCAGTTGGTTGGACACAGCTAATTACATGAGGCTGGAGGTTTGGACTGGAGTTACTTTGAGCACACTCAGACATTTTGGATTTGCTTTTCAAAGAAACATCTGTTGATGTGAACCTTCTGTATATATATTTTTTTATAATTATATATTTTTTTTATCCTTTTTCTCTGTATGTGTATGCTTGTGTGTGTTGTGTGTACTGTTGCTGCTCAATGTGAATTTCCCCACTGAGGGATGAATAAAGGAATATCTCTAAAAAGAACCAAACAGAGATCTCTGAAGACAAAACATCCAGAGTCGCTGCTCTGCATGAGGCTGGAGAGGGATAAGTAATCATGCCATCTTCAAAGACTGGACGACATGGAACCATCAAACAAATGGGGAAACAAGCCATGCTTGTGATGTGCTTGACAGCAAAATTGGCTGTAAAAGGTTGTATCTTAATTATCGATGTTGGAAAAAGGTGACCTTAATGTTTGGCTACAAAAAAAAGAAAAACCTTGACAAATGAAATTATAGAAATGTTCTCCCTGAATTTCATGCAGCAGCCCAAATTGCCACGCAGGCTCTGTTTGAGGAGACAATAAACACCTGTCAGTGCTGGTATTAAGGACAGAAGGGCTGATTTTATCTCTGCAGGACAAAAAGCTGACTTCTTTTCTGTTTCTTTCCCAGCAGACTCGTTTCCAGTGTCCTCACAATGCGGTGGATGTTAGTTTAATCGGGGCAATTCCCTGTTGTGCAGCCAAAGTGCCCAGCATGGGTCAGCAGCTCCCGTGTCACGTGGGAACAAGCGCATAGTGTCCTTTTTTGATTTAGCCAGTCTGGATGAGGCACGGTGCTGGTTCGTGCTGCCGGTGGAGCGTTCACACGTCTTTAGCTGGCATCGCATGCGCTTGACGCACAGGACCAGTTTGTGAACTCATTAAGAGTGAAGATACGGCATCTAATAGCAGGATTTAAATTAAAACCTTCCGTTTTCCTGTGAAAACCACAAAGCTAATGAGCACTGATGATAAGGTGTTTAATCTGCTCAGTTAGCAGATGAAAATTTTGATGCTAAATTTACATCATATAATTAAAAAAACCAATTGCAAATGTACCCACGCATGGTTTTCATTTCTAACTCCTACAACGACTCCCGTCTTTCTGCCAAGCATCACCTACAGTTACAGCTGAACCTAATGAGCTCATTTCTAACCCCAGAAGTTTAAACATTGTTTAACATGTACTGTAAACAGAACTAGGATTCCAGGATTTACACATTCCCTAAACTCTTATTTTGTCCTCAACCGAACCCAGAAAACAAATCAAATGTTAAAAGCATGATGTTTGACCATGAAAAATAATTTGAAGGAACGTGTGAAGGAAACACATTAGGTTAATTAAAAAAGTTAATTGAGCAGTCTGTTTATTAATTAGGAACTAGATTCAGACTAATGCTCCCTCGCATAAAACTGCAAAGACTATAAATCTGACTCACTTTAGATCGAGATCAATATGAACAGATTTTTGTTGATTGAGCACAATCACTTCCATTCACATCAAATGATAATAAGTATCTAGAAACATCATTTCATGTTTTTACTAAGTTAATGTATAGTTTATTAACAATAAAAAAACATAAAAAAGATGTGTTCCTTTAACAAAATAGGCTACTTCATTACTTATTTTGAAGCTGATTGACATATGATTTGTGTTTTATTTTGGTATCAGTACTGTTGGGTTGCTCCTCATTAAACTGATGTATCAGTGCAGCTCAGTAGATTGTTGCACCTCTAGAAATCACATTTCACTGCACCATCCACAAAAGCAGGTTTAGCACAATCCAGAAATGTTACCATCTTCTTTTGGCCAGCGCTCTTTTAAAAACTGCGCTGCGGCCGGATCAGTAGAAATGTGAGCTTCCTTTTGGAAACCAAGGGTGATACATCCTCCAAACTAAAGAAGAGCGGGACCATCTGGCTCGTTATTATCGACGCGCTCTGATAGTATGGGGTGTGTTTTAGCGCCTATGGAACTAGTAGCTGAATCAAGGCTGAAAGGTATACGCACAGCAACAAACTGTTTCATTAAGACCATGTCTTTATCAGGCAAAACCTTGCATCTGTCAGCAGGACAATCCCAAACCGCATGGTGCATCTATTACCCCTTTAATGCCTGGTATATGAAATAAAAAATTTTAATGCATATTTTTGGTATAGCTTGTATTGTGTTGCGTCTCATTGGTGCCACATTTATGTAATTATTTCTAGAAATAATGTCCAACACCATAATTACTTCTTTTTTTTATTTCGAGAAAGGACAATGGGCATCTACACTGTTTACGAAGCAGGCATCAGCTTCAGTGGTTTAAAGGTCAGAATTAAAGTGCAGTGGTGGAACATTGAACCGTTTTCCTAATCCCGGGAGGAAACATGACTGGGAGCCTTTGAAGAATGTAAAGATGGACATCTTTGCTTCAGTTCAGGTTGGAAAAGGCTGTGAATGAAGTGTATAAAGTGGTGAACATGATCTAAATATAGTATACTGGGGAATAGTGACCCTCCTTGGTGTTATTCCCCCCTCCTCCCTACATTTTGCTATCCTTACATTGCTATATGTTCATTTATAAAGCTATTCTGGGTAAAATTCCTTCTTATTTATCTTCTCTTTTAACATGGAAACAAGGAGGTGACAATCTCCGTTCAATGGACATTTTGCATTTGGTTGTTCCAAAAATAAGAAGGGAATTTGGGAAGAAAGCTTTTAGGTTTTCAGCACCAGATGCTTGGAATAAACTTCAATCCCAACTGCATTTACGAAACTACATACGTGTGACGGAATTTAAAGCTCTGATGAAAACAGAGGAGTTCAGACTGTCTGTATGCAAGTGTTTTAATTAATTATGTCTATATGTAATTAATTTGTTTGTTTTTTATCTTTTAATTCTGTAACTATGTTGCTGCTATCTTGGCCAGGTCTACCTTGTAAAAGAGAACCCCCGAATCTCAATGGGACTAACCTGGTTAAAAAAAGCCTAAATAAATAAAAAATTAAAATTTTGCCCCTGTTCTCCTTCACAGCTTTGCAAATGTCCTGGTCCTTCCATCTGCTTCTGAAAAACTGGTGGCTGGCTGCGGTTTCCTGTCGAGAATACATAATAAAAGCTCTTTGATTGCAGTTAAAGGTTGTGGTGTTGCTCTCAAGCCTTTTGTTCAGCATGTCCTCGTGGTTAAGCTGCTCCACGTGGCGAAGGTGTGAAAATGGCATGCTGGCTCTGCAGAAAGCAACAAGCTCGTGGGCCAGTATACGGTGTTAATTTGTTGTGCCAAATTCACACGTCTGTCAAAGCAGCCTGCTTTGTTACCACGTTGACAAGTCTGCTCCAGTTGCTGCTGCTTCTGTGATTCATGATGATGAGAGCGCAAGAGATCGGATCCCTCGGTGATGAAGGTTACTTAAGTTGGTTTTTACATAAAACAAAGCAGACATACTGAAGGATAAAGAAATAAAAAATGATTTTGCGGAGACTGCCACAACCACCAGACCCCCAGACCCTCTAATAATGTAGAGAGAGACAGAGATAGAGTGTGAGAGCGACCTAGAGAGAGCTGTCAGAGAAAAGCCAAAGAAAAGGTGACACAGGTGATAGGCAGGACAGGCCACACGTGAAGCTGAAGGAACAGTTGCCATGGCAACACAGAAAATATCACTGATATTTTTTGCACATGCATAATATTATTATTGATGCCCAAAATGTTCATTCAGTATTCATATTTTTTTTTTTTTATTTCCATTGATCGTCTATTACACCCCGGCTTTTTGCGAAAAAGGAAGCCCGAATTAAACCGTGCATACTCGGTAAATTCAAATTAATTGTGTAGTATCAGACTCTTAAAGCAAATACAAAAATGATAAATGGGGTTGAAAGAAGCTTAAATTAAATAAGAATAATGATAGCGAATATCCCTATAAAGAATTACGACGAGTCACGATAATAGTTTTAAAAAATACAACAAAGCCTCCTTAACTAGATTTAACTTAACAAGTGCTGCATTGTTGTGTGAAAACAGTCCACATGAACAAAACAAAAAACAAGCTAAGAATTAATATATAGTACACATTACTGACACCACTGTACAATACATATCAATTCAAATACAAAAACCTCAATTGTATTTACGTATAAAGTGGCTATTACGACACAAGTTGTCTCTAGGATCTTCCCAGAGACCCAAATCATGACCCCTACACAATTATTACAGAAACAATGGCAGTTAAAAACTCCTCTAGTCTGAGAAAAACTATATTAACAGGTGTAGATAGCAAGCAGTGGGATGATCAGAGGTCAGCATGCAGCTCCTGAAGCTCTGGCCTGCAAACATACACAGAAGAGAACAGCAGGGGTGGGGGGGCAGACCAGCAGAACAAACTACAGGAACAATGGAGATCAATGATGGTGATGAGATACTTGTAATTAATAACTGAGAAAGGAAAGACAAGAAAGGGTGATGGGCACCGCTCAGTGGATCATGTTGGTGTCCCCCTGCAGCGTAGCTCTATAGCAGCATATCTACTGTAGGATGAAGCTGTTTCAGACGAGCTGCTCTAGTCTGGTCCTGCAGCTGCAGCTACGACTACTGGCCCTAACACACTAGAGTTACACTAACTAATGATGCTGTAAGGACCAATCACCTCCCAGAATGCTGATATAACTGCTTTCAGAAACATCGTGGGGCAGAATTATCAAACAGATCCAGGGCAGCAAACAGAGACGTATGAAATTGCTTTTATTTTTTCCCACATTCCGTTTTTATTTTTTTACCATTTTTGGTCTTTTTTGGTATTTAGCATTTTATGCAAATGTACCCCAAAACAGTATATAAAGTAATTAAATATACACAATTTATGCAATTATAACTGAAAACTTTAATGTTTTCATACCTTTAAACATATTTAAAGGCAAAAACATCATGTCCAACAAAACATCCTTTTTTGGGCATAAACAAAAGAATACCAAAAGTTGTAATATAATGATGAAAAAAAATTGATCTTTAGACATACGAATCGATTTTTAGGAATTAATATGAAAATCGATTTAGAATCGGAAAATCGGAAAAAAAATTTTCAACACATGCCTATTTGAAATCTCAGCTCTAACCTCCAGAGCTAACCGTTACTGCTATCATGTGAGAGTGTGGCGTCACTGGGGGTGTCGTTGGGAAGCAAACCTTTAATGAACTTTTTAAAGCAAACCTAAACAAAATAAGTAAGAACCAAGAGAGCTCAATCAGCCTGGACGCAGAGATGAGGAGAGAAAAGTTGGAGGGCATCACAACAGACGGACTAGCAAGGGTATGTGTGAACAAAGAGGTGGAGCTAGGCCGAGTGAAGGACTAAAAACCAGAAGATTAAGTAACGTATAATGCCCGACGAGGTGGCCATTAACATAAATAAATGGACGACGCGGGGGCAGATAGTTTCCTAAATCGTTTTATTAAGCTACATATATGATCAACCATTCAAAAAAATAAACGTTTCATTAAGCTACAAATATTAGGCTATCAATCATTCAAATAAATAAACGTTTCATTTACAAATATTATCAATCATTCAAATGAATAAACAAAGACAAAATCACTCATGTCGCCATCCTGCGGTTGCCGGCTCTTCTTCTCTTCTCCGTTGCCGTGGTTTCCACCTGGCAGTTGATCCAGTGCAATGATATTAAAGATATCAGGCAATTTGACCAAACTTGTTTCCTAGGTGTCCATTAACACTTTTAATCAGAATCGAGTATTCACACAGACCTTGGTATAATTAAGGATAAACCCTGAAATCACAACAATAAAGCAATAACACGCAACGGAGGCTTTAAACAATTGTACATAGGAAAACCAACATGAAGAGAAGCTTAAGACCATGACCATTCACGCACATCCAGAGTAAAACATGTATTTTAATTCCCTGGTAAATTTTATTCAGCTGTTCCAACTCTCCATCAAATGCACTAATCCAGTTCAGATAGTTGTTCACTGGCACGCCTTACACTTTTAAAAAAGACTTTTTTTTATCTTTCAAATTTCTTTCATGGTCTTCCTGTCATCAATTTCTAAAGAAAATATCTTAAGATGCCTATCTAAGACCAAAGATAGAGCAACCAAAACTGCATCCTGCATTGCGGCGTGGTCGGACCAGCCTGGTCCTCCGCACGGAAAGATAAGAACCTTCTTCATGAATAAATATGTTTGGGCGTCCTCACCTCTGTATTCAGTGTGTACTTGTTACAGAGGCCATTATTTATAGTCCTACTAGGAGCTGCAGCGGTGAGAGTCGGTCTCATGGGGGATTGGGAAGTGGAGCCACTGCTACCTATAGTGGGAAGATATACCACCTCACTCCCACTGAGAACTTCGTGCAGGAAATGAACTCATAAATCAGGCAGTAAATTGAGTGTTGGGCTGTGCTTACTCATCTCAAGAGGTCTGCTCCTCTTCCTCTGCACTACCTTCCACCTTTTTTACAGCATGACTAATCCAGCAGCTTTTTGCCACATGTGCATTTCGGTCTGGTCAACTGTTATCAAACTGTTTTGATTTGGATTTCAAGCCGCATCATAACTCTGGCCTCGCAGATACAGATACGCAGATACCAGTGGCGTAGGCAGAAATATTTTTTGGGTGGGCCATATTGTCCCATAAAAAGCAGATTTACAGAAACTTTTAAACAGTAAAAAATAACATGACAGATTAAAGGCAGTGTCAATTTTACTTTATAATCTGCATTACAAATGCATTATGACAGCTAAACACAACATGCTCGATCAACCGAGCATGAAAACCTATAGAGGGAATGCGCATGATGTCACAGATGCGACTTCACAGCGGGTTACGCCCACTGAGTGGCAGAAAGACTGAGTGGCAGCGTAGACTTTCAGTTTGAGCAACTTTAAAACATCTAAAATGGGAAAGAGCTGTTGTGGGATCGACTGTACTCATAGATTTAGCAAGAAATCGGAGTTATCGTTTTACAGACTACCGAAAAATAAGCTTAAAGGAGCTTGAGGCTGTTTTTTTTATTTGCAAAATGTGCTGCAAGTCGGTCCCGATTTTCCCGCGCTGGGCTGTGGATGTGACGTCACATGACGCTGCATGCACGTTCTCCCCGTTCTCCTGTGCCGGCTTCACTGTTGGCTGCAGTACCCCCAACGGCCGCCGTGGTGAAGGGTGGCGCTAGAGAGTCTAATTTCTTAAAAGGAGCCTCATGCTCCTTTAAGAGAGACCAATCGATCGCTGCAATTCGCAGAAACAACTGGATTCCAGGCACCGAAACGTGGATTTGCGGTTCCCATTTTGTATCAGGTAATGTTGGATTTTTGGGTAGCTAACGTTAAACGGTCAAATCATAAAGTTCGGTGTCCTAATCACTTTAATTTCTACAACAAATCCTACCTTGAAGTAGGACCAAGCGTCAAGACTTTTGTAAGCCTTCAAGCTTTGCTTCGTGTATTTCCCCAGCGTAGAAATTAAGTACATATAAATATCAGGAAACTGGATTCGTGGCCAAATATGAATGTCCATGGACCACTGGTTCTTGGGGTAACTGTACGGGTCTGTGAGAAAGTGAGCAACCCCTCCCCTTCTCACCATCACCGGACTTGTTTTAATATGTGTGGCAGAGTGGAGGATTGGGCGTGGTCTGCGGGGGAGCAGCACACAGGTGTGCCTGGTTCTGCTGATTAAGGCACACCTGTGTCCAATCAACGTCCCCAGCCTGCCAGGGTTTATAAACAGCAGCTGTATACCAGAAGAGGCTGCTGAATGAGATAGCTTGTTGTGAGGCTATGCCCCATTGTGCCATTTTTTGGAATGCTGATTTTGCTTCCGCCTGTATGTCTGTGTTTTTTTTACATTAAAAAGCCTTATTTTTTGGCATTCTACGCTCTGCAAGGTTTTTTTTACACCTCATCACCCAGCTCCAGTTTTGCCTTGTCCCCTTGTACGTGGGGAGGCCGCTCTGGTTCCTCACATTTGGTGTCAGGAGTGGGATCTTTGGCGCCACCTGAAAACTGGAGAGAAGAGGTGGGAAGCGACGCTGTGGGTTTGGCGGAGTCTGGGAGACCCGGTGACCAGCAGGAGTCTGGGAGACCCGGTGACCAGCAGGAGTCTGGGAGACCCGGTGACCAGCAGGAGTCTGGGAGACCCGGTGACCAGCAGGAGTCTGGGAGACCCGGTGACCAGAAGGAGTCTGGGAGACCCGGTGACCAGGAGGAGGTCTGCAACCGGCAGGATGCGTCCTCGGCAACCGGCAGGATGCGTCCTCGGATACCGGGAGGAAGCGTCCTCGGATACCGGGAGGAAGCGTCCTCGGATACCGGGAGGAAGCGTCCTCGGATACCGGGAGGAAGCGTCCTCGGATACCGGGAGGAAGCGTCCTCGGATACCGGGAGGAAGCGTCCTCGGATACCGGGAGGAAGCGTCCTCGGATACCGGGAGGAAGCGTCCTCGGATACCGGGAGGAAGCGTCCTCGGATACCGGGAGGAAGCGGCCGGCAACCGGAGGAAATGGCCGTTTTCCGGTCTCGCAACGGGGTTGGCGAGACTCCAGAGGGGGAGGGAAGTGTGAGAAAGTGAGCAACCCCTCCCCTTCTCACCATCACCGGACTTGTTTTAATATGTGTGGCAGAGTGGAGGATTGGGCGTGGTCTGCGGGGGAGCAGCACACAGGTGTGCCTGGTTCTGCTGATTAAGGCACACCTGTGTCCAATCAACGTCCCCAGCCTGCCAGGGTTTATAAACAGCAGCTGTATACCAGAAGAGGCTGCTGAATGAGATAGCTTGTTGTGAGGCTATGCCCCATTGTGCCATTTTTTGGAATGCTGATTTTGCTTCCGCCTGTATGTCTGTGTTTTTTTTACATTAAAAAGCCTTATTTTTTGGCATTCTACGCTCTGCAAGGTTTTTTTTACACCTCATCACCCAGCTCCAGTTTTGCCTTGTCCCCTTGTACGTGGGGAGGCCGCTCTGGTTCCTCACAGGGTCACTGTCAAGTCCAACTGACTTTAATTTAAGCCGGTAATCAGCTGTTATCCCGTCTTCTCCACTAGTTGCAGTCAGTTTTGCCACTCAGTGCGAGTAAGGGGGCTGGTCCAGTGGGAAAGTGACGTCAAAGCATACACTCTATTCTCCCAGAAAAAGCGGATTTATAAAAACTTTTAAGCAGAAAACATGACAGATAGATTAAAGGCAGTGTCAATTTTACTTTGTAATCTGCATTACAAATGCATTATGACAGCTAAACACAACATGCTCGATCAACAGAGCATGAAAACCTGTCGGCCAGTAGCCTATTTGCTGAACTGGCAGCGCATCGGCTCTGCAGCACACAACACAATAATTAACAATTTAACTGTACAAATTGGCAACTAAACATAAACCCAAACAGCAGTGGTGTGTCTTCTTCAAGTTTTGTTTTTTTAAATAACTAATCAATGAACTCTGTTTAGCTGTTGTTGTGAAGATAAAGTCGGCTGCCACGCCGGCTAGCTTGCTGGCTAAAGGCAGCTCAATCTGTCGGAACCAGAGCAATCAATTATGTCCCGAGGCTCCTACAACTTGTTTCAAAAGTTCTGTTTTAATCAGAAGGGAAAAAAAATAACGGCTGGACACAAGTCAACAACAAATCACGTTTATATTAGGGCTGGGACTTTATTGCGTTAATTATGATTAATTAATTACAAAAAAATAACGCAAAAAAAAAAAACGTATTTAATCGCAATTTACTTTTGCACTCTAAACAGTGCGGAACGTTTCTCATTACACGAGTTCCCGGTATAAGTTACCTGTAATAGTGATGCACAGAACTCAACACGAGAAACAACAATGGAAACCGAAACCGATGGAAAGTCGTTACTGGCTTCGGTGGGCGGAAATTTTAGTTTTAAAAAACTACCGCGTGGAAACCTGGATGAAAGCACAGTTGTGTGCAAATTGTGCAAGAAGGAATTTGCCTACCACCGGAGCTCTTCCAGCCTCCGCTAGCATGTTGCAGCTAGCACAGACGACGCTCCTAGTTCGAGCAGGCAGTGTCGCCAATCCAGTCTCAACAAGATGCCAGGGTTCAGAGCCAAAAAGTTGACAATGAGAACTTCAATTTAAGTTTGTGCCTTGTGGACAATGCAATGCCTATTATTCATATTGCACTTTATGTTAACACTCAGTTATCAAAATAAACACAATTTTGTTGTTTAAGCTCATTTATGTGTCAATTCAATGATTCAGTCATATACCAAAATCCATTTAAATTGAAAAATGTTGCTTCTCGTGTCAAATATTGATATGCGATTAATTGCGATTAATTAATTACAAAGCCTCTAATCAATTAGATACATTTTTTTAATCGAGTCCAGCCACTAGTTTATATTTATACCTTTTCTCATGTAATTTTTTAGAATATGTTTGTGTCAAACTTAAGAAAACTCCCGCACACCTTCTTCTCACTGTAACTTATTTATTAGGCCAACGTTTCGGTCTATGACGTCGTTTGGTTGCTGCTTTCCTCCTCCGACGCACCTTTCTGCAAATCCGGTGTGCAAAACATTTTCCACTTAGAATATGTTTATGTGAAACATGTATTTTGATCTAAGTTGGCTGGGAGGGCCAGTGCCACCCAGGCCCATTACTGGCTACGCGCCTGGCAGATATGTTTGAAAATGGTAAGAAAATGGTAAGAAAAACTCCAGAAAGACTGAGTCTGCCTAGCTCCTGGAGTGGGCACGGCCTTGGCGTATTGTCCTACAGCTGAACTTCACCGCTTCATTAGGATGCCACTGATGAGAGCCGCTTGTCTTTACCCGGACGCAACCTGGGAGGAGATTTCCCCCTGTTTGCCTCGGGCTACGCTGGCAGTCACAGGCCCTGTCTGGAGGAATTTCCGTCTCTGTTTGGCAGGACTCAAGTGAAGTTGTCTCAGGACTGATCGGGGAGATGGGTCACAGTTTCAGCACTGGGATTCTCATCAGGAGTTCAGCACAGCCCATCTGAATGTGAATTATTCCCTGTCTTATTCTTTAAACAACCTCAAAGAACTACAAAACAAACTTTGCACAACCTTTGCGTGCACGTATATACGGAAGAGTATTAGGGCCAGGCAGGAGAAAAATAAAAATAATATTTTAGAGGAGGAAGATTTTTTTTTTCATTATGCACTTCGAGAAAAAAGTCGAAATGTCGAGATTAATGTGGAAGTACAATTTCGAGAAAAAAGTCAAAAAGTCGAGAAAAAAGGTTCCGAATTCAAGAATTGGCTTTACGATATTGATTTGAAACACATATCACACATATGCAGTTGCATAACTTCAGAAACGTACCCTTAACGTTACACTCCAAGGATGTAAGTTAGTTAGTTAGTTAGTTACGGCTGCTGCTGCATAGCTGTCAGTCGCTCTGCTAACTGGATTTGATGGACCAGAGGAGACATTTCCACTTTATTCACCAAATTTCGACTTTATTCACGGAATTTCGACTTTAAAGGAGCATGAGGCAGCATTGAGGCAGGATTTATGAAAAAAATTGTATACATTTTAAGTTTTCTAGTAATAATGTCAGATGAAGCATTCCAAACCAAAAAGAATGAGCCCTCTAGTATATTTGTCCGTTGCCTTGAACAGGCTGTTGCTGCAAAATGTGCTGCAATTCCGGGCCGGAATTTCCCGCGCTGGGCTGCGGATGTGACGTCAAATGACGCTGCATGCGCGTTCTCCCCGTTCTCCCGTGCCGGCTTTGCTGTTGGCTGCAGTACCCCCAACGGCCGTCGTGGCGAAGGTGGCGCTAGAGAGTCTCATTTCTTAAAAGGAGCCTCATGCTCATTTAATCTTGAAATTGTATTTCAACATTAATCTCGACATTTCGACTTTTTTCTTGAAATTGTATTTCAACATTATTCTCGACATTTCGACTTTTTTCTCGACATTTCAACTTTTCTTTTCTCCAGCCTGGCCCTAATACTCTTTTCGTATGTGCTTGTGCATGTGCAGCCTGCTGAGGTCTCCTGCAGCTGCTCTCACAGTTTTTCCCTCACAAAGAACCAAATCTGATACCTGCAGGAGCTCAGGTTAGATCTCTACTGCCCCCTGCTGGTGAGGTGACACAACCACCCAAAATAAAATAATTTATTCATTTAAAATACATAACCTGTGGCTAGATTTTTTGTATCATTGCATGTTTTTTTATTATGACGGCCTTAATAAATACCAGAGATAAAAAAAAAATATATCAATTATACCACTGGGAAAATGTTACCCCCCTTTCAAATCAACAAAATAAGGTTCATAATTGTTATTAGGATGCATGAGATTCACAGAGAAAGAGAAAAGATAGTAAGACGGAGGGAAAAGGGAAATAAATACGGGTGAGGAAGGGAACAGAAGGGGGGGTGGGGGTTTTATTACGTGAAGCAAGGCTCTGAATCAAACCCGCCACAAGGTGAAGCTCTTTCACGTGTTTGGTCCTTTATTTGCAGAAACAAAATTTAAAACACCTTTTCTGGCATATTTTCCGCACCATTGATGACCCAGAAGGAGAAAACCTTTGTTCTAATGCCCCCATGTTTTAAAAAGTTCAATCCTTTGCTGTTTCTCCGTCGTGGGAGCGCAGCTGTCCCTCGCCTCGGTTTTGGGTCTCCCCCCTTTTGAAACTGCTTGCTCCCCCTTCTCCAGACGGCTCAGCTCCGCGTCAGACTCACCGCAGTGAGACCGGAAATGAAACGCTCGGCCTTCAAAATAAATGTAACGCTTGACCGTCAACTTTTGCTTGGGTATATAGGTTGGGTTTCTTTTTTGCTTTTATTATTATTATTATTATTATTATTATTATTATTATTATTATTATTATTATTATTATTATTATTATCACACTGTTTAAAAACATTCATAAACATTAGGAGGTATATAGCATAGCATAGCCTACTATATATATATATATATATATATATATATATATATATATATATATATATATATATATATATATATTACTGAAAATGAGTTAATATTTAATCTAACCGCCCATACAGATGTTTGTAATGGTATTAATTTTAATTTATAGGTTTGAGAATGAGCACGGTGGCTTGGTGTGCCTGACAGCGAGAAGGTTCCCGGTTCAACTCCCTAGCCTGGTGGGGGTCTTAAAGAGACTGAAAAAGGGTATATAAAACTGTGATTAAAATCTAACGATGGCGTCGGTTAAAACACAACACTACGGGGGGGTTTCTTAAGAAAAATAATGATGAAATAATTGAAATGTCTGTCGACAATCAGAATCGGTGTGTCCGAAATGCCATCCTAAACAGTATATACACAAAAAGTATACTTGAGTTCGGCACACTTTTGAGTAAATATCAGTAGTGTGCATTAATTCGGACGAACTAATACTTCCTGCCATTGGGAGGGGGAGTTGTTACCATGGTAACAACTCCTGTCACAGCAGCAGTAGCAGCTTCGCTCCACTCTTTCCCGTATATCCTGGCCCAAACAAGATGACATTATATAATATGATTATATACAAATATTATAATATTAATATATTTCTACTTAACATTATACAACATATACGTATCACTTACAAACCAAACGCCGCTGCATTGCATTGTGGCGCTTGTTTTACTTTGAAGGCGCCAACCGGAAGCGGCTGACCTCGCAGCGGCAGCTTTCCCGCGGTTCGTCCGGACTGAGCAGGAATGTGGAGCCCAGCGACGTCACCTCGAGCCGCCTGGGGTGTCGTCGATGACTAACTTTACAAAAGGTTGGAGACTTGGCTATAAGACTCAAATTATAGGTCATACAAATATGGTAACCAAACGCAAAAAGGATGAGAGTGATAACTGTTGAGAATATATATATATATTTATTTATATATATATATTTTTTAAAGTTTCTTAAGGGGTGAGACGTTGCTTTAAGTGTCCGTTAGCTCGGCAGAAAGACGTGCTTTTAACGTCGTCGGTAGACTTTTTTGGAAAAGTTTGGGCTTTTTTTAAGACTGTACATAGAAGTGGCGTTCATGTCTAAATGGAGCTAAGACAAGTTTAAACTTGTAAGGTATTGTTTAGGTTTTTGAGAAAAACCTGCCTCAGCAACGCGATGCCGACAGATTAAGGCTGAATTATGGTTCCGCGTTAAATCGACGCAGAGCCTACGGCGTAGGGTACGCGGCGACGCACACGTACGGTGTGCGTCGCCGCGTACTCTACGCCGTAGACTCTGCGTCGATTTAACGCGGAACCATAATTCAGGCTTTAGCGACCATTTTCTCTCAACTTACACGTTCGTCCTCAGTCAAATCACGCTGCTTTTAAAAAAAACACGTCTTATTATTATATTTAGTCCTCTAAAAGCAGTGGATGTCAAGGCAGCTCCGCGGGGACACGCATTTACTGATTGCCTGCAGTGTTTTGATAACATGTGTGTCCGCAGGGACGCGGGCGGCGTTTCCATGGTAACGCGGATCACCAGGACGCCCTGCCTCGCCGTCGCCGAGCTGCAGGAGGGAAATGGTAAGAAACCCGGGCTGTACCGGACCAGAACCGGGTCCTAGGGCTGGAATCTGCTGCTGTTCTGCTGCTGCTGCCTTTACTTATGGCTGCTGTGCGGATTTTTTTACCACTTGAGCATCTGCTTGAACACATGAGCACGTTCGAATCTGCTAGGAATCTTGCCTCGCTGAGGAAAAACTGCTCATATTCCATCATTTTATTCATCCAGAGGGGCTGCTAGAGGTGATTGTGAGATCCCATTCAGGAAAACTGTATTTGGTCAATCACTTTTTTACTAAAGAAATGGCTGATCAACAGCCAAATTTGATTTAATTTGACAGCCTTTTATTATTTTAATATTGCTGATCATGGCTTACCGCTAAAGAAAACTAAAATATCCTATCTCAAACAATTAGAATATTCTGGGAATCTTAATCTTAAACTGTAAACCATAATCAGCAATATTAAAATAATAAAAGGCTTGCAATATTTCAGTTGATTTGTAATGAATCCAGAATGTATGACATTTTTATTTTTTTTTATTTTTTAATTGTTTGTGATTGAGGGAGTTGTGTCTGTTATTGTTTTGTTTGTCATGTACAGGACTGTCTCAGAAATTTAGAATATTGTGATGAAGTTCTTTATTTTCTATAATGCAATTAAAAAAAAACTAAAATGTCATACATTCTGGATTCATTACAAATCAACTGAAATATTGCAAGCCTTTTATTATTTTAATATTGCTGATTATGGCTTACTGTTTAAGATTAAGATTCACAGAATATTCTAATTTTTTTAGATAGCATATTTGAGTTTTCTTAAGCTGTAAGCCATGATCAGCAATATTAAAATAATAAAAGGCTTGCAATATTTCAGTTGATTTGTAATGAATCCAGAATGTATGACATTTTTGCATTACAGAAAATAAAGGACTTTATCACAATATTCTAATTTTCTGAGACAGTCCTGTATATACATTCCTGTGTTGCTGAGGGGTAATGAGAGCGTGTCACTGCTAGTGGATCGGATAGAGTGTGTGTGTGTGTGTGTGAGTGTGTGTGAGGGGAGGAGTTATGTGTGCTGTTGCTTTCTAAATATTGTATCTATGACATGTATTTGTTTTTACTGTAATTTGTTGCTTTTACTACTACGCCTTGTGTTCCTTCTGGCAGGGGGACTGCCAATGGAAATTAGCCTTTTGGCTACAATTGGGTGCATTTACATTTTTAAAATTTTCATTAATGCACATTGTCCCTCTATAACAAATAAATGAAATGAAATGAAATGACATTTTGTTCGTAGCAATACATCAGAAATCTCCCTGCGATCCTCAAGTGCACAGCTGCTGCATGCAGGGCATTGATGCTAATGTCAGTGGATCCCTGTCCGTTTTTTTCCAGATGAGGCACCAAAGCCTGTCTTTGCTTTTTGTTTCAGCCATTTCACGACGGAGTGTACTACCCCTACACCGGTGACACCCAGGGGGCCCGCTCCTCAGCAGGGATCCCCTCCCTCCTGAACTCCCCGCTCAGTCATCACTCTGCCTCCGCACCAGGGATGATGACTCCATCCAGCGGAGCCTCCTCCGCCGTCCTCCCCCCCTTCAAGTTCCGCCCGCGCAGGGAGAGCGTGGACTGGCGGCGGATCAACGCCGTGGACGTGGAGCTGGTGGTGAGCCAGCTGGACGTGGACGCCCTGCAGGAGCACATCAGCACGGTGACGTTCTGCAGCCTGGACGGGGAGCGGTGCCAGCGCTGCCAGAGCCCCGTGGACCCGGCTCTGGTCAAGCTGCTGCAGCTGGCCCAGCTCACCGTGGAGTGGCTCCTGCACTGCCAGGAGTTCCTCAGCCTCAACCTGCGCGCGGCGGAGGAGAGGCTGCAGGCGGCCGGCAGGGAGCGGGAGCAGCTGCTGGATCAGGGGAAGAAGCAGGAGGAGAAGGTGAAGGCGCTGACGGGAGAGCTGAGGCAGCGGAAGAAGGTGATTCGCACCCAGCAGTCCCTGCTCGCGCCGCGGATCATCAGCAGCCAGAAGGTACTATTGAGGGGTACAGATTTGCATTTAAAGCAACCAGCTCCACCCCCCACCACGCCGTTCCCCTGCTTCGCCCCGCTCTGTCATTGTTACCCAGATCTATTCAGAGACACAGCTTTGTTCCCTTCACAGGGAGGTTTGGTGGAGAGAGAGCCTTTAAGAATTATTTTTAAATTTCAAACATGCATGATAAAAAAAGAGTACAAAAAAGTAAAAAAAAAATATGTATATATATGCATATATATATATATATATATATGTGTATATATATATATATATATATATATATTTATATATATATATATATATATTTTTTTTTTTTTTTTTTACTTTTTTGTACTCTTTTTTTATCATGCATGTTCGAAATTTGAAAATAAAATTTACATATTTTTTTTACTTTATATATATATATATATATATATATATATATATATATATATATATATATATATATATATATATATATATATATATGTAAGTACAGCTCTTGGGCAGACCTCACAGATCCACCAATATGCTTGAAATGGAGTAGGAATGAAGAAGCCACTTATCGAGTCCTACTCCTGAATCTTACATACATTCTTACATATTACATATACATACATAAGACGAGTTTCAATAAGCTTACAGTAACTATATAAGATTACATATGCTCTATATACATTGGTTCATATATTTACCTCCAATTATATACATAAAAATTACTATAAATCTATATATCGACATATCTACATATAACTATAATTCAATATATATTATATATATAGAGATATGGATACACAAATACTGTACGTATAATACAACTCAATATATCCATTAACATACCTACATATAACGTATCTATATCCATAATATACGTCTATATATCTACATATATTAATAAATGTACATATCTATATGTTTATTTGCATCTGTATTTTGAATAGATTGTTTCTTTGTATCTTTTTTTAAATTGTGATAGGTTTTGTTTTAGCTCCATGCTCAGGCTGTTCCACAATTTCACTCCATAGGTCGACATGCAGAAGCTCTTCATCTCTAAGTTGTTGTGGTGTTATAATAACAGGCTTCATTATAACATTTGAAGAAAAGGATTTATAGCTGCTGAGCAGATGGTGTCTTTTGGTGGCAATTAGTTTTGCAAATCTACTTACAAAAAAGAGACGATAATCAGAGTGACCGGCTGACTCCCACCTCCCCCACCCTCCTGTGTGGATTTTTGCCACTTGAGCATCTTCTTGAACACGTGAGCACGTTCAAATCTGCTAGGAATCTTGCCTCGCTGAGGAAAACTGCTCATATTCCATCATTTTATTCGTAGCGTACATCAGAAATCTCCCTGTGACCCTCAAGTGCACAGCTGCAGGTGACTTGGCCGAGAGGTTGCCAAGGCAACCGATAGAGCATGTCACGGCAGCAAGTGGTTGCTAGGTGTGTGTTAAAAGCTCAGCTATCAGAGCTGGTTGAATTATTGATAGAGAAGCCACGTGTTTGTCCTTCAAGGGCCTTTTGCATGTGTCAGTGCCAGGGCTGGGGATCGATTCAAATGTGAAGAATAGATTTAATTCCGATTCTTAAGATTCAGAATCCATTATCAAGATTTTGTTCGATCCGATTCGATTTGATTCCAATATTGATTTGGGTTAGTGTTATTAAAACTGTATTTTGTTGCATGAATTATATGACTGTAGTTCTGCAACATATTAATACTGGTATTATATTGAGATTCAACAGCAAGTATTGGCAGCTGATGACGCTTTAAGGACCAATCACCTCCCAGAATGCTGATATAATTGCTCTCAGAAACATCGTGGGTCAGAATTATCAAACAGATCCAGGGCAGCAAACAGAGACGTATGAAATGGGTTTTATTCTTTCCCAGATTCCGTTTTTATTCTTTCCATTTTCAGTCTTTTTGGGGTTTTTAATTTTTAAGAATTTGGTTTTTAGCATTTTATGCAAATGTAACCCCAAGACAGTATATAAAGTAAAGAAATATAGACAATTTATGCAATTATTACTGAAAACTTTAATGTTTTCATACCTTTAAACATATTTAAAGGCAAAAACATTGTGTCCAACAAAACATCTTCTTATGGGCATAAACACAAAAATACCAAAAGCTTTAATGTAAAGATGAAAAAAAAATCGATCTTTAGACATATGAATCGATTTTTAGGAATTAATATGAGAATCTATTTAGAATCAGAAAATCGATTTTTTTCAACACAGGCCTAGTCAGTGTGGTCCACGTTTAGAATGGCATGACCACACAACGCTCGCTTCCTGGACTAATTTAATTTTGCTCTCAATTTCCACAGTTATTCCAAAGCAGTAATTTGATTGCAGCACTTGCACCCAGTGCAGCATCGCTTCTCTCCCTGTCAAGTGGAGTCTGTTGAATCTTTCCTACCGTATGCAACGACAAGATATCAGTAGCAGCTGCTTTAATGTTGAATGAAGTCTCAGGCGGAACGGGTGGCAGAGTTAAATGTAGCGTAAGACGTGTGTGGAACGCGGGCAGCATCTCTGCCGCGGGGAGCGCATCAACATCACTCGCGCTATCTGTCTGTTTGGAAACCCATGTCAGAACACAGCAGAAGCTCCTGTTCCTGGTGTAATCGACTGTTTTAGGATGCTGTTGGTTCTGTGTTAATTACCCTTCCTTTTGTAATACAAAGTACTAGGCCTGTGTTGAAAAAATCGATTTTCCGATTCTAAATTGTTTCTCATATTAATTCCTAAAAATCGATTCATATGTCTAAAGATCGATTTTTTTTCATCATTACATTACAACCTTTGGTATTTTTTTGTTTATGCCCAAAAAAGGAATGTTTTGTTGGACACGAGAATAACTGGTTCCACCTTTTTGCCTTTAAATGTGTTTAAAGGTATGAAAACATTAAAGTTTTCAGTTATAATTGCATAAATTGTCTATATTTCTTTACTTTATATACTGTCTTGGGGTTACATTTGCATAAAATGCTCAAAACCAAATTCTCAAAAATTAAAAACCGAAATAGACCGAAAATGGAAAAAAATAAAACGGAATGTGGGTAAAAATAAAACCGATTTCATTCGGCCTTTGTTTGCTGCCTTGGATCTGTTTGATAATTCTGACCCACAATGTTTCTAAAAGCAGTTCTATCAGCATTCTGGGAGGTGATTGGTCCTTACAGCATCATTAGCTGCTAATACTTGCTGTTGAATCTCAATATAATACTAGTATTAATATGTTGCAGAACTACAGTCATATAATTCATGCAACAGCTCAAAAAACACTTTTAATAACACTAAGCCAAATCGATATCAGAATCGAATTGGATCGAATCAAATCTTGATAATCGATTCTGAATCTTAAGGATCGGGATCGAATCGATTCTTGACATTCGATCCCCAACCCTATGCAATAGTGTTGTTTCTGTCAGCCTGTTTCAGTTTTAGTTTGAGTCTAGTCTTTGGGTCAAGCTATCATTTTAGTTTTTATTAGTTTTAGTCACGTTCATTCTCCTTTTAGTCGTGTCAAGTTTCAGTCGACTAAAAGTCTGAGCATTTTAGTCTTATTTCAGTCAGAATTGTCCATTTTAGTCTAGTTTTAGTCAAAGATTGTATTTAGCCAAACCCATTTTACAATTCAAACAAGGTTCTCTGATTATTATATTATTGTTACCTTATAGACTCAAGAATACATTCATTCCAGATACAGAAGACTCTAATTTGAGTTTACAACATATTTATTTTTTCCTGTGATTTTGTGGCGACTAAACCAGAGGAAACACACATTTTAGCAGAGTTTTTATTTTGTAATCTATATTTTAGTCTCGTTTTTATTCATCTACGATATTGCATTATATATTTAATTGTCGTTATCGTCACATGACCCGCATTTTCGTTGCGTCTCGTCTCGTTTTCCTCAGGTGATAAAGGTTCGTTGACGACGATATTTAGTCATAATTTCATTGACGAAAGCAACTTTGCACTGCAATCAGCCCTCAGCATTTTGCATTGTTTGGTGTTTTTGTAGAGCTGAGGATTTCCAGAGGGGATTATTTAGCCCTTGTCACTTCATTTTACCCCCCCTTCAGACCATTAATGGACATTTTCATCCTCTCTTGCTACGAACACATTGCAGATTCATATTTTGCTTATTTTTTTGTTCAGATTGTTTAGTCAACCTCAGTCCTAATCCAAACGACCTAATATTGACTTCATTTAATTATTCTCCAATCCAATCAAATTTAATTTGTGTTTAAAACAACCACAGCTGATCAAAGTGCTGTACAGAATAAATAACAAGACAAAACAGCGCATTTCATAAAATGTTAGCTAAAATTAATAAAAATTATAAAATAATTAATATAAAATTAATTATACAATATATAATTAATATATAAAATGAATAACAAAATTAATACAAATAATTAAAAGATGTAAAATAAAGTTAACAGTCATACCATCAATCAATAAAATAGGATAAAATACAAGATAAAAGATATTCAATACAAGATATTCTAACACTTGGAATGCAAATTTGACACGATGAGATGATTTCACTGTTTTTATCAAAGAAAGAAGACGCATAAAATGAGTTATTTTTTATGTAATTCGTTTCGGGGGGGTTGTTTTTTTCTCTAAAGATAACTATTATAAATATAAGTAACAAAGTTGATTAAGATGCATTTTTATTTTTTGCATTTTCAAAAGTAAAAAAAAGTTTATTTAAAAGTTAGTACCTTTTTTGGTCATTAAAGGACAAAAAGTCCCATTAAAACAAAATATTTTTATCTTTCAACCTTTACACAATATAATTCAGAATTCTGTAGTGTTGTCATTTTGAAGAAAAATAGTGACATTTTAAATTTCTTTTGCACTATTTTTCCATCATAGGTCCATGAACAACATAATTTCTTAATGGCAAAACCAATATAAAAAATAAAGAACAATGCATCACAATCACTGCTAGTATATTTTAGACTGACCTTAAAAAAGAATCTCCAGCCCCCCAGGATGTATTATATGGGAAAAAAACTCAGTTTCTCATTTTGTGTTGTTTGGTTTTTTTTAAATCATGTAATCAACTTGGCATTTAGAGGCTTAAAATAATTAGGATGGTCCAGTATTTAGTAGGTATATTTAGGACTAAAGCTGATTGATGGATTTGAGCAAAAAAACTTTTTTTGGACATTTGTCATTTGGTGACTTTTGACCTTTTAAAAAAATTCATACAGTACGTAGGAGCACAATCAAAGTACATTTAAAACCATGTTTTTATTGCTTTGTTCACAGCAGGTGGTTTAGGGGGCGGAGTCACGGTCGTATCCACTCCAGCCCTCTTGTCTAAAAACTGACATCAAACCTTTGTGCTAAGCACTTCTGAGATACAGCTAATACAGTCATAAGTAATTGAATAGAAATGAAGATAAGAAGGCTGGGTGATGCTATTCTGATCTGGATCTGTGATGTCACAGCACCAGGCACAATTAATCAGAACATTTTCAGACTCAGACCATCCCAAACAAAGTGGTTGTGTTATGTGCAATTTTTTTGAGTCGACAGTGACTTCAAACATGTAATTGATGACAAATGACATATTTCTTTTTCATAATATCTCACCTTTAATGAAAACATGCACATTGACAAAAATGCAGTCAAGTAAAGCAAGTTCATTCTCTTATTTAAAGGAGCTTGAGGCCGGATTGTGGCAAGATTTATGAAAGAAATCCGTATACATTTTAAGTTTTCTAGTAATAATGTCAGATGAAGCGTTCCAAACCAAAAAGAATGAGCCCTCTAGTGCAGGGGTCACCAATCCTGGTCCTCGAGGGCCGGTGTCCCTGCAGGTTTTAGATGTTTCCCTGCTTCATTGCACCATGATACAAGTGACTGTGTCATTAACAGAATTGTGCAGCCCTGGATGACAAGCTGATGACGATGATTAATTAGAATCAGGTGTGTTAAAGCAGGGAAACATCTAAAACATGCAGGACACCGGCCCTCGAGGACCAGGATTGGTGACCCCTGCTCTAGTGTATCTCTCCTTTGCCTTGAACAGGCTGTGTGCTGCAAAATGTGCTGCAATTTGGTCCCGAATTTCCCGCGCTGTCCTGCGGATGTGACGTCACATGACGCTGCATGCGCGTTCTCCCCGTTCTCCCGTGCCGGCTTCACTGTTGGCTGCAGTACCCCCGACGGCCGTCGTGGTGAAGGGTGGCGCTAGAGAGTCTCATTTCTTAAAAGGAGCCTCAAGCTCCTTTAAAGAAAAGCACGAATCTCCGTGCACTTTTGGATTTGTTCTCCATTTGTAATCATCTTTAGCTGAATACTTGCAGTCAAATCCATTTTCAGTGTCATTACGTTTAAAGCATTTTTACACAGTTGGTTCAAGGCGCCTGTGTTGCCCCTCGCTGGCCTACTTGAGACGGGCAGAGGTCGAACCAGTGCCTCTGAGCTGCTGGTCACAGGACCAAATCAGTGTCTGTAAATAACACATAACACGCTGAAGATGTTGTCACACCTCTGACCAGGCTGTCAGAGCAACAGTTGCAAAGGGCCAGATAATTCCTCGGAAAGTTAAGGTAGAGAATTTTAGAAATACTTAAAATCAAATGGTGTAGCAGATTACATAACACTAAAAATGTCCTGTTTCTTTTACAATGATGCCAATGGAAAGTTTCATACTGTGAAAACAAATGAATGACTGTCAACAACACTGTTGTTTCTCTTTTCTTTGTTTTTTTTTTAGTGTTTATATTGTGACAAATCCTTTCTCAACTCCTCCTTTCTTCACAACCACATGCAGCGTCGGCACCCCGATGAACATCAGACCCGTAAGTCAATCATGCAGAAAACCCCGGATGCTTCTGTTGTTGTTCCTCGATGGGCTGTTTTACCGCTCATGCAGGTTGCAATGTTCGGCTATTGTCTAATCTTTAACCAACATGTGCTTTTTATGTCCTTTCAGATCTCCAGTCAGACAGTGAGAAGAAATCGCAGATTGATTCTCTAAAACTGGAGATCAGCAGTCTGAAGGGTCAAGTCGTTCAGCAGCAGCAGGCCTTGCAAGACAAAATAGCTCAGGTAGGACTTTGCATCCTTGTCTTCGGCTTTTAAACACTTGTGCTATTTAGATTTTTTGATTTTTGATTTGATTTGATTTATTTTGTACATGTAAAAAGACAAAAAAAAAACAAAAAAACAAAGAATTTCATCCTTTAACACTTAATATCTTAATTTACATGTGCATTACATTATACCGGTACTCATACTCATTATTACATTACATTATACTCAGTTGAGTATTTCTATATATTTGTACACACATGCCAATATAAATATTTATATAAATATACTTATTTACACCATACTATCTCTATATTAACCCCATCTGCTCTATATCTATATATATCTACATACTAGACACATACATATACATACACATACACCCATACATACATACATATACGCTAAACCCCTTCCAATTCGTACCTTGTGAAAATCATGTTTTTATATTTGTTTTTAAACTGGTTAATGTTTGGACATTGTTTTCATTCAGAATCCAGTAACTATTAAAGTTGTCCTGAAAGAACTATGAGCACTTGTGTGAACACAGCAACCACACTGGTGCACATCAGAGTTGGACTCATATCTGCAGTCCATTTGTGCTGTGAAACCCCTGCAACCTCGAGTTGACCCAACTGCAGGGTGTACTCTACATGTTTGAGCTAAAAAGGCTTCTGTAGGCATCTAGGTAACGCATTGAGGGTTGAGAAGGCGCACATTAGTAAATAAATAACACCACCTGTGAAAGTGTGTTGTGTATTTAAACCTGCTCAGATGGATTGGAGATACAAACACTGGTCCCTTCAAGGAATGACAACATACTGCTTCATTTCTGTTAAAGGAGAATTAGACAGTTTCCAAAAACTTAAAGATAGATATAATCTAGAAAAACATGACTTCTACAGGTTCCTTCAGGTTAGAGCCCATTATAACAGTAATATAAAACAACAGAGGAGCGCAACATAGACCGTATAAATATTTTGATCAACTCCTATAAATCCAAGTCCATCAGAAAAATGATTGCTAGACTTTACGCATGTTTACAGTCTCAAAATGGAAACTCCACACTTTATATTAAACATAAATGGGAGAAGGAAGCTAAAATAAAAATATCAGATGAGGATTGGTCAAACATTTGTAAAACCCAATTCAGCACTTCAAGTTCAGGTCTATGGAGGGCATTTACGTTTTTCATCACTCCGAAAATGAAACATTCACAGAAAGATCAGCCAGGAAGTGGACACTGCTGGAGGGAATGTGGAAACCCCCAGGCAGATCATTTCCACATCTTCTGGGACTGCCCAAAGATCCAGCCCTACTGGGGGGATATAATAAATATAATCAACTCAATATTGGGTTTACAGATCACACAAGATTTCAATATAATATATCTTGGGAATATCCCTTCCACACTTGACCCGAGTGACAAATACCTGATTAAAATAATGTTAGCAGCCAGTAAAAAAGCTATAACCAGGAGGTGTCTAACTAAAGAGCCCCCGACTAAAGAGGAATGGACAGGAATTGTAAACGAAATATATATTATGGAAAAAATAACCTCCTTGAACCTCAATATGGGTAAATGTATTACTTGCTGGTGGAAGTGGTCATCTTATTTTGATGGAGGTGAGTGTATATCTTTGTGAGAATGTGGAGGTAGATGTTTATGAAGATACACAGTTGTACAGGTTGTTCACATCCCTCTGTGTCGGTATATATGTATATGTAATTGATGGCCTAGGATTTTTGTTTGGGACTTTTGATGGAGGTGAACTTCCAATGCTGCCATGTGGATTTCCCTTTGCTGTTGATAACAGTGTCTCACTGACCCGACCTGTTGTTCCTATCTGTGCACTTTCTTTTCTTTCTTTTGCTTTTGATTTTATGTCACTGTTACATTTTTGTTGCAATGTCCAAAATATACAAATCTTTAAAAATAAAGTAAAAAAAAAAAAAAAAGAAAGTGTGTTGTGTAGCACCTGAGGAAAACAGAGTAAAAGTGTGTGTACCTGCTGCCTCACAGCCACTGATGTGTGTGATTCCAGGAAAAAGAGCAGCAGTCCATGCACAAAGACCTGCTGAGAGAACTGGAGCGCTTCAAGGCGGAAGAGATGGCGCGCATGGACAGAAAGATAGAGGACAGCAGGGACGGCATACGCAGGGAGATGGAGTTTCTCTACAACCGAAATATTCAGGCTCTCAATGTACGAGAAGGATGCTCTTCTTCTGTAACGCATTCATTTGACACCCGATTTCCACACGTGTTTTTGCTACTTTGCGTGTTTTTATTCCCAGGAAGTGAATCAGAATCAGACGAGCAAGCAGGAGAAAACGGTGAGCCCAGTGAGCTCCCAGCTGGAGAGAGACGTGGACATCTACAAAGAGATGCAGCTGCAGGCCATCCAGAAGCTGGAGCACCAAATGAAGAAACAGGTCAGCATAGACAGGAGATATCGTCATAGACTTTGATTTATTCTGAAGATCATCTAACATGGTGAAAACCTTATTTTTAAGGATAAAAAGTGGGAATCCAGACTACAAGAAATTAAGGGTCAACATGAGTCTGAGAAGAATCAGGTAATATGTCATTTAACTTAGACAAGATGCACAATTAGTGGTTTTTTTTTTTCATATGTCCCCTCTAGGCCTGTGTTGAAAAAATCGATTTACCAATTCTAAATTGATTCTCATATTAATTCCTAAAAATCGATTTGTTTGTCTAAAGATCGATTTTTTTTTTCTTCCATCATTACTTTACAACTTTTGGTATTTTTTTGTTTATGCCCCAAAAGGAATGTTTTGTTGGACACCACAATAACTTGTGCCATGTTTTTGCCTTTAAATGTGTTTGAAGGTGTGAAAACATTCAAGTTTTCAGTTATAATTGCATAAATTGTCTATATTTCATTACTTTATATACTGTCTTTGGGTTACATTTGCATGAAATGCTAAAAACCAAAGTCTCAAAAATTAAAAAATGGAAAAAAAAAACGAAAATTGAAAAAATAAAAACGGAATGTGGGAAAAAATAAAAGCGATTTCATACGTCTCTGTTTGCTGCCCTGGATCTGTTTGGTAATTCTGCCACACGATGTTTCTGAAAGCAGTTATATCAGCATTCTGGGAGCTGAATCAAATCGATTCTGAATCTTAAAAACATGGCACCAGTTATTCTTGTGTCCAACAAAACATTCCTTTTTAGGGCATAAACAAAAAAATACCAAAAGTTGTAATGTAATGATGAAAAAACATTTTTTTTTAATCGATCTTTAGACAAACGAATCGATTTTTAGGAATTAATATGAGAATCGATTTAGAATCGGAAAATCGATCTTTTCAACACAGGCCTAATCCCCAGCCCTGGTCCCCTGTTAGTGCAATATCCAGCAATTTGTTAGTGAATTGGGTCAGTTGGAACATTCATTCTGATGCTGTTGCTCTGCAGCTGCTGAACGAGCTGAGCAGAATGCAGCTGTCCGTGTCGGAGCACCAGGAAACCAGCCAGAGGCTGCAGCAGGAGATGGGCAGGAGGCTGCAGGACAAGGAGCAGACCATCAGAGCTCAGAAAGAGCAGGTTAGCACCCCACACCCGCGCCGTAATCACCACACTGTGATTATGTCGGGAGAGGAAGTGAGGACCAGCGTTCCCTCTTGTTCAGGACATCCTGTATTTGCTGCACGGGCGTTTGTTGACACGTGGTGATACTGTACATGAGGCAGGAGCTGCAGCCCACAGGAAACTCATAATGCTGTTCCTGGAACAGCTCCACATTTTAGATAAAGCACTTACAGAAGGAAGCTGGTTGTCTAGGTTTGTAAAAAAGAGCTGTTTCACTAGATGACCCTTTTTTTTTGTGATTAACATTTTTTATTTTCATTATTCCAACAATACAATAACAACAGTAATCCCCCCCAACAAACAAACCCCTCCCTAGCCACCACCATCCTTGCTGATCCCTTTCTGGTTACCAACATCTACCACTGTGCACCTTCATGTACAGCTATTACAGGTGCACTATTTGTATCAATGTAGACTTGACAACATAACTATAACAAAGATAGACACAGAAAATAACTCCTATCAAAGTCAATACAACAAATGAGTAAAGTAAGCGCTACAGCAAAGAGATAATTGGTTAACCCTTGTGCTGTCTTTGGGTCAAGGGAGGGTGAAGGGAGAAAAGAAGGAATGAAGGAAAGAAGGAAGTAAGGAAGAAAGGAGAAAAGAAGGAAGGAAGTAGGAAAGGGAGTAAGGAAGGGAAGAAAATGAAAGGAAAGAAAGAAGGAAGAAAGGAGAAAAGAAGGAATGAAGTAGGAAAGGGAGTAAGGAAGGGAGAAAAAATGAAAGGAAGGAAAGAAGGAAGTAAGGAAGAAAGGAGAAAAGAAGGAAGGAAGTAGGAAAGGGAGTAAGGAAGGGAGAAAAGATGAAAGGAGGAAGGGAGAAAAGATGGAACAGAGGAAGGGAGAAAAGATGGAACGGAGGAAGGGAGAAAAGATGAAAGGAAGGAAAGAAGGAAGTAAGGAAGAAAGGAGAAAAGAAGGAAGGGAGAAAAGATGAAAGGAAGGAAAGAAGGAAGGAAAGAGAAAAGAAGGAAGGAAGTAGGAAAGGGAGTAAGGAAGGGAGAAAAGATGAAAGGAAGGAAAGGAGAAAAGAAGGAAGGAAGTAGGAAAGGGAGTAAGGAAGGGAGAAAAGATGAAAGGAAGGAAAGGAGAAAAGAAGGAAGGAAGTAGGAAAGGGAGTATGGAAGGGAGAAAAGATGGAACGGAGGAAGCGAGAAAAGATGGAAGGAAGGAAAGAAGGAAGTAAGGAAGAAAGGAGAAAAGAGGGAAGGAAGTAGGAAAGGGAGTAAGGAAGGGAGAAAAGATGGAATTGAGGAAAGAAGAGAGAAAAGATGGAAGGGAGGAAAGAAGGGAGAAAAGATGGAAGGAAGGGAGAAAGAAAGGGAAGAAGGAAGGAATGGATAAAATAAGGAAAGAAGGAAGGAAAAGCAAAGAAGGTAATAAAGGAACGAATGACGGAAGGGAGGTAGGAAGAAAAAGGAGGGAGGAAGGGAAGAAGGAAGGAGAGAGCATGGCAGGAGGAAAGAAGGATAGAAGAATTGGGTTATTTTGACCCAAAGACAGCACAAGGGTTAACAGAAAATGAATAAATAAAAATTAAAAAATTAAAATAAGAAGGGGCACCGTTATGTATTTATCCACAACAACTTAAAACTTGCATCGCTCCACTATATAATCCCCTTCAGGAGCCCTTTAAAAAGTTTTTGTCCCGCTTTGCTTCATATAGATCCAGTCTTCCCAGACGTTTACATGACTTTTTTTCGAATGCTGCAACTCGTGCCATCTCCACAGCCCACTCTTAAAGAGAGGACACTCCCTCCGTCTTCCATCCCCTCACAAGTATTTGTCTGCCAATCAAGATACTAGTTTGGACATAACTTTTAATATGTTTATCCTGTCCTGTCAGGACTCAATGATCACCCAAAATAAATAATCTAGGGCCAAATGGCATTTGTATCTCTGCAATCTCACACAGATTATCATAAATATTAGTCCAGAATTGTCCAGACGACCCTTTTTAAAACCATTGTTCATGAAGCATGATCATGTGATTTTTCTATTGTTTCACAGATAAAGACCTTTTCCTCAAATCCACCCACCAGAGTAGTGGAAGCACCAGGTACGAGTCCACATGTTACTGTCTTAACCCTAGCGCATGTGCGTTTGTCAGCGTGTGTCTGCTGAGTCCAGATTCCAGCATTTTTTCATGTTGTGTCTACAGTTTTTATCAGCTCTAATGAACTGATATAGAAATCCAATATGTTTGGCTTCATTGTTTATTTTTGTTTATTGTTGGCTTTATCTCGAACAACGACAAATCACTATCAAATTAAAAGTGTCAAAATATATTAAAAAAAAAACAATTTAACAGTCTCATCCAGAAATAAAGCACAACAGCAAATAATGTGTTCAAGAGGGAACAGGAGGAAGCAGAACACTTATTTAGTCTTTTCCCTTCCTCACAATATCATATCATATACCATAGAAAATATAAAAATTAAAAAAGAAAATAAGAAAAGAAAGAAAGGAAAAAATAATAACAAAAAATAAATAAATACAACACAAACAATTAATAAATAAAGATCAAGGCATAATTAAACTGGCCTCCTACAATATCCTAAAATCAAAAATGTAATTTCCCAGTCACTTTGATGATCCATGACCAGCCATGAATGCAGATGTATCACATAAGGAACAGAATAATAAAAGAAATACATACAGAAGGTAAATTGAGTTCTTTAGGAGGTCCTTATTTTTATACTTGTCAAGAATTATTTTCTTGTATGTGTTTTTAAACTGTATAGAGTTAGTGCTTCGTTTGATTTCTTCAACAAGACTGATATGCACATGCTTTTAAGAGTAGTACGTACGCTTTAAAGAGGTATTTGTATTTGCAGTAGGGTGAATTAATTTTTCTGTATTTTTCAGTCTTCAGCCTGGCACCAACGCCGGAGCCCAAGCAAAAGAAATGTGGATCTGGTAAGCTGTCATTACAACTCCCATTTCTCCACTTATCAATGCTGCGCATGTGCAAGAAGGATTTCCCTAATCTCGTTTCTGGCAACACACTCGTTCAAAACTACTTTTCACCATCTTCTTGTCCCCTTTGAATTCCTGCTTTGCTTAGTACTTTTCTGTGTGTTACAAAGAGTTTTCACACTCCGATATTGCACTGTTCTCCAACAAAACGTGCATAAAAACAGACACTGCTGGACTTTCTGCTCTCACATTCACTTCTGCTCGTGCACATGTCCTGCGCTCCAGCTGGAGCACTTCTTGATGAACTGTAGACTTGTTCATGTGAAACTTGGGATCTTTGAGGTAGAGATGCACCGATCAATCGGCAACTGATCGATATCGGCCCAATAATGGCCCTATCGGTTTTGATCGGAGATCGGAAAATAATAGTTGAAAGCAGCCGATCAAATGACGTTTACAACAACAAACCGCGTTCCCACATTTCAGACCCAGGTGTCCCGTGGCCGTCTCTACAAAACATCAACACTGAAAATGGCCTCGCCGGTACGGAGTTTTACAATGTCCGAAAAGAACAACAAATTTGCAGTTTGCAAGGTGTGTCCAAAGGAAATACCCAGAGGAGGAATGTTATAAAAGAATTTCAACACAACGAAGCTGATAAGACATTTGAAAGTTTCCCACACGAAGGAGAATATTGAGTTGCCAAAGTTGGCTGCTGCTAATGCAGAGAAAGAAAAGGAGCAATGCCGCTAACTCCGCTGAACATAACAGAGACCTATAAACGACAGCAAGAAAAATAAAGAACTACATCACACTCTAATGGATTCATATGCTTTGCTCATCAGCCGCTTTCTGTTGTAGAAGAGATCGGGTTTAAACACGTTGTTAACAGCTTGGATCCCGGTACGCGCTGCTGCGTCGTAATTATTTCACTGATGAATGTCCGCTGGAGTTTTACCAGATTATATACAGTCACATCCAACCCCTAACCTTCATTAACCCTCATGCTGGACGACAGTCGTGTCAGACGCTTCACGAGTGACATTTGGAGTTCTAGTGTGAAGAGTTTTGCTTCACTCACAATAGTTTCCTCACACGCGGCGGATGCTATCGCTAAAGTTTTCACAAAACGTAATAATTCATAATTCATTTTTATTTTAAGATTGAATTCCTCTTTCCACAGGAAAACTAAGGTTTATAGTTTACAACTTGTATCGACTCCAAGAGAGTGACATGTCTGCTGTTGTCCGTGTTGCACGTTGTGTTGTACACACATTTATTACCACAGGAAAGCTAAAGCTAGTAAGCTACACTTAGTCTTTGTAAGCCGAGTCTAAATCATCTCTAAGAGTCTCTAGAGGGTGAAATATTGCACATTGCCTCAGCCTGAAATAAAACAGACAATTCATGATACTTTCTGGTCTCCTAATTTTTATACCTAATAATACGATGTCAGTGTCATTTACATGAGACAACACTATTGACGAATTTATGGATTTCACGCTGTGATCGGTGATCGGCGATATCGGGATCGGCAGATACTGATTTTGGAGATCAGTGATCGGTGATCAGCCCTCAAAATCCTGATCGGTGCATCTCTACTTTGAGGTAGAACAGTTCAAAATCTGTGCTTGAAAACTAGGAAAGCTGCTCTGAATTCTGAGAAACACCTTCTTGATTAAAGGCGCTAATAATATTCCGTGATTTTATCTGACTTCCAATGACTGTTGACCTGGTGTGCGGTGGAATTAGAAGAGCCGGTCTCTGTTCTTAAGCTGGATCCTATACAGGAGTTGTCTGAAGAGGATAAAGGTAAAAACGCTGAAATGGACGAAGCCGGTCGGCTGCATGCTGCTGCATGGATGCATCAGTTCTTTCCTTGACTGTTGAGGCTGACGTCATCTTATTCCAGCAAAAATGAACATTATACAAGAAAGCTACTTTTATTGTTGTTAGCTTTGCTGATCATCATGTTCCATCCATCATGTTGTTGTTTGTAGCAGAAAAGCTGTACAGTTCCCCTCCTCAAACTCTCCTACCATCTGAACCCGTGGCATGGCTCGCTGTCGTAGATGCATGCTGGTCATCTTCTCCATTCAGCATCTGCTGCCTGTCTTTTGTTTTGCTTTTGACTGAGATTTGTTTTTCAGAATCCAGCAGCATCTCCGAGAGGAGGACAGTAGAGAAGAAGCAAGAGCCGACACCAGAGAGGAAGCAGAGAGCGGCCGCCGGGGCTCTGAAAAGAAACGCCAGCATCAAGAAGGAGATGCGTCCAGAGCTGGAGCAGAGCGTGACCAGGAAGCTGGAGAGCCTGGGAGTCAAGCCTGTATGTTACACACTCTTAACTAGGGATGTCCCGATACCGATACTGGTATCAGCCGATACTGCTCTCATATACTCGTACTCGCAAAAATTCTCCGATACCACGCATCGATACCACTTAATTTTTGTTGTAGTTACTGATTAGTGACTCTGTTTAGCGTCGCCCTAGTGGCTCCTGGAGCTTTTTCGAAAATGTTTGACCTTTTTTTTTCTCTTTTTTTCTTTTTTTCCTTTTTCTCTCTCTTTTTTTCTATTTTTTTCCCTTTTCTCTCTTTTTTCTTCTTTTTTTTCTTCTTTTTTTCCTTTTTCTACTTTTTTTTCTCTTTTTTTCTTCCTTTGTCCTTTTGACTTTTTTCTCAACATTTCGACTTCTTTCTCGACATTTCGACTTTTTTCTTGACATTTCGAGAAACAGCGGGGCTCGCTGCGGGGTGACTTTTTCTCTCGACATTTCGACTTTTTTCTCGACATTTTGACTTTTTTCTCAACATTTCAACCTTTTTCTCGAAGTGCATAATGAAAAAAAAATCTTCCTCCTCTAAAATATTATTTTGATTTTTCTCCTGCCTGGCCCTAATACTCTTCCATAGATTTGCGTAACAAAAAGAGTCATGTGGAAAGACATTAACATGCTACATTTACAGCCGAGGACCCAGTTCTAACTAATATAGAAACATGCAGCATGTATTGTCTTCATTCTAAGGCTTATACAAGACTGTAGACTTTCTACAATTTTTGCGGCTCCAGACATACCGGTATTTGTTTTTTGTGTTTTTGGTTCAATATGGCTCTTTCAACATTTTGGGCTGCCGACCCCTGCTCTAGGGGGAGATGTTGAGCCGCAGTCAGAGTAGTGATGAGAAGAGAGTACGCGACCTGCAGTTCTGGCTCTGCCCCGAGTGGCGCTGGTCCCACTCAGATACCAGCTGGCCACAAGTGACGACGCAGAGGTCGCTGGCGCCGTTTCCTTTGCCGAGAATGCAACCAAAGAAATGTTATAATCTCCTCTTCATCCAATATTGTCATGTTAACTTGTTCGTTGTTCTAATCTGCTACTGCTACTACCACTACTACGAAATATTTAATCACTTTTCCAACTGTTGCTCTGCTTACTGCCCCCTATCGGTTACCGCCGGTACGACGCGCTCTCCTCGCGTACTGCGCGAGCGACGTTGCAGTTGGTGGTGCAGGAGAACGGACGTGAACGCAAGCTCAGACTTAGTAAGGTGTCATGATGAGGAAAGGAGAATATGTTGTTTAATACCAGCAACTTGATAAAACATCTCAAGACGCATCATAAAGCTGAGTACACGGAGTTTGCTACTGCAAGACCACAACAGCCAACTTTAGCTCAGGTTCTGCAAAAGCGACAGACAAGAGACGATAAAATAACGGAGGCTCTAACCCATTATATATCGCTGGATGAGCAGCCACTGTCAGCTGGAGAAGACGAAGGATTTCACCGTCTTCTCGACGCACTCGAGCCGCGATGTGATGTTTCATTGATATGTTATATGTTTGATATTTTCTTAAATGTGAAGACAGTGCCAGTGTGGAGACTTTTTATTCACACAGAAACATTATTTTTTGTTTAAAATAGTTATTCTACTCGTTTTATTTATTTTTATTGAATTTATCTGTTGAAGATAAAACGTCTTCCAATTCATTGCATTTTTCATTGCATTTTTAGCCTAGTTATTTCTATGGTAGAAGTATCGTATCGGCAAGTACACAAATTAAAATACTCGCACTCGATGTGAAAAAAATGGTATCGCGGCATCCCTACTCTTAACGAGGGGCTCAGGGGGATCTTGTTTCTTCTTATCCTCATCTCCGTCTGTGTGTGTGGACTGCTTCTTGTATCGCTTCAGGACCAGAGAGGTCTGAAGAACAAGGAGCTCACTTCTGTCCTGGCCAAGCTGCAGTCCAAGCGGCAAAGCATTGCAAAGTCCATGCCTGAGTACTGGCGTAGCAGGGAGGAGATATTCCAGCTCGTGGAGCAGAAGCTGGGGGGTCAGAGGAGAAGCAACGGTCCTGCTGCAGAGTCACAGGCCAGACACAGGCAGCCTGTTCACAGTGAGTCATCAAAAAGCCCCCTAGAGCATGAGATCACCTTGTAAACCTTTAAATCTGCCCAAACACTCATAGTGAATAAAACAATGTGCTGTAGGAGATGAGAGTTATATTTCGGTTGTGAATTTCTGTTGGAAGCAGCAGTTTGTGGTTCCATCACCGCTGGTCTGATCTAGGCCTGTGTTGAAAAAAATCAATTTTCCGATTCTAAATCGATTCTCATATTAATTCCTAAAAATCGATTCGTATGTCTTTTTTTTTTTTTTTTTTTTTTTTTTTTTCATCATTACACTACAACTTTTGGTATTTTTTTGTTTATGCCCAAAAAAGGAATGTTTTGTTGGACATGAGATTAACTAGTGCCCTGTTTTTGCCTTTAAATTTGTTTAAAGGTATGAAAACATTAACGTTTTCAGTTATAATTGCATAAATTGTCTATATTTCTTTGCTTTATATACTGTCTTGGGGTTACATTTGCATAAAATGCTAATTTTATGCTAATCTGATTGCTTCCCTGGATCTGTTTGATAATTCTGCCACATGATGTTTCTGAAAGCAGTTCTATCAGCATTCTGGGAGGTGATTGGTCCTTACAGCATCATTAGCTGCCAATACTTGCTGTTGAATCTCAATATAATACTAGTAGTAATATGTTGCATAACTACAGAGTCATATAATTCATGCAACAGCTCAAAAAACAGTTTTAATAACACTAACCCAAATCAATATCGGAATCGAATCGGATCGAATCAAAGCGTGATAATCGTTTTTGAATCTTAAGAATCGGAATCGAATCGATTCTTGACATTTGAATCGATCCCCAGCCCTGGTCTGATCTATCGCAGCCTGGTGTGAGTGACTGATCTGCTGACAGTGTTTGTGTTATCCGTTTCCGTGCGTAGCGTTGCAGATCCGGCCGCGGTCCAGCAGCCTGCCCTCCAGAGCCAGCCAGGTGACGATATCCGGACCCGCAGTCAGGCAACCTAAGACCCCCCAGCCGGCACCACGGGCCAGAACCACCGTCCAGCCCAAGACATCCACGCCCAACACCAAGACTGCGTTCAGGGTCACAAGCAGGTACGGAGAGGTTCTGATCTTGTCTTCCCCGTTGGAAATAAACGCTCACCGTTCTGTGTAATTCACAGCTGATATGATCCAAAAACCCAAGACTTGAGAGTTGAATAACCAGATATTTAACCCATAAAAACTATCACCTGACATGACTTCATCAAGGTCAATGCCGCTTCCTAGAAAGACACCAGTTACTCATAAGAATACAGCTACTTTGTTTAAATTGGTTAATTCTGTATTTTATTGAACTCTCTTAAACTGAAGCTGAATGTTCCACTTTCAAATCCATCCTGGTGGTGGATTAAAGTAAATTCATAACTGTGTCACTGATCTAAATGTACATTTCCATACTTGGATCAGGGTTATTCTCAATATAACATTGTGTCATTTTGACTGAATGTTATCTGTATTATCTCATCCCAGGGAGCTGCGGTAAGTGCAGCATTTGAACATTTTGAAGTGGGAAAAGGTCATAGATGTCTTTGCAGACAAACATGTCAGGGTAATGTTTGTAATGTTGGAGTAAACGTTTGTATTATGTGTTTAAAGTCATCACCAGCTGTTAATGCAGCTGTTCTCGCAGGAGTTAATGCAGCTGTTCTCGCAGGAGTTGATGCAGCTGTTGATGCAGCTGTTCTTGCAGCTGTTCTCGCAGCTGTTGATGCAGCTGTTAACGCAGCTGTTCTTGCAGCTGTTGAAGCAGCTGTTCTTGCAGGTTTTGATGCATCTGTTCTTGCAGATGTTGATGCAGCTGTTGATGCAGCTGTTAATGCAGCTGTTGAAGCAGCTGTTAATGCAGCTGTTGAAGCAGCTGTTCTTGCAGCTGTTGAAGCAGCTGTTAATGCAGCTGTTGAAGCAGCTGTTCTTGCAGCTGTTGAAGAAGCTGTTCTTGCAGGTGTTGATGCAGCTGTTGATGCAGCTGTTCTTGCAGCTGTTGATGCAGCTGTTGATGCAGCTGTTCTTGCAGCTGTTGATGCAGCTGTTGATACAGCTGTTCTTGCAGCTGTTGATGCAGCTGTTAATGCAGCTTTTCTTGCAGCTGTTGATTTAGTGTTTATGTATTTCATGTAAAGCTGCTAAAGCTGAACGGTTGTCTGGGCCACGTTCACCTGGTTACAGGGAATTTCATTTCATTCAAAGTTCCTCCATCAAAGTGAACAAACGATGCCACCAAGTGGCCAGAGAGGTTCACATCAACTGTGACGGGAAACATCACAACTGATGACTGTTTACCACTTTCTACTTTCTGTAGTTTCCTACTTTCACACTCTGCTGACTGGCTGAAGACACAAATCTCTCTTTTTACGGTTTCTTCATGTTAGGAAGTAAACAAAAACATTTGATGAGCAACACTACACAGCATGAGGAACCAGTCCTGTTTGTTTTCCTTTTTCCAAGTCAGAACTTTCCAGTGGTCTGTGAAAAGTTAAAAGGTTAAAAAGGCTTTGACATTTGTCTTTTTTAAAGGACCCCACCCTTCAGTTCAGAGGAGGAATCTGAAGAGGAAGACTCGGACGTGGACGAGGAGGAGGAGCCCCCAAAACATCAGAGAGGCAAGTCCCCGAAGCCCAGAGCCAAGCAGCCCACCCCGATGCCGACGAGGGCGAGCAGAACCGCCCCGGTCCTGGCCAGGCAGGCCGCGGTGACCCGGGCCTCGGTGGGAGGCGTCACCCGGACAGCCGTCACCAAGATGGAGAGCGAGGAGGAGGATGACTGGTCAGACGTGAGCGAGCTGCAGGAGATCGACCCAAAACAGCTCCAGGGATACAAAGACCAGAACGGCAACGTGGACAAGAGGAACCACGAGAAAGGTGAAAAATAAAATAATATTTTAGAGGAGGAAGATTTTTTTTTCATTATGCACTTCGAGAAATAAGTCGAAATGTCGAGAAAAAAGTCGAAATGTCTTCATAAAACGTACCTTAACGTTACACTCGAAGGATGTAAGTTAGTTAGTTAGTTACGGCTGCTGCTGCATAGCTGTCAGTTGCATTTGTATTTCAACTTTATTCTCGAAATTTCGACTTACACGTCTTTTTCAGAGATTTTCTTTTTCCCACATCTGTTGACAGTTTTGAGAAACTCTGTTTTTACTCCTGAAAGACTCACCCTTTCATGTAAACTGTCATTGCAGTCTCCTGCTGATATCTTTTTGAAAATAACATCTTTCTTTCACCTCCATGCAGGCAGCAAAGTACAGAAGAGTATTAGGGCCAGACTGGAAAAAAATAAAAATAATATTTTAGAGGAGGAAGATTTTTTTTTCATTATGCACTTCGAGAAAAAAGTCGAAATGTCAAGAAAAAAGTCGAAATGTTGAGAAAAAAATTTAAATGTCGAGAATAATGTTGAAGTACAATTTCGAGAAAAAAGTCAAAATTTCTTGAATAAAGTTGAAATGTTGAGAAAAAAAGCGAAATTTCGAATTTATTCTTGAAATTGTATTTCAACTTTTTTCTCGACATTTCAACTTTTTTCTCGAAGTGCAGAATAAAAAAAAATCTTCCCCTCTCAAATATTTTTTCTCCTGCATGGCCCTGATACTCTTCCATACATTCTAGTTGTTTACGGTTCTGATCTCTTTGTTTTAGAGAACACAATCAGCAACATGGCTAGAAAAATGGAGAAGCAGTTTGCAGAGAGATCTGTGAAGAAGCCAGCAGGGGGCGTCAGCATCTTACCAGGGAGGAGGGACGAGGTTCAGGAGCTCTCAGTAAGATGATGGATCTGTTCTGCTGCACCGCAATGAATGAATAGTTTATTTCGGTTACATTACATTATATGCAACTTAACTTGTGTGTAACTGACAAAACGTTATCATACATATGTACACTAATCAGTTTCACACAATAAACAATAACACAAACTGTGTAACTGAAAAAGGAGCAGGCTGAAGCCGAAGCTTATTTCTGCCGATCCTGTACCTTCCAAAAGATAACCCAGTTTATCAGTAATACAAAAGAAAAGAAAGAAAAGAAACGTAAAGAAAAATCACAATAAAGGAGCAACGGAAACTGGAAGATCTGTGGATGACGTGTGTGTTTCTAGGCCTATTTTGCCTAAAGTTAAAGAAGTACATTTTAAAATTATGAATAAGGTCTATCCTGTGGCAGAATTTCCTAAAAAAAGATTTAAATTTGAGGTACATCAATGTTCCTTCTGCAAAAAGGATGAAGAAACACTGGATCCTTTGTTTTATGAATGTCCTTCGTCTCATTGTTTCTGGACAGACATACACAATTGGATATCTCTTAAAATTAATAATGTTCCACCTTTTGAATTAAGCCATATTATTTTCTTCATGGATGATTTGGAATTTTCTGTTTCTGATATTATTAATATAATTTTGTTACTGGGTAAATACCATATTAATTGTGCCAAATGGAGAAATTGTAAACCCTCCTTCCAGGGTTTTATTAACGATATTAAGATTTTTTTCACATGTCTCAAAAGAGTAGAAAACAAAAATGCAAGTAAAATAAGTCTAGACATTGCTCGTTATTTGTTATTCTAATTTAATAATTCTTCTCCTTTTCTATGCTCTATTATGTGAATTTAAATGCTTAATTTATTTTGTTATTCATATGCACCTTTTAATTCTTAGAGCGCCTTGTTTTTTTGTTTTTTTTTGTATTCCTTACAAGAATCCCCATTTTTTATTTAGATTTTCCTTTCTTTTCATATTGCATTTAAATTGATATTTGTCCATTATCCTCTTTGAGAGTTTGTATCTTTTCAATAAAGTTTTGTTTAAAAAAAAAACAACAAAAAAAAACATGTGTGTTTCTGGTGCCAGTACACAGATGATCTGGAGGAGAGCAGTGACTGGATGATTTCCTCCCTAGAGGAGAAGCAGGAGGTTTCCAAACCAGCATCCCTCCACCAGCCCGGGGCCCTGAGGAGGAGCCTGGACTCGGCCAGCACCAGCGTCTGGGGAACCTCCACGGGGAAGGGGCCCCGCTCAGGTCAGTGCCCCGCCCATGCAAGCCACGCCCGCTCTCATCTCAGCAGGGCGAGTTTGCAGAATAGAGGGAATGTGCATGACGTCACAGATGCGACTTCACAGCAGATTACACCCACTGAGTGGCAGAAAGACTGAGTGGCAGTGTAAACTCTCAGTTTGAGCAACTGGAAAACATCTAAAATGGGAAAGAGCTGTTGTGCGATCGATTGTACTCATAGATTTAGCAAGAAATCAGAGTTACCGTTTTACAGACTGCCGAAAAATAAGCTTAAGAGAGACAAATGGATCGCTGCAATTCACAGAAACAACTGGATTCCAGGCACCAAAACGTGGATTTCTGGTTCCCATTTTGTATCAGGTAATGTTGGATTTTTGGGTAGCTAACGTTAAACAGTCAAATCATAAAGTTCAGTGTCCTCATCTCTTTTAATTTCTACAACAAATCCTGCCTTGAAGTCGGACCAAGCGTCAAGACTTTTGTACGCCTTCAAGCTTTGCTTTGTGTATTTCTCCGGGGTAGAAATTAAGTACATATAAATATCAGGAAACTGGATTCGTGGCCAAATATTAATGTCCATGGACCACTGGTTCTTGGGGTAACTGTACGTGTCACTGTCAAGTCCAACTGCCTTTAATTTAAGCCGATAATCAGCTGTTATCCCGTCTTCTCCACTAGTTGCAGCCATTTTTGCTGATGTTTTGCCGCTCAGTGCGAGTAAGGGGGCTGGTCCAGTGGGGAAGTGACGTCAATTAATATCCTCTATAACCGTTGTTTCTGGCAGGTGTGACGGAGGCGGGAACAGGAAGTACCCTGAAGAGCAGCCTGTGTTCCCTCAGCGACATCAGCGACTCCGAGGACTTGAGCAGCAAGCAGAACTGACTCTGGAGCTGAGAGAGACAGCGGACCTCCGTCAGCTCCCCTGCACCAGTCCATGCCACGGAGAAATGCTGGATTTACTCTTATTCAAGATGAAAAGCAATACTTAACTAGGACATTGGACCCCTTCAGTCTCTAGGAACTAACATTATATTGATAAAAACACCATCTAATCATTATGTGAGAGATAAATGACATGAATAGAACTGATTTTCATTTGCTTTTATGACTCACTTTTTCAGGGTTTTATTTGTAATCCCCTTCACGCTCTATGAGGAGCTGTTTTTTTCTGTTATTTGTGTAAAATTTTATACATCAAATTTTCTATTCTTTTCACGCGACGAATGACGTGACTTTGTATAGAAATATTTATACGAACAATAAAACAATCTTTGAACAAAGCTGCGTCCGAAATTCCATATTTCCCCCCTAATGAGTAGCAAAAACAGTATGTGAGATTTTTTAGTGCGTCTGAAACATTAGTACGTACACAATAGTATGATCTATACAAAAACAAAAATGTCATACATTCTGGATTCATTACAAATCAACTGAAATATTGCAAGCCTTTTATTATTTTAATATTGCTGATCATGGCTTACAGTTTAAGAAAACTCAAATATCCTATCTCAAAAAATTAGAATATTCTGGGAATCTTAATCTTAAACTGTAAACCATAATCTGCAATATTAAAATAATAAAAGGCTTGCAATATTTCAGTTGATTTGTAATTAATCCAGAATGTATGACATTTTTGTTTTTTTAATTGCATTACAGAAAATAAAGAACTTTATCACAATATTCTAATTATCTGAGACAGTCCTGTATACTGTTTAGTATGGCATTTCGGACGCACCGCAAGACTTTTAAATGAGAAGAAAACCCAGCAGCAGTCGGTGCACAGAGGCCCAGAGCTGCCTCCCTCTGGCCCACCAGCTCCTCTGGAAGGCCTTCCCAAGTCCTCCCAGAGAGATGAGTCTCCCCGTCATCACCCCGACGCTTTGCCACAATCTTCTCACTTAGAATATGACGCTAACTGTATTTGCCTATCAAAAAAGCCACTACCTGGCTGTGATTAGTTAATTTATGACGCGTGCAAATACGAGCTGTTTCCAATGTTCCCAATGTCTTTTTATTACTTACAGTGTTCATGCAGGTATTGCCACCTTGTCACTTGTAAACCAAAAATAATCAAACATAAATACCCGCCTGCTATTTCTACATTCACTTCTTCAACACACTCACGCACGGTCAAAAAAGTTGAAATACCATAACTGAAAAAGACTTCGGTAAAAGTTAGTCACCCATAAGAAAATTACTTGAGTAAAACTCTTAAAGTTGCTCACATTAAATGTACTTAGCCTAAGTATCAAAAGTATCTTGTGAAAAAATATACTCAAGTATCAAAAGTAAAAGTACAAGTATTTTATAGTACGCATGAAAAGAAGCAACACAACCAAAAATGATCCTTCCCTTGTTTTTTTTATTTCACTTTCAGGTGAATGAAATGTGGTATAGAATACAACACCAAAAATAAACTGTCTTTGTTGCAAAATATTATTCTTTAATTATTTTAATTTGTAACGAGTAACGAGGTGGCAAATGTCAAAGTAACGAAATAAAAGTATATTTTTTAACTTAAATGTAGTGAAGTAAGAGTAAAAATGCTGATTAGAAAAAAAACGCAAGTACAAATCCTCAAAAAAACTACTTAAGTAGTGTAACAAAGTACATCTATTTCGTTACTACACCTCTGCATACAAAAACTATTGACATTCCAACAATTAACTCATCTTTTGTGTGAAGTTTTTTCTCTTTTAAAGCCTGTGTTGTTGACAAAACACAGCCTAGGCACCGGTTGTGAGATAACAAGCAGATACGGTTAAACGCTCAATAACAGCACCGCAATCTGCAGACGAAGGTCGTCTAGTCTGAACGTGGCTCAGTAACATCAAGTCCATGAAAGTAAGTGAGTGTTTTCCTGAAGGCCTGCCAGGCTCAGACAAACGTGTCCCGGCTGTAGGTTCGACTGGTCTTGGTCGTGGCTCCCGGCGTCCTGGTTTTCCGGCCTGCGTGGTACAGCGGAGGCCCCAGGGTCACTCTGGACGACGGCGGCATCATGTACGTCCGTCTGGTACGAGCCGTGGCGTAAGAAACTGGTCTCTTTTTGGATGAACTGATGGAGTTGAGACAAAGGTGGGGAAAGTTATTTCAGATTGTCCAGAATATACAAACAGCTGTGGTCAGAAACCTAGGAAATAATCACTTTCAGGTTTGAGCCACATATTCTTCTTCTTCTTCTTCTTTATTCTTTATTTCATTCATTAAAAGAAAAACAACAGAGTTCAATATAATTACAACAAATCTCTTTCCTTGAATGAAAGGGAACAGAAAAAAGACTAAGCTTATTTTATCTGTCCCCTTTTCCTAAGAAATCAAATTTCATTAATGTAATAATAAAAAAAAAAAAAAAACGTGGAAATGTTGAGAAAAAAGTCGAAATGTCGAGAGTAACGTTGAAATTCAATTTCAAGAATAAAGTAGAAATTTCAGCTTTTTTCTCAACATTTTAACTTTATTCACGAAATGTTGACTTTTTTCTCAACATTTCAATTTTTTTTCTCAACATTTCGACTTTTTTCTCGACGTTTCAACTTTATTCACGAAATTTTGACTTTTTTCTCGACATTTTGACTTTTTTCCTCAACATTTCAACTTTTTTCCTCAACATTTCAACTTTTTTCTCGACATGTCAACTTTATTCACGAAATTTTGACTTTTTTCTCAACATTTTGACTTTTTTCTCGAAATTGTACTTCAACATTAATCTCAACATTTTGGCTTTTTTCTCTACATTTCGACTTTTTTTTCAACATTTCGATTTTTTTCTCGACATTTCGACTTTTTTCTCGAAATTGTACTTCAACATTAATCTCGACATTTTGACTTTTTTCTCGACGTTTTGACTTTTTTCTCAACATTTCAACTTTTTTCTCGACATTTCAACTTTATTCACGAAATTTTGACTTTTTTCTCAACATTTTGACTTTTTTCTCGAAATTGTACTTCAACATTAATCTCAACATTTTGACTTTTTTCTCTACATTTCGACTTTTTTCTCGACATTTCGACTTTTTTCTCGACATTTCGACTTTTTTCTCGAAATTGTACTTCAACATTACCGGTAATCTCGACATTTTGACTTTTTTCTTGACATTGACTTTTTTCTCGAATTGCATAATGAAATATGCCCTGGCCCTAATACTCTTCTGTATCAAACACAGATAGCCGTATTCTTTTTTGATTCAAAGTAAAAGAATATTGACCTGGATCGAAGCCCCTCTCTCCCAGAGAAGTAGGTCAGCACTCCCCCTGCACAGATGAGCAGGACGGAGCCTCCCCAGCCGATGAACAGGGCGGCTCCAAGTTCAAACCTGAGCAGTCAACGAGAAAGGTTATTAAAAGCTGTTCCTTATGCACCTTTGTTTACGTATAGCTGCCAAAAAAGCACTTAAGCCAGCGTTTTAAAGTACGTACTTCTGTGCCCTGAAGTTGGGATCAACGAACTCGGACACGACTCTGTTAGCCCACCAGGAGTACGTGATCATGCCGCAGAAACCTGCACGGACATTCAGAGTTGGTTTATAGAGACTGTATGTTGAAGTGTCTTTACTACGGAAGAGTATATCAGGGCCAGGCAGGAGAAAAATTTAAATAATATTTTAGAGGAGGAAGATTTTTTTTTATTATGCACTTCGAGAAAAAAGTCGAAATGTCGAGATTAATGTTGAAGTACAATTTTGAGAAAAAGTCGAAATGTCGAGATAAAAGTTAAAATTTCGTCAATAAAGCTGAAATGTTGATAAAAAAGTTGAAATGTCGAGATCAATGTTGAAGTACAATTTCGAGAAAAAGTCGAAATGTCGAGATAAAAGTTAAAATTTCGTGAATAAAGTTGAAATGTTGAGAAAAAAGGTGAAATTTCGACTTTATTCTTGAAATCGTATTTCAACATTATTCTCGACATTTCGACTTTTTTCGCGAAATTGTATTTCAACATTATTCTCGACATTTCAACTTTTTTCTCGAGAAAGATGGCTTCTGTTGAGAATAATGTTGAAGTACAATTTCAAGAAAAAAGTCGAAAATATTTGAGAGGGGAAGATTTTTTTTATTATGCACTTCGAGAAAAAAGTCAAAATTTCGTGAATAAAGTTGAAATGTTGAGAAAAAAGTTGAAATGTTGAGAAAAAAGTTGAAATGTTGAGAAAAAAGACGAAATTTCGACTTTATTCACACAATTTCGACTTTTTTCTCGAAGTGCACAATAAAAAAAATCTTCCCCTCTCAAATATTTTTTCTCCTGCCTGGCCCTAATACTCTTCCATACTTTACAACCACGTAAACACATTCCCACCTGAAGCCAGGTACGTTACGCCACCAGAGAATGTCACCCTTGCATTGATTATCTCGGTTCCTCCGATTTTGGTGCATTTCATCCCGATGAGAGTGAGGACTCCGCCGAAGAAGCCGGTGATGACGGCGCAGACGGCCAGGGCTCTGCAGGCGTGAAGGAACACTGGGGGGAAACAGCAGAGATGAGGGAGAGTTCTGGATCTCTGGCAAGATAAGAACCAGAGGCTGGGATTGATTGATTGGTTGGTTGGTTGGTTGGTTGGTTGGTTGGTTGCAAGGGAGTAGGTTTGGTTTCAACATTGGTAGGGACGATATAACAGCATAACCTGCATGTTCACTTTTTGCTGGGGACGGGACATTAATAAGACCAAACAGATTGGGTGAACGGGGGTCAGGGCTACATTTGTCACGAATATGAACCTAATTAATTGATAGGCTAAATGATCAATGCAAAATAAATCTGTATTGACTTATACTAACTTTCATGTGTATTGGTTCACCTGATACACAGTTCGATTACAACCTTTGTTTTCAAAAACTACTAAAGAAACATTTTGAAAACTTTAAATTGCAATATTTGAACATAACTTAAATTATATTAACATACACAATAAATGTATTAAGTGTACTTATTAACTTATTAACTATCCAGAAGGAAAAAATAAACATTTGTCTTAAGACAACTCAACATTGTCTGTCTAAATAAATAAATTAAATATAACTGAAAAAACTAAAATAAATAAAAATGGAACCTTCCTTCAGGTTAAACACTACTGCTTTTGGTTGGTTGATTAATTGGTTGATTTACAACATTGGCCCTGTTTACACCTGGTATTAGAATCCGTCTTGTGTTCTGATGAGAGGTGGATGTTCACACCTGGGTTTAACATGTTCATGCATTTCCAGTAGCAACTTGTGCTCAGATCTCCCTCCCCTGCCCTTTAAATAAACAGGTGGATTCTACCTGCAATGACATCACTTCCACCGTGGCATACTACATACTAATCACATGTACTGCATACTGAGTACTACTTCCTTCCTTTTTTTGTTTTTTTGTTTGGCCCTAATACTCCGTCGTAGTGTTTCACTAAGTGCCTCCTTGTAGTAATTGGTTTCTCCCTCTGGACATTTTTGTTATACAAACATATGTTGTAAAATTTCAGTAAGCAGAGTATAAGCCTAACATCATTGAGTGACGGCAGGGGTAAGGGAAGTTTGCTGTGGGGAGGGAATGTTTAATGTTTTGTTTATGTGTAAGTGAAAATCAATAAAAAGAACTATGAAAGAAAGAAAGTAAAGGTGAATGGTGATGGACTGGAGCGTTCCTACCTGGCAGAGCCAGCAGGGAGGGGTAGTCCTTGCAGTCCGACACCCCCGTGGTGTCGGAGATGCAGTCCCTCCACAGGTTGGAGTAGTAGTTGGAGGTGGTCAGCACGACGCTGCCCACCTCGGAGAAGGTCCAGTACTCCGTGGGAAGAGTGGAGCACACGAGGATCCAGCCACACAGGCAGGACACGAAGCAGCCGATCTCCACGTACATCACCGCCGTCCGGTACTTCATGGTCAACGCGGCTCCTGCACTCAGATCTGAGGGAAAAGAGAGACGGACAGAGACAGAAGTGAGTTTATCTGAGTCAGCCGTGCAGGTGACGGACCAGCACGGTGATGTTTCTGTCTCACCTTATCTGTCCGTGGTTTTGCCCAGTCAGCAGCTCTCATGTTCCCAGGAGACAGAAGGAAGGACGGCACCATTTCCTCAGACGTTCTCATGAAAATGCTTCTTTATATTTATATGTCATATTTCCTGAGCTGATACAAACCCAATATTCAGAAACATACTGAAATGTCAAACCTTTAATTAAACCAAACTGTGCTTTGAATAATATGGGAAAATGTTTATTTCACAAAACACAACTTTCTTTCTTTTATTACTTTCTTTCTTTATTTCATTCATTAAAAGAAAGACAAAACAGTTCAATATAATTACAACAAATCTCTTTCCTTGAATGAAAGGGAACAGAAAGAAGAATAAGCTTATTTTATCTGTCCCCTTTTCCTAAGAAATCCAATTTCATTAATGTAATAATAAAAAAAAACAAAAACGTCGAAATGTTGAAGTTGAAATGACGAGAGTAACGTTGAAATACAATTTCAAGAATAAAGTAGAAATTTCAGTTTTTTTCTCGACATTTCGACTTTTTTTCTCGACATTTCGACTTTTTTTCTCGACATTTCGACTTTTTTTTTCTCGACATTTCGACTTTTTTTCTCGACATTTCGACTTTTTTTCTCGACATTTCGACTTTTTTTCTCAACATTTCGACTTTTTTTCTCAACATTTCGACTTTTTTTCTCAACATTTCGACTTTATTCACGAAATGTTGTTTGTCTCTTTTTCCTAAGAAATCCAATTTCAATTAATATAATAATAAAAAACAAAAACAAATTATACAATTAAAAAAAAAACACTTTCCAAAAAAAAAAAAAAAACTACAACAAAGTTATAAAATAACACAAAATAGCTGTTTTCAAACACAGATAGTCGTATTCTTTTTTAATTCAAAGCAAAAATATATGACAATGGTGCTAAAAAGAGAGAGGGGAAAAAAGAAAACCCACCTAACTTAACAATTATCATGATATTTCTTCATCAAACTGGTTTTTATTATTCATTGTAGGTGTTTGTTGCCTTTTTGGACTCTTCTATCATCTTTGGTGTTGGTTCCCATTTGGAGCAGTTTGGCTCAATGCCAGCCATTTTCAGGGTCATAATGGATGACAATGTCCCATCCAGAGCCATGCTGTCTCGGGTTGATGTTTCATCCAAGCCAACCATGGAAAACACCCTCTCTGCATCAGCATTAGAATGGGGTAGCACTAGAACCAATGTTGCAATCTTGGATAGCCTCCCAAATTGGTTCAGGCCAGTCACCTTTGAAAAAAGGAACCAGACGCCTCTATTACTCAAACAATTTCCTTTGATTGTAATTATGATGAGTAAGTCATGTTGTGTGTGCAAAATATGTCTTACCTTGTTCTTTGTTGAGGCCATTCTTCCCCAAAACTCCTCAACATCAAAGGCTGTTGGGTCTTCAGGCATGGTGATGTTCATTAGTTGGTATTCCATGAACTCCTCACATACTTGGTCCTGCTCCTTTGGGTCATGAAAAGGGAGGAGTCCCTGAAATCTTAAAGAGCACATGTGTACAAGACTGATTAGAATACAGTGAGTGAGAAACAGATTTGTTTTGTGAGCATGACCATTAAACTTAACAATATATAATCAGTATGTGAAAATCCTTGCCTGTGGACAAAGTATAGGACGTCTTCAACCCCACACTCGGCTCTCAGCTGCACATCCACAAATCTGGCATGCTTCAGGAGAGCGTCTTTCAGTGGCAGCTTTGCCATGGCGTAATCCACAGCCCCGACCAAAAAGGCCAGTGCTGCCTGATGAAATTGTTGTGCCTGGTCTGAGGAAACATCTCCAGCCTCAAGGAACCTGTTTAATGTCCCTCTGGTGGTGAAACCCACGTTGAGTTTTTCTCCTAATCAGTGAGACATAAAGTAAGCTAGTCAAATACAGACATCTATGATCTTACAGGATAATTCAGAGTTATACAAGTTTCAAGTTTATTGTCATATACTAGGAATGGGTGATATTTTACCGTTCACGATATACCGTCAAAAAAATTCCCCACGGTAAGAATTTGTCATCTCACTGTAAAAACGATAAATTGAGGAAATGAGAAAGAAAGAAAGAAAGAAAGAAAGAAAGAAAGAAAGAAAGAAAGAAAGAAAGAAAGAAAGAAAGAAAGAAAGAAAGAAAGAAAGAAAGAAAGAAAGAAAGAAAGAAAGAAAGAAAGAAATGAGCCAGAAAGAAAGAAAGAAAGAAAGAAATGAGCCAGAAAGAAAGAAAGAAAGAAAGAAAGAAATGAGCCAGAAAGAAAGAAGAAAGAAATGAGTCTGAAAGAAAGAAAGAAGAAAGAAATGAGTCTGAAAGAAAGAAAGAAAGAAATGAGCCTGAAAGAAAGAAAGAAAGAAAGAAAGAAAGAAAGAAAGAAAGAAAGAAAGAAAGAAAGAAAGAAAGAAAGAAAGAAAGAAAGAAAGAAAGAAAGAAAGAAAGAAAGAAAGAAAGAAAGAAAGAAAGAAAGAAAGAAAGAAAGAAATGAGCCAGAAAGAAAGAAAGAAAGAAATGAGCCAGAAAGAAAGAAAGAAGAAAGAAATGAGTCTGAAAGAAAGAAGAAAGAAATGAGTCTGAAAGAAAGAAAGAAAGAAATGAGTCTGAAAGAAAGAAAGAAGAAAGAAATGAGTCTGAAAGAAAGAAGAAAGAAATGAGTCTGAAAGAAAGAAAGAAAGAAAGAAAGAAAGAAAGAAAGAAAGAAATGAGCCAGAAAGAAAGAAGAAAGAAATGAGTCTGAAAGAAAGAAAGAAGAAAGAAATGAGTCTGAAAGAAAGAAAGAAGAAAGAAATGAGTCTGAAAGAAAGAAAGAAGAAAGAAATGAGTCTGAAAGAAAGAAAGAAAGAAATGAGCCTGAAAGAAAGAAAGAAGAAAGAAATGAGCCTGAAAGAAAGAAAGAAGAAAGAAATGAGTCTGAAAGAAAGAAAGAAAGAAATGAGTCTGAAAGAAAGAAGAAAGAAATGAGCCTGAAAGAAAGAAATGAGCCTGAAAGAAAGAAAGAAAGAAAGAAAGAAAGAAAGAAAGAAAGAAAGAAAGAAAGAAAGAAAGAAAGAAAGAAAGAAAGAAAGAAAGAAAGAAAGAAAGAAAGAAAGAAAGAAAGAAAGAAAGAAAGAAAGAAAGAAAGAAAGAAAGAAAGAAAGAAAGAAAGAAAGAAAGAAAGAAAGAAAGATTCCCGTTGATGACACTTTTTGTATTGGTATTTTTTTTATCGTTATTGGGATAAATGCCGCCCATCCCTATCATATACCGTATTTTCCGCACTATAAGGCACATTATAAGGCGCATCTTCAATGAATGACGTATTTTAAAAACGTCCCCATATATAAGGCGCACTGCATTATAAGGCGCACTAAATATCTGGTAAAATACCATACTATAGTGGCTGGGGTTGAGTTACGTATCTACCTGATGGAGCTGCGCTACAGGAAATGCTACAAAATCCTACAGCAAATGCAAATGCAAAAAAAACCAAATAAGAAAAGTACTGTATGTCAAACTTCTTTAACAAAATAAAAACCAGCTTTGCTCCGTCACGTCAAAGTCGCCATTATGCGAGTCAGCGTCGCTGCTGTTGTCTTGAACGTCTGTGACGATTCCTGACGTTTTTAGCGCCATTACTTCGGCGACACCAACTACAGTAGCTACAATCCCCCTGACTACAGAAATTACTAGGGGTGTCACGGTACACACAAGTCACGGTTCGGTACGTACCTCGGTACAGGGGTCACGGTTCGGTACGGGTTCGGTACGGGTTCGGTACAACGGGAAAAAAAATACAAAAAGTCCCAAATGTATAAGACGAGTTTTTTCTTCCTTTATTTTGATCATAGCATTTGAAAGTTAAAGTTTGTTCAATTGGCTACAAAACTAAAAAGCATCTCTTATTAAAGTGTAAAATAAATAGAATAATGGGCAGAGCCGTCTGGGGGCGGAGCATTCTCCATGGGCCCTTATGATAGTCATTTTAACGTTCAACAACATCATCCTACCCCTCAAACAACATTTATTCTCACTTTTATTGAGCTAAGCCTATAGGCCTATGCTGCAGAAAGCAGAGGAAAGTCACAAACTTGTTCAGAAGAACACACACACACACACACACACACACACACACACAGACTCAGTTCCATCTTTGATACAGCTTAAACACAAAAAAAAAACATAACTGGTCTAAATTACACATCTATTTAGATAGATAGACACAGCGGTCTATAACATCATTTCTGAGCTCTATAACAGAGAATAGACTCGGCGGTCTAGTTGAAAACAACACAAGCACATTCAAATAAGCAGGTGGTCAAGAATACCACAACATTCTGATAAATAAATTATTTCAGAAGGTTACACTGACTCACCAATGACAGTTGACTCTTCCATAACCCAAAATAATCCAGGTAACGTGGAAAACGGGGTAACATTCAAAACTTTGTAGGTTTTAAACTTTAGCGCTAATCTCCTTCACGGCAAATTTGCTGTGACTGTTAAGGCTGATTTATGGTACCGCGTTACACCAACGCAGCACCTACGGCGAAGGTTGCGCGTCGCCGCATAACCTCGCCGTTTTTTTTTTTTTAACTCAGTACCGTGACGGTACGGGACGAATACAAATACCGTTACACCCCTAGAAATTACCGTAATGATCATATATAAATGCATGAGATAAAATGACAACTTAAATTGGTTTTGCCGGTTTCCTTAGCATCTTTTCACTTTCTTTTTTCAGAGCTATCATTATGATTATTATCATATTATTGCTATTATTATTATTATTACTATTATTATGATCATCATCATTATTATTATTATTATTATTATTATTACCATTATTATTATTTTGTGTAGACTTATGATACTTAATTAGTTTTTTTGTATACTATATTCAGTTAAAAGGTGGGCAAGATAAGCTTTATGCTTCAAGCCCAGACCTTTTCGGTCAAATAATCACAATGTTGACCAGGCTAAAACATGTGTTATCTTGTTTATTGATTTTTGTTTGTGATTGACCGAAATAAATATTAACTAACTAACTATAAAGGCGCACTGCATTATAAGGCGGACTGCAGGTTTTTGAGAAAAATAAAGGCTTTTAGGTGCGCCTTATAGTGCAGAAAATACGGTACTCATAAATAACATTGAACAGTCACGAAATGTGTTGTGCTCGAAGTAATGAACTTTACAGAAAGAATTTAAACAGAAAGTAGATAAATAGTAGAGGTGAAATAATAATAAAAAAGGATTAATTTAAGTTGAAAGATTCATTCAACTCCTGAATGAATCCTCCAGGAGGCTTGATATAAAAGCTGTCTCTGAATCTTCTACCAGATGGCAGAAGGGTGAATATATTGTAACTGGAATACCATACTTTTTACAATTCTGTATTAGTTTTCATCATCAAAAAGGCGACTCAATCCATAATCAAGGTGTAGTTGCAGGTATACTTTAAAGCAATACCTGGCAGTTGGTGTTGTGGGTCCTTGTAGGGGATGTCCAGGACGTTTCCTCGAAGTGCTGCTGGTGCCATGAACCTTGAACACAGCTTCCTGATGAATGTCGTCATCTGCAAAGTGTAATGTCCAAAAAGATTCAAATGCAATTACTACTCAGTTCAATGACTATGAGTAGACTTAAGTTTAGATAATTAAGTTATTTTATCTCTCTGTACAAGTAATGTATCAAGGAACACATGTAACGCACAGAATAAATACATATTTCAGCTGTTTTTAAATTACAAACCGGATTCAGCAATATTAAAATAATAAAAGGCTTGCAATATTTCAGTTGATTTGTAATGAATCCAGAATGTATGACATTTTTGCATTACAGAAAAAAAAGGACTTTATCACAATATTCTAATTTTCTGAGACAGTCCTGTATAGGTTGTGCTGCTTTGTCAAGAAAGACAATTAAATTATCCAAAGCTATCTACAAACCGGATTCGGTTGAAGTTGGGAAATTGTGTAAAATGTAAATAAAAACAAAATACAATGATTTTGACAATCCTTTTCAACCTATATTCAATTGAATACACTACAAAGACAGCATATTTAATGCTTTATACAATGGGTTGCAAAAGTATTCACCCCCCTTGAACTTTGTGACCTTTTGCCACATTTCAGGCTTCAAACATAAAGATAAAAAACTGTAATTTTTTGTGAAGAATCAACATCAAATGGGACACAATCATGAAGTGGAACGAAATGTATTGGAAATTTCAAACTTTTTTAACAAATAAAAAACTGAAAAAGTGGGCGTGCAAAATTATTCACCCCCTTTACTTTCAGTGCAGTAAACTCTGTCCAGAAGTTCAGTGAGGATCTCTGAATGATCCAGTGTTGACCTAAATGACTAATGATGATAAATGGAATGCACCAGTGTGTAAACATGTCTCCGTCTAAATGCACCTGCACTGTGATCGTCTCAGAGGTCCGTTTAAAGCGCAGAGAGCATCATGAAGAACAAGGAACACACCAGGCAGGTCCCAGATACTGTTGTGGAGAAGTTTAAAGCTGGATTTGGATACAAAAAGATTTCCCAAGCTTTAAACATCCCAAGGAGCACTGTTCAAGTGATAATATTGAAATGGAAGGAGTATCAGACCACTGCAAATCTACCAAGACCTGGCTGTCCCTCTACACTTTCAGCTCATACAAGGAGAAGACTGATCAGAGATGCAGCCAAGAGGCCCATGATCACTCTGGATGAACTGCAGAGCTCTACAGCTGAGGTGGGAGACTCTGTCCATACGACAACAATCAGTCGTGTACTGCACAATTCTGGCCTTTATGGAAGAGTGGCAAGAAGAAAGCCATTTCTTAAAGATGTCCATATAAAGTGTTGTTTAAAGTTTGCCACAAGCCACCTGGGAGACACCAAACATGTGGAAGAAGGTGCTCTGGTCAGATGAGACCAAAATCAAACTTTTTGGCAACAATGCAAGACATTATGTTTGGCGTAAAAGCAACACAGCTCATCACCCTCAACACACCATCCCCACTGTCAAACATGGTGGTGGCAGCATCATGGTTTGGGCCTGCTTTTCTTCAGCAGGGACAGGGAAGATGGTTAAAATTGATGGGAAGATGGATGGAGCCAAATACAGGACCATTCTGGAAGAAAAACTGATGGAGTCTGCAAAAGACCTGAGACTGGGACGGAGATTTGTCTTCCAACAAGACAATGATCCAAATCATAACACAAAATCTACAATGGAATGGTTCACAAAAAACATATCCAGGTGTTAGAATGGCCAAGTCAAAGTCCAGACCTGAATCCAATGGAGAATTTGTGGAAAGAACTGAAAACTGCTGTTCACAAACGCTCTCCATCCAACCTCACTGAGCTCCAGCTGTTTTGCAAGGAGGAATGGGCAAAAAATTCAGTCTCTTGATGAGCAAAACTGATAGAGACAAACCCCAAGAGACTTACAGCTGTAATCACAGCAAAAGGTGGTGCTACAAAGTATTAACTTAAGGGGGGTGAATAATTTTGCACGCCCAATTTTTCAGTTTTTTATTTGTTAAAAAAGTTTGAAATATCCAATACATTTTGTTCCACTTCATGATTGTGTCCCACTTGATGTTGATTCTTCACAAAAAATTACAGTTTTATATCTTTATGTTTGAAGCCTGAAATGTGGCAAAAGGTCACAAAGTTCAAGGGGGGTGAATACTTTTGCAACCCATTGTAGATGTTGAAATCCCTAAATTCCTTGCAATGTTGCTTTGAGAAATGTTGTTCTTAAACTGTTCAACTATTTTCTCACGCAGTTATAATACCTTTATTTATAAAGCGCTTTTCAAAAACAAGTCACAAAGTGCTTTACAAGCACAGGAAACAAACAATTAGTACAATATTAAGATAAGACACAATTGAGAGATAATAAAAACAGACAAATAATACAGTCAGTTAAACGCAAGTCTAAAATAGTGAGTTTTTAAAAGTGACTTTGTTGTGGACAAAGTGGTGACCCTCGCCCCATCCCTGCTTGTGAATGACTGAGCATGTTTGGGGAGGCTCATTTTATACCCAATCATGGAACCCACCTGTTCCCAATTAGCCTGATCACATGAGGGATGTTCCAAATAGGTGTTTGATGAGCTTTTCTCAGCTTTCTCAGTGTTTTTTGCCACCTTTCCCAACGTGTGTTGCAGCCATGAAATTCTAAGTAAATTATTATTTGGCAAAAAACAATTAAGTTTATCAGTTTGAACATTAAATATGTTTTCTTTGTAGTGTATTCAATTGAATATATGTTGAGAAGGATTTTCAAATCGTTGTATTTTGTTTTTATTTACATTTTATGCAATTGCCCAACTTCAACCGAATCCGGTTTGTAGATAGCTTTGGATAATTTAATTGTCTTTCTTGACAAAGCAGCACAACCTATACAGGACTGTCTCAGAAAATTTGAATATTGTGATAAAGTCCTTTATTTTCTGTAATGCAAAAATGTCATACATTCTGGATTCATTACAAATCAACTGAAATATTGCAAGCCTTTAATTATTTTAATATTGCTGATCATGGGTTACATCTTAAGAAAACTCAAATATCCTATCTCAAAAAATTAGAATATTCTGGGAATCTTAAGCTGTATACCATAATCAACAATATTAAAATAATAAAAGGCTTGCAATATTTTAGTGGATTTGTAATGAATCCAGAATGTATGACATTTTAGTTTTTTTAAATTGCATTACAGAAAATAAAGAACTTCATCACAATATTCTAATTTTTCTGAGACAGTCCTGTATTTCACAGGGGTGTTGCACTTAGGAAAGGAGACATCAAAAAACCCTCCCATTTACCTCTTCATGCAGCTGGAAAATGGAAGATTTCTCTCTCTGGAGAAGGAGGTTGAGTGTGGTGAACACGGGGAAAGTGGCCCGAAGGAACTGGAGGTAAACTTCCGTCAGGCTGTTTGAAAACGCCTCCACCAGCCTCCTGAACCTTGGTTGTTTCTCGTCTGCAAAAAGACAGGTAGGTTAGTATTGGATGTCTCCTACAACTATCTCGAACTAGGGCTAATACAATGTGTGGCTTACTCAAAGATTTGAAATGGCTGGTGAGTGGGCCGTACTGCCGCAGGATTTGGGTGATGCACATTTCCAAGCCGAGCCACCTCACCGGAATGTGCAGCAGCATTTCCATGTAGTCACTCCCATGGAGTTCACAAAATTCTGGTAAAATAAGTAAGGAAAAATTAAGTTAACCCAATTGTTCCTCAGTTTGGGTGCATAACACTGAAGGTAATTGAATTACAAACCTGTCAAGTAACCTTTACGGTTTGTGCAGCCCTTAAACCAGTATCCAACATCAACCACAAGGTCCTCGGCGTCAAATCCAGATATCTGCAGAAAATAACATGAGCACAGTTTTTTTCATTATACAGCAAATGATTTACTTCACCTTCACTGAACATATTTAATGGAAAGCAAACATGTTGAAACTTACTTCTAAAAACCTCTTCCCTGCGTGTTTAGCAGTGTTGTGCATTATATGGCAGGGGCATCCATGAATGTAAATGCTGGGGTTTTCCTTAAGCATTTTTGAAGCAATTGAATTTGTGGCTCCAATATCAACTGGGGCATTGTCAACTGACAGGCCAACACAATTTGTCCACGGTATCTTGTGTTCTACCAGGACGTCGTGGATTTTTTTATAGATGACATCAGCTGTGCCACAGCTTCTTCCACTTGTGGTGCACATGTCGAGAAATCTGTGCACAACTTTGTTGGTGCCATCAAATACCCTTACAGTTAAGGGGTTCATCTTCTCTAGTCCTGTAACAATAATATTGTACATAACTTTGATTAATTTTTATTTCGAACATGCATATAAAATGAAAGTAAAAATAATAATAAAAAGATAAACATTTACATCTTCATATAAACATATGTTTGAAAAGGAGTAGGAAGAAGTATACACTTTTTCCTAGTTCCTACCCCTTTATAACACTATGGATTTACATTATTGCTATTACAGTATTATATCCATATAAATATAATCTACATAAATACTCTAACATGCATATTATTACATAATCATCCATATAAGTATATAGACAATATAAATATTACATAAATGTTATATCAATATCTAGAAAATACAACTATTATATACATCTATATAAATATACACTATATAAACTACATAAATATCCCTATAAATATATATGTGCTACATACATAATTTCAACTATCCCTCTCAACAGATGATATAATACTACATAAATATCTAATGGAACTAACTCTGCATGCATGTGAAAGTTCAATGTGTGTGACATGAACATAACCAGTACTCGGGTTGAGGGGGGATGCCCCCCCCCCCCCCTGAAATAAAAACGGTCCAAATCATCCCCCCTGTAAAACTGCCACCCCCCCTTTCCATCCCTTATGTCATTTCATCAATGAATGTGGTTTTACTGCTATTTCAACATTTAGAGTCATCACCAGAAAAATAGCTCCAGAAAAATGTGACAATTTTCACCTTTTTCAGGTAAATTTTCACTTGAAATAGGTAGGATAATCTGCCAGTGGGACCAGATTTATCTTCTCATTACAAGCAAAAAAATATTGTTCCACTGGCAGATATTTCTACTTATTTCAAGTAAAAATCTACTTAAAACAGGTGAAAATTGTTGTTTTTTCCAGTGATTAGTCTTGTTTTAAGTGTAATGGGATTTTTTTTACTAAAATTAGACATTTTAACTAGAAATAAGACAAATATTCTTGTTAAGATTTTGAGTTTTTGCAGTGATCCATTTTACTTATCCTGTGAAGGACAGAGTCATATTGATAAGTTCAGAAAACTGTTTTTTATTGTTGTGTTTTGATGTATTTGATGTAAGCCCAGTGGATATTTAAAGCTTACAGAAGGCTGCATTTAACTGCTGCTATGTCATTCCTGCAGTATTTCTGCAGGTGTTTTGGTCAGTGCTATTATTTGTAATATATTATATTATTTGTAATCAGCACAAATTATCTGTCCCCATATGATAAAATCCACCATCCCCCCTGATTTTCTTTTACAACTCGAGTACTGAACATAACATGAGGTAATGGAAACAGGTAATTTATCTGTCCAGGTATACTGTACCTGTGTCATTTGATCCATCCGTAACTAGTGTAAAGGGATTTTCCCTCATCTTCATCACCAGCTCGTTCCTAAAATGTGGTGCAACTGCATGATTAATGATGCACGTAGTTTTTGTGCTGGCACTCTTGAAATGTTGAGCTGTGGGAGAGTCTTTGAAGCATTCCCTCCACAAGGGGCTGAAATGGTCAGCCACTGCAAAGGAAACATCGTGTTGCACCATTGCTACAGCCACTTTCACCTCGGCTCTCCTTGTCTGCAAAAGAAACAAATAAAAATGATATAGTTATGGTAAATCAGAGGTGTCAATTAACGAAGTACAAATACTTTGTTACCTTACTTAAGTAGAAATTTTGGTTATCTATACTTCACTGGAATAATTATTTTTCAGACGACTTTTTACTTTTACTCCTTACTTTTTCACACAATTATCTGTACTTTTTACTCCTTACATTTTAAAAACAGCCTTGTTACTCTATTTCATTTCGGCCTTTAAAAAAAAACTATCCAGTTAAATTGCTCCATCCGGATAGAGTGAATTTGGTTGTGGTTGTTTCAGATGTTCTTGTCCAGTTTTGTTCTTACATCCGTTCCCTCAGATTCCTGCAACTAAACTTGGATGTACATTCCAATAAAGGTTAGGATAAATGATAACATGCCTCTGAAGTTTGACTTTTTGCACCATTACAATACTTATAGGCAACTAGTCATCATATCTTCTGCTCTCTGAAACACATGTTAATGCTCAAGAGTACACATATATGGTTCTTTAATATATTTGCATTATACTAAGATGCATTCATTTTCAATGGCTTTTGTCCTTAATGGCTTTTCCCCCCTTACATTACTTTTACTTTTATACTTTAAGTAGTTTTGAAACCAGTACTATTATACTTTTACTTGAGTAAAAAACTTGAGTTGATACTTCAACTTCTACAGGAGTATTTTTAAACTCTAGTATCTATACTTCTACCTGAGAAATGAATGTGAATACTTTCGACACCTCTGTGGTAAATACAAATTTGAATGTTAACACTGATTTTAACCCACGTCTGCACGTCCATTAAAATCCATGAATTTCAGTAACAATAAAAACACATACTGAGCAGTATTCTGTCCATGAGGTTTTTCTCCGTTTGTTTGGTTTTGATTCCTGCGGGTTGTTGTCCATATTGCAGCTGTTGTAGTAGTGATCGATATGTTCCTCTAGGTCTGCTAACTCCAGTATGTGGTGAAAGTATTCCGGTTAGTGATCGACGTATGGGGTTGGAGTTTGTGTTAGAAAGTTAGAAAAAAAGTCCAAACAATAGTTTTCCTCAGTGACCGGGCGCCGCCATGATGAATCTCCCCGCCCACGTGACGTTATCACGTCCGCATTACGTCATCACGTCCGCATCACGTCACGCCAAAAAGATAATTTTTTGATGATGTTTTTCTAGTGCAGGAACACCAATTACATTCACATACATTATATCAGGCAGTATTTAAAAAAAAAAAAAACTCCACCATGTATAGTCATAAAAAGCAAATCCCACTCCAGGGAAAAAAGGAAGATAACTCTGAAATTAATTTGTTCACAGGTATAGTTGGAGTCACAATAAAAGTGCTCTACTCTCAATATGCAAGGTGATGGTGCCTAACACACAGTAGCAAGAAAAATATGTCAAACGTTTGGAATGAACTGGTTTTCTTCACTAATTTATAATCAAATGTAATCTGTTTTTTATCTGAGTCTCAATATTAGACAATCACATCGGGCATGACATGATAGCACATAAAAACAATTGAGCACCCGTTAAACATTCACAGTGCTGTTGGAAAAAGTAAGCGGCCCCTTGGAGGCAGCAACCTGTGGTCATCTGCACAGCAGTAACTGTAAAAATGCTGAAGTCACCGTGTTTATATATAAACAATAACCAGCCACGTCTGATATGCCTGTTGGAGGAGAAATACAACATACAGGAACCACTAATGGTGCTTTTATACTAGTACCTACTCAGCGCGACTCGACTCATCTCGTCTCGCCTCCACTCGCCTGGCCCTCGTTTGTTTTTGGACACCCAGAGCAGAAGTAGGAGGTTGGAGTGAAGCTGCTGTGACGTATTTGATTGTGTGATCTAAACGAAGAAGACAACAACACTAAAGATGTAGAACCTGGAGGAGATGATAAATGTGCTGCTGGGTCTGTGGCTTGTGTTCGATATCAAGTTAAAGAATGAGAGTGAGAGAAGGCCCCGGTCCCCCCTCTCCCCCGGACTGCCCCCCCATCCCACACTACGTTACATTAACGTAAAGATTCCAATCCTGTAACTTTTGTACAGACTCATATCCGGCACTTTAAAAACCTCATATTGTACATTTCTGTTTATACATTTTATTTTATCTCTTATATATTTGTTTTATATTTGTATTGTATTGCACCAATCACAGCAACAAATTAATTGTGTGTGTGTGTTAACAAACTTGGCAATAAACCCTTTTTCGGATTCTAATACATTACAACAAAATATTAAAAGCAAACCTAAAGAGGTAGCATATAAAAAATGAAAGGAAAAGCAGAAAATAAATAATTCTGTTTAACATTTAGATATAAATAAAACAATACATATTCATACATTTTATAACATCAACAAATTCAAACAATGCATAGTTATAGTTTGTACCAATAACCATTTTTTTTTTTATAAATAATCATTTATTTATATTGGGCCTCCCTGCAGTGAACATGTACAAGATATTTTTTTTACACAGAGGAAAAAAGTTGAGAAAAGATGTGCAGGAGAGGTCATAAAAACCCAAAGGGCTTATAAGTGACTCCCCCCTCGTAAAAACAAGAAAAAGTAAAAAACAATAATTCACAAAACCATATAGGCACAATACATAGGCCTATACAGTATAACTGATAACTCAGAGTTATACGATACTTCAGAATACAATGAAATAGTTGAAAAATAAATTTGAATAATGGTGAATAGGGGTGGGTAAAAATATCGATATGGTAATATATCGCAATACTTTTCCAGCTGATTCAATATCGATATTCAAAATTTGAATATCGATTTTTTTTTTTTTTTTTTTTTTATCCCCGATCTTTTTCCCATTATATCACCCAGTGCTCCTACCTAAGTGACAGTCCTGGGCATTGCCACTCTCTACCAACCCTGGGAGGGCCCTGCACTGAGCTCAGGTTTTATTTTACGTTTTATTTCATTTTATAATTTATTTTTTAAATAACACAATTGCCTGTCCTTAAAAAATTAAAAATAATGGACAGAGGTTTATTTATTTATGGATTTATATCTATACTGACTGATCACTGTGCCTGTCCTTGGCTTTAGTACCCATCTTTCTTGTGTTTATTATCATTTGCCACATAATTAAAGCAACCTCATACTAAATTTAATGTTAATTTCATATGATGTAAATAATATGAAAAACGTATACAAATATGTTGTAACTTTAGCTTGTATAGTTATAATAAAACATTGTTTTGACTCAGTTTGTCCCATGAATTGTCACTATAATCTGATGAACGTGCAACTCGGATTTTAAGATCCATCACTATCATCTGATGTACATATGTACAACGTGGATTTTAAGATGTGTAATGCATTTTTAAATTTTTCGGTGAACTATGTAGAATATAATAATCGGGATATCGCATAATCGGGATATCGCAATGCGTATCGTATCGTGGCTCAAGTATCGTGATGCGTATCGTATCGTGAGGTCCTTCCCAATACCCACCCCTAATGGTGAATGAAAAACACAGGTATATTAAAAAATCTATAAACTTTTTTTCAGCTTTCTTTTGAATGCAGATAATGTTGAGCATGTTTCACTTAGATGTTTTAAACTGTTCCACAGCACCACACCTTGATACATAAAAGAAAATATAGCAACTGGGGTTCTACAGAAGGGGATATGCAAATCATTCCTTCTGCTTGTGGAGTATGAATGATAAGAATTAAACTCAAAATAATTATGAAAATGTGTGGGTAAAGTTAATGGAGAACATATGACTTTATACATCAGGATTCATGTTTGATACTTATTCACATCGTAGATTGTTAGTATTTGTAATTTTTTAAACAGAGGTGTGGATGGTGTTAAACGTGGAGAGTTAGTAACTGTTACAAACTGAACAAACTAAGAGGTTCAGGAGCAACAATAGTAGAAATTTCCCAGGAAGGGAAAAAGATGATGGCTGGGAGTTTAAACAAAATTCAGGGATTTTATTAATAAACAAGGACTCAATAATTGTTAAACACAAAACAATCCTCCAAAAACAGAGGACAACAAGGACTTAACAAAAAACAATCCACTCAAAAGGAGGGACAACCAAGCACGATCAGGGAAACTCAGGAAAAACACTACATTAAACTTGCTACACACTAGTAGAATACACCTAAATCAAAAAACACTGGCAGAACGCAAGGTGGTGAGACAGCGGTTCTGGAGAGCACTGAAGCTCCACGAACACCAAACACAGCAGACACCACTAGGGTTGCCACCCGTCCCGTAAAATACGGAATTGTCCTTTATTTGAGAAAAAAATGTTGCGTCCCGTATTGAACTAATACGGGACACGATTTGTACCGTATTTTCATTAACTTTTACACCATATTCTAGTTGAATTATTGAAATAAATTAACCTTTACACCATATTCTAGTTGAATTATTGAAATAAATTAACCTTTACACCATATTCTAGTTGAATTATTGAAATAAATTAACTTTTACACCATATTCTAGTTGAATTATTGAAATAAATGAACTTTTACACCATATTCTAGTTGAATTATTGAAATAAGTTAACTTTTACACCATATTCTAGTTGAATTATTGAAATAAATTTACTTTTACACCATATTCTAGTTGAATTATTGAAATAAGTTAACTTTTACACCATTTTCTAGTTGAATTATTGAAATAAATTAACTTTTACACCATATTCTAGTTGAATTATTGAAATAAATTAACTTTTACACCATATTCTTCACCTGTAGGCTATATTACATCTGGGCTGATATGGACATACGTAGCATAGGAGGTTATTTCAGTTGCTAGCATGGTTGGCTGTCTGTACAGTCATGCAAGTTCAATGCTATTAAAGCACTTTAAACTTTAAATCAAAGCATTTTGTTTTTTCATATAAAATAAACACATTTTTATTCAGTTTAGAAGTTTTGGGGCTTTTTTTTTGGCTCCTGCGCTGCTGAAATCAGGGCATCCCTTATTTCTATTTCTGAAAGGTGGCAACCCTAGACACCACGGTCCACACAGGACAGCCCCCCGGCAGCTCCAGTCCACTCTCCTTTGTAGCAGTCTCCTGATTGTCACACCTGTGAAGCCTCCTGATTGTAGATGGGCCACAGCTGTGACGCTCCGTCCCAGCAGCTCCTACAACAAGCAGAAAAAGAAAAACACCCACACACACACACACACTACGGCTATGGAGGATTTTTTGTGCCAAAATTAAATAAATAAATACATCATTAATTCATTAAAATGGGAATTAAATATATCATTAATCAATTAAATGTGTCATTAATTAATTAAAATTAGAATGAAATATGTCATTAATTAATTAAAATACAGTTCATTTTAAGTAAAAATATATATTTATTATTTCAGCATTTAAATAATTAATGACACATTTAATTAATGATTTCGTGTTGCGTGTGAATCATGAAATGTAAAACTGCATTTAATTAATTAATGACACATTTAATTGATGATTTCGTGTTGCTGAATCATGAAATGTAAATGTAAAACTGTCAGTTTCACTCTTTCACTTCACTTAATTAATGACACATTTAATTAATTAATGATATATTTCATTCTCATTTTAATTAATTAATGATGTATTTATTTATTTAATTTTGGCACAAAAAATCCTCCATATACGGCACGTAACAGTAACAATTCTTACAAAAGAGTTTTGGAGAAATTATGAACAATATAATAAATTATACATCAAATTTCGGCACCATCTATGTACTATTTTATATATATTTTTATATATATATATATATATATATATATATATATATATATATATATATATATATATATCTGAAGAAGATGAGTCTGAGTTCTGGATAGGGATGTATTGCATACATCTTTTATATACAGTCAGGGCACCAAACTGACAGTGAAATAGGGAATTTCTATTTGCTCTTATATAGTTTATGAAAAAATGGCCTTAATTTATGATCTTGATACCATTTTATGGTATTTAAACTCAGATGGCTTTTGATGCATGTATAACACAGGCTGACTGACTCTCCTCATCACACAAAAGGGTTATTTAGTATTAACAGCTGCATTTTTTATTTTTTATTTATTTTTCATACTTATAATGTATCTTTATTGTTTATTTAGTCTGAGTTCATGTTGCCCTGAACATGTATATGACTTTGAGCTGCTGTAACATCTTAGCTTAGCTTAGCTTAGCTTAGCTTATCTTATCTTCATCATCGCTTGCAAAGGTTTGCTTTTCAAACCTTGTTTCAGTAGCAGAATCTCTTCTCTAAAATCCATCCATGGAGGTAAAATATTTATTTATCTTGCTCAAAATCACCACAATGAAATGTTAGAACACATATAAGGATATTTTTTATGTTTTTTCCTGAATTTCTACATTTAGCATGAGATACAATCCACATTTCTGACAGTAAATACATTTCAACATGGTCAAAAGTGACTTAAAGCCGCTATTTGCCACTTCCCTTGCCTACCTCTGAACCTTCAGATAAATGAGGACGATGGTGTTACTGGGTACCCAAAGGGTTTCAAGAAATAAAAGCCTTCGACTTCATGTACCTTCGTCTTGCCGCTGCTGCTTGTGCAGCTGGAAAGAAAAGGTCTGCAACAAAGCAGGCTTGTTTGTTTAGTGTCAACCAGACTGGTTTAGCATGATGGAGTTTTATTTGGTGTTTAAAGGTTAGAAAAATGCCAACAGCTTAATTAAAAGTATATGTGTCAAGCTTTAACAGTTTTGAAGTGATAAACTTAGAAGAAAACAAACAAACATTTGGAAACGATGCAACCCTACGGAAGAGTATTAGGGCCAGGCAGGAGAAAAATAAAAATAATATTTTAGAGGAGGAAGATTTTTTTTCATTATGCACTTCGAGAAAAAGTCGAAATGTGGAGAAAAAAGTCGAAATGTTGAGATTAATGTTGAAGTACAATTTCAAGAATAAATACAAAATGTCCAGATTAATGTTGAAATACAATTTCGAGAAAAAGTCGAAATGTTGAGATTAAGGTTGAAATACAATTTCGAGAAAAAAGTCAAAATTTCGTGTATAAAGTTGAAATGTTGAGAAAAAAGTCGAAATGTTGAGAAAAAAGTCAAAATTTTGTGAATAAAGTCGAAATGTTGAGAAAAAAGGCGAGATTTTGACTTTATTCTTGAAATTGTATTTCAACATTAATCTCGACATTTCGACTTTTTTCTCGACATTTCGACTTTTTTCTCGAAGTGCACAATTAAAAAAAAAAAAATGTTCCCCTCTCAAATATTTTTTCTCCTGCATGGCCCTAATACTCTTCCATACAACCAACTGTTCATCACATTCACTTATTATTCACATTCATTCAAATGTAAGAGTTTTTGATAAATGGTCTTTCTTCACTCCTCAGTCTGGCTGATAGGGAGGATGCTGCACGGCTGCTGCGGCTGCTGCTGTGGCTGCTGCTGCTGCTGCTGCTGCTCCTCGACGCCGACAACGTAGACAGGCTGGACACTGAGGATAAACCCGACCTTGACTCAGATCCCGAGCTCGATCCGGATTTAGATCCCCCTTCTGATCTGGACCGCGCGGTCTTCTCGGTTCGGGCGGTCCGCCCTGACCTGGGTGTGCGTCCGGATTTGGATGTGCGCTCTGATTTGGTGTAGATGGACGAGAGGTCCGAGCCCTCAGATCTGGATGACAACTCAGAGATGGAAGACATTTTGGTTTTGGAGGTGATCCCTGATACTGTGGACAGCGCTGTGGTGGACTTATTTTGCTCTGGCTGTGCTTTAATGGTGATAATCCTGATGAAAGAGACAAAGAATATTAGTTATCAAAACAAAACAACTTTTATATTTTCATATTTTGCAGCCACAAAACACTCCATCCGCTCTGACCAAAGGTTTTAATGACATATGTCTGAATACAGACGCTGGAAACATCTTGGTCTGAGTTTTACTGGATCTCAGTGCTGCATTTGATGCAGTTGACCACAATATTTTACTCAAACCACTGGAGAACTGGGCAGGTCTTTCTGGAACTGTACTAAACTGTACTGAACAGGTTCAAAACATACTTAGAGAACAGGAAGTAGTTTGTGTCAACAGGTAACTTTACTTCTGAGCAGACAAGAATCACATGTGGAGTTCCCCAAGGTACCATCCTGGGACCTCTTCTGTTTAACATCTACATGCTCCCACTGTCTGGCACAGATTATAAACTACCATAGCTATGCAGATGACACGCAGATATATAACAATGTCACCAGGAGATTGAGGCTCTGTACAGGCTGTTTGTAAATGCTTTGAGGAGATTAATGACTGGATGTGCCACAACTTTCTCCAGCTAAACAAAAATAAAACTGAGGTAAATGTCTTTGGAGCCAAAGAGAAACGATCACAGGTCACCACAGAGCAGAGTCCCGCACTGGGTCGGGTACCCGCGGGTGGTTTTTTAAAAAATAAAAAATTCCGGGTTCGGATCTGGGTTTGAAAAGTAGCATGCGGGTCGGACCGCGGGTTTAAGATTGACGCATCAAAATTAATATAAAATAATAAATACAATTAAATAAAAACATAAATTGTAATCTGGTTGTAAGGCTGCAGCTTGTACACTGCCATTTCCGGGTAATACGCCGCGCAGGCGCGCAACCATTTCCGGGTTAGCAAAACAAAAATGGCCGAAAACGTGAGAGTAAAGCTGCGGAGCGGAGAGTACCATCTAGTCGAAAATTCATCTTCAAGAGCGAAGTCTAAAATCTGGGACAAATTTGGTGTTATCATAGACGAGGAGAATAATCAAGTCGCTGGGTTTTCTGCCTGTAAGAAGTGCGGGAAAGTGTTATCTTCCGATAGCCGCAAACTGGGAACTTCATCATTGAAGAAGCATGCGGAGACACAAGATGTGGCGGCTCGTAACTGCTGAACGTCGCTCAAGGTTGCACAGGAAGTAAGTTTATTACACAGTCACATTAAAAGTTTAAAAGCTTTAAACGTAACAAACAAGGTCTTTTACACTCGTTTGGGAGAAGAACACAAGAGGGTTGATGATGGAGGTGAAGTCAGGCTGTTGTTCACTCACTGGCAGCTGAACTGTGTTGTATTGCTGTTTAATATTAATATAACCCAAAATGATTACTTTTAATGCAGGTTATGGGTCGGGCTGCGGGTCGTGTTTCAACGGGTCGGATTGGGTTGCGGTACTAGTTGGGCTGATGTGCGGGTTTGCGGTTCGGGTGCGGTTTTGTACGTCCCCGGGGCGGGGCGGATCTCGAAAATTGGACCCGTGCAGGACTCTACCACAAAGCTTCAATCTATACACCTAAAAACCACCAACGAGGCCAGAAATCTGGATGGACATTAATCTTGACATTTCAACTTTTTTCTTGACATTTCGATTGTTTTCTCAAAGTGCATAATGAAAAAAAAATCTTCCTCCTCTAAAATATTATTTTTATTTTTCTCCTGCCTGGCCTTAATACTCTTCCATAATAAATACTCTTTAGCTGCTCATTGTTTTCTCTTCAACAGGAACAATTATAACCACTTTGGATACCTCAGAAGTATAATGTAAGTGTCTGAAACACGTATGACCAGGTACGTACCATCTGAAAATGTTGAAAAAGAAATGTTTGAACATTGCGATGTATCATCAGTTGGTTAGCAGCTGTGGGGATTGGGGCTGAGCTATTGAGGCTTCTCCCAACTTACCTACGAAAGTTTTCAAATTTTGTGAAATGCTAATCTTCTTCTTTCTCAATATCTGCACACTCCCTCCTCTAAAACTGTTCCACATTTAAAAGTGAGCCTTTTTATTGTGGATATTGAGTCACTCCTCCTAAACGCTCATGTGCTTGTATTCATTGATGCAAGTTTGAGTGCAGTCATTTATTCGCTTCCACTGACATGATATGGAAAACGTGTGCAAACACTCACGTTTCATCCCCCCCGCAGAGCGGTTTGCATACGGACCACAAGTAGAAGAAACCCCCAGCCATGTGAAAGGCTGAGCCCACCCAGCCGAGGAACAGCGGGGTGCCGAGATCATACCTGGTAAAATGAAGAAGAAATACTCTGATATTAACATTTAAAGATTACAATTTCTTTTTTTTTTTTCAATATCTTTTTATTTCACAAAAGAAAGGCAATCACAAACATCCTAAATAACAGTAGGTCTTACAATTTTCTTCTGTGCACACAAGCCAAATCTCGCCTACAACCCACCCTTCCTACCCCCCCGCCCCCCCCCAAAAAATAACACAAAAACATACACACGAAATAAATTAAAAAAAAAAAAAGTAACAGTAAAAACTCAAATACCTACAGATACATAGGATACATAAAGTAAATGACAGCAATAAAACAGCAATCAGCGTACGATGAAGTTTATAATGAATGAAGCTCTAAGCCAGAAAATAATGGGAACCAAAATTCTAGAAAAAGATGGCCACGGTTATATTTTTCCAATGTTAGCTTTTCTAATGGTAGAAATGCTGTGATTTGGTCAATGAAAGTCTTAAAAGATGGAGGGGAATCATTCTTCCAAAATAAAAGTATACATTTTTTTGCAAAGTAAGTTATCAAAATTAATATCCTGCATTTTTTGTTATGTAGTTGTAAATTATATGTGTCATTTAATAAATATAAACTGCTGCTTAAATCAAATGTTTTGTCCAGGATTAGTTGTTTTAGGGAATGAATTGATTTCCAATAATTTTGTAAGCGGTCACATTCCCAGAACATATGCATGAATGTCCCCTCCATCTTTTTACATTTTGGACACTTTGATGGAATATCCTTTGATATTTTATGCATTTTTATTGGAGTTAAGTAGAATTTGTGAGGGGCACGGTGGCGCAGCAGGTAGTGCAGCCGTCTCACAGCAAGAAGGTCCTGGGTTCGATTCCCGCCGGGGACGCTGTGGGCGCTGAAGTGCGTGTTAGTTCCCCCATGACTTCAGTGCCCACACCCTGGGTGGGGTTGGCGAAAGGATCTTTCTGTGTGGAGTTTGCATGTTCTCCCCGTGTTCTCCTGGGTAGCTAATGGGAGCTACCCTCACAAAAACATGCAACAGTCCTGGGCTACACATGCCCCCTCTGGCCAACCGGGGCGCCAGATGGGGTGGGGAGGATCCGGCCGGAATAACGTGCTACGCGCTACGTCCGGCCGGAGAAACCCCACCCTGTCTGGTGAAAAGATGCGGCCTGCTCACTCCTCAGGTTAAGGAGGAGACCTGAGCTCAGTGCAGGGCCCTCCCGGGGTTGGTAGAGGATGGCAATGCCCAGGACTGTTAGGTAGGAGCACTGGGTGATAAAAATGGGGAAAAAACCGGGATAAAAATATATTAAAAAAAAAAAAAAGTAGAATTTGTGGATGAATTTAAAATTAGCTTGCTTGTAAATGGGAAATGTACTCTTTCACAGATATTTAGCCAGGCTTTTTGTTGATTACAATTTCTGACAATTTTTTTCAATAAAATTCCCAAACACTCTTGCTACTGCAAGATACAGTACCTGTTGGAAGTTACATTTAATTTAATTCATTTCTACGGAGCCCTTCTGGTGACATTTGAAAAAAATAAAATAATGCGTGGCCACGCGTTAATAACGCGTAGCCACGCGTTAATATCTCGTGGCCAGGATTTATTAATGCGTGGCCACGCATTATTTTATTTTTTTAAATGTCACCAAAAGGGCTCCGTACATTTCCCTTCAGGGATTAAAAAGTTAAATAAACTAATCTGAATAATGTCTGTTAACTTACTTTATTCCAGCAAAGCTTGGGTTGAAGTACTCGATTGAGACGAACTGTGCATATACAGCATACCCAGATATGGACAGGGCCCCTGAAAGAATACATGGTGTTCACTACTTGTTCTGAACGTAGAACTTGGAACACAAATAACAGCAAACTAGACAATGCGTTTTTTGTGCCTAAATGGTTGAAAATTGGTGTTTTATACAAAGGTTTCTGTGCCACTGATGCTAAGGTTACTTCTGTCACACACTTCATTTCCTCATGTTCTGTTCTTGTGTGATGAAAGTCTGATCATTCCCATTAAAGCCTTCGTATCTCTGACAGAGACTGGATTCTGGTGAGAACATACACAGTGTGCTAGCATCTACTGCTAACTAGCGCTAATACCCAGTAGGCTTTTGAAAAATGTATCTCTCAATTGATTGATTAAGTAGTTTTATACGCTGTTGTAAGAACCTTTTCTCTCCCATACCGGCAACCTGTGGCAGCAATAAGGTGTCACGTTAGCATTTTTAATATAAATATCATCCCAACCCAATAAAGAATTGTAGGCTACTTAAGTGCATTTGACACAAAAGTGGTGTTTCATGTTTCAGACTGACAAACAGCAAGTGGAAAAAGTATTAAGCTCTTGCAAATCTGTTATTGCTGGTTGACCTAAGACTTACAGCTACCAACGAGCCATATTTTTTTAATATTAGCATGCTACTATCGCCACAAACACAATTCAAACATATTATTTTAAATAGTAGAAAGCTGTTTACACATTTAGTCTTATATTAGCTTGTTTTGCCAACAAGATTTGTCTTTTTTTTGTCTTACTTTGACTTAAGTTGACATCTTTCCTCAGAAGTTTCTTTTTATCATTGTTTGTGAAGGCAGACTGTTGTGGATATCTAGAAATATCACGATCTGTTGCTGAATGGCATTCTAACACACAAGCAAAAATGGTGGATATATGGCATTGTTTAATGCACGAAGGCAACATCACTGAAAAACCTAATATAATTAAGATCGATTTCATGAGCTGTTTTTCAGAGTTGAAGTTCGTGCATAAAAACAGATCAAGCTAACGATTGTACTAATATGAAAGTCAGAAATTTACCACTGACAATGTGGCACAATCCACCAGTGTAGATCTTCCTGTACTTCGATTGGTCTCGTCCTCCAATGAAAGTACATTCCATACCCAACAGACTGAGTACAAATCCAAGCATGCCCAAGGAAAGAGCTCCCATCAGCAGACCTCGCACTATCTGGATGTTGCCTAGAGTCACACAGAAGGATACCAAGACACTTCTGAAAGTAGATTCACAAGGCACAACAGGTGCAACTTGCAACACATGGGTTTACTTACCCTCGACAGACCAGAGGACAGGGAAATCATAACAGTTGCTGACAGCAGTCGAATCTGTGAAACAAGCTCTCCATAAACTTGCCCAGTACCAGGCAACCTTGATGATAGAGGAGCCCCCCATGCCCCCAATGGACGAGATCTTCCACCCTTCCATTGCCATAGTGCAGGCCACAAAGATCCAACCCATGACCGTCATCAAGAAAGCCCAGATTTGCACCACTCGGGTCTTCATCTTCAGGTCTCTGGCAGTGGATATCTATCCAGTATTCGGAGCTTGGAGTTTTTCCTGGTCAAGATCTTCTGGCTTCTTCTGCAGTTGATCTCTCATACATAATTCATTTTAGTTTATAATTCATTTTAGTCTTGAACTCAAACAGATTTCCAAGTTGCCTTTTAATCAGCGGCGCTCTACAGACAGTGACGAGCGGACAAGTGGATTGGTACAAAGCTTTGAGGTGGTGCTGTTTTCAGAGTAGTTCTGCAAATGCGTGTGAGAGACAACAATAGCTTTAGTTCCCATGAGTCACAGCACAGAGTTGCAAAGATTGAGATCTAGACAAATAGTGCACATCCAAGCATGTATCTCAAATTACTCTAACGTCCGCTCAGAGTAAAGTTTCCCCTATCTTAAATGTTTTCCTGTTGTGATTAATGTTTTTACTGTAGACAGGTGGACTCAAAGTTGCTTATAACCCTTCTCCGATTGATATACAGTTATGATTGTTTCTCTAAGACATTTGCTGAAGTCTTTCTTCCTTGGCATTCATTTATGACACATCTGAATGTTACAGACCAAATACTCCCAAATTATCAAAACTTTTGCCTCATTCGAGGGGGCTACCTTTAATTAGCAGTTCCTGGCTGCTATTTACTGTCTAAATTACTATATAAAGAGTAAAATTGCCTTTACTTCTCAGAGGAACTATTCTGCCCAAAAATCTCTGCATTACTGACCTTAACAGGTTCCACGAAATATGTAATAACACTATGGCCATGACCTGAGCGGCTGGAAGCATCATTTTTGAATGAGCCTCAGGCCTTAAGCTGCTGGTTATTAGTATTTTTAACAGGACCTCAGTGTACTGTGGCTCTCATAATAACAGCATAGCGTCTTTGTGCCGTTGTAATTAGAGGTAAACCTGAGGTAATGAGAGTCCAGGGAGTGATGAATGTTCTTTCAGGGCGGATAAAAGGACTCTTCTTTGTCCCTAAGTCCTGGCGGCCTATATCAAAGTTATTGGTGAGATATTGTAAATGAAGGACTGTATGGGACCTCCGAGTGGGTTGGTAACAAACGGGGTAGACTCCCAACCCCATGACCCTGAACAGGTTGTACCTGCTGTAGAAAACCGATGCACAGGTATCGCTGTGTGACTGTAATGAAGGAGAGGAATCTTACCGCAGTGATCTTTCAAGACCTTTCACTTACAGTGGAAAATGTGTATATACGGGGTATTCTATCTATTTCTCCTGAAGATGCTTTAGATCAATGCCGAACCGTCCAATCCGGCCCGCGACTGGATTCCATAATTATGAGGATCAAAGAGAAAATGTCATGTGGTCCACACTATTAAAGTAACTGAAAACAGCAACAACTGTGACTCTTAACTATCAGTAATCCCCACTATTTATAACTCTATACATTACGAGATGAGGACAGACTCGCTGCACTGTTTAGCCTAACATTTATTGTTTCACACAGTTCTTTTTTTTTTAACATAACTGTACCCAGTACTTGAGTTGTAAAAAAAAAATCAGGGGGGATGGTGGATTTTATCATATGGGGACAGATAATTTGTGCTGATTACAAATAATATAATGTATTACAAATAATAGCACTGACCAAAACACATGCAGAAATACTGCAGGAATGACATAGCAGCAGTTAAATTCAGCCTTCTGTAAGCTTTAAATATCCACTGGGCTTACATCAAATACATCAAAACACAACAATAAAAACAGTTTTCTGAACTTATCAATATGCCTATGTCCTTCACGGGATAAGTAAAATTGATCACTGCAAAAACTCTAAATCGTAACAAGAATATTTTTCTTATTTCTAGTTAAAATGTCTCATTTTAGTAAAAAAAAATCTCATTACACTTAAAACAAGACTAATCACTGGAAAAAACAACAATTTTCACCTGTTTCAAGTAGATTTTCACTTGAAATAAGTAGAAGTCTGCCAGTGGAACAAAATTTTTTTGCTTGTAATAAGAAGATAAATCTTGTCCCACTGGCAGATTTTTCTACTTATTTCAAGTGAAAATTTACTTTAAACAGGTAAAAATTGTCAAATAAGTTATTTTTCTGGTGTTATTTTTCTGGTGATGACTCTAAATGTTGAAATACCAATAAAACCACATTCATTGATGAAATGACATAAGGGATGGAAAGGGGGGATGGAAGTTTTACAGGGGGGATGATTTGGACCGTTTTTATTTCAGGGGGGGATGCCACCCCCACTCATCCCCCCTCAACTCCAGTACTGACTGTACCCTCATGCCCTTACTTAACATTTGGTTTTTATTTCAAAATCTCAACAACAACCTTCAAACTAGTAGACTTCTCAGGACAAAAGGAGGTAAAACCAACTGGCATAACTTAAAATCATGGTAAAAATTAAACTTAAAAGCATGGTAAATAACCTGCTACCAGAACAAAACAGGTCACAAATAATGTTCGCACATCAAATAAAAAGTAAAATCCCTAGGCTGAAATGGGCGACTCACACTGCTTAATGACTGAAGTTACATGTCCCATCTGACACCAACTTTTTCACATCAGGCTTGCCCGCTGTCAGACTTATGCACAAACAGTCCTCCAAAGACTGGTCAGACAGTCGGTTCCTCTGGGATGTTTTTATCGAGTTCCTCTTGGAGAACACAGCCTCGCAGGTGTAGGTTGAACCGGACATGGTGAGCACATACATGGCCAGCATCTGGCTACGTATGTTGGAGGAGGGATAGCTACAGGTGAGGCATTTCGGAAGGTTGGCATGATCTTTTTTTTTTTTTTTTTCAATATTTTTATCCCCGATTTTTTCCCCCATTTTTTCATCACCCAGTGCCCTACCTAAGTGACAGTCCTGGGCATTGAAGGTGGAAGGTTGGCATGATAAATGCGTACTTTTCAGTCCAGTCTTCGTTAAAGGATCTGTTTTCCACATCAACATTTCGTTTCATGGCCTTTAAGAGTGCAGCCATTGTACCTGTGTTATAAGGCCTTTTCATATCACTTCTGTGGAGTTTGTTTTTCAAGTGCTCTATAAATAAAGTTGACTTAATTGAGTTGAGGCAAAATATCTCTATCACTCCTGGTGGATGACTGTGGTATAGGTCAGCGGTTCCCAACCTTTTTTCCTTGTTTCCCCCCCTACTTGTGTCTAAGACCAGCCGGGCCCCCCGACCTGTACGTACTGGCACCAAAAGAGTAAAGTGATTCTTTACAAATCTTTAATTGAAAAAATGAACATTAATAATTTTTTTTTGATACGTTTCTCTTTGGTTTACCCTGTATACATATGACTTTGTCTTTCTCACCTTCATTTTGTGTCACCAATGTTTAAAATACGCACAGAAAATAATTGCAAGCACATAAAATAATTTCTGAAAAATGTCTCTTTTAATATGAGAGCAAAATTTTTTAACATTTTTCCTTTAACAACCTGTCGGAGTAGTAGTATGATTAAATGTTGAATAATGATAATATTAATAATAATAAGTTTTTATAAAATAAAAGTAAATAAGTTTTTATCCTGCTAAATAACTTAGAAATATATTTTGGTCATTTTAAAATACTAAGTGGGTTTATACAGACTTGGATTACAGTATTCCATTAGGTGTGTTATTATGATTTTTTATTTATTTAACATGCGCAAATATAATTTTGACAACTGCATATCCTCAAAACAGACAAAGTTCCGCGCCCCCCCCAGAGATCTCAGGCGCGCCCCCAGGGGGGGCCCGGACCCATGGTTGGGAGACACTGATATAGGTGATAGGAGACTCATAAAGGCTAAAAATGACTTCAGTTTTGTAATGAAATGGAAAAAAAATATGAACAACATCAAATAATAATGTTACTCCAAAATTTGATTTTTATTTAATTTTTATTTGAGGGTCCGGCCCCCAAGGTGACTGTCGGGTAAAATTCTGGCCCTCTGACAAGTATAGTTGGTGACCCCTGCTTTAGATCTTTATTTTTGCTATAGCAACAGTATCAGTTCATAGCTTTTTCTCTATGTCCTTAGTAAACAGGGTAATCTTCCGATTATTAAACATCAGAATGTCATCACACAGGCGTTGCATTCAGCTCAAAAGCACAGTCAACTATCGCTATAGTATAACCTCACTGAACTTAAACTAAAATGTCCTCTGGCCCTTTTCAAATGCTGGCATAGCTCACATTCTGCCCTGGAAACCATCCAAACCCCAGGTTTAGCCTCTCTTACTGCCAATGCAGCAGTCATTACCACCGTAAATCTTGTGATACCTGTCATGTAAAACTCTGTGATTTGAGATCTTTTCTTTTTTTGTGATCAAATGTTTTTATTTATATTTTCTTTTTTTAATTATAAATGGTGGCATCCACAATGTCAAACAAACATTATACACATATTTTCACCCCCTTCCAAATCCACCCCTTGGACCTAAGCATTCGATGAAAACAATTAATAATTAATAATAAGGAAAACAGGAAAAAAAGATAATACAAGAATAAAAAACAAACAAACAAACAAAAAAGGACAAAGTAAAACAAAGGCAAAATATAATAATATCAAAAACTGGACAAGGATAGCTGCAACAAGATAGTCTATATACATTTTAAATACATCTTTCAAGTTTGGCTTTAATTTGATCTTCTGCCATAAACCAAAATAAAGATTTTGTTGTTTTGCATTATGGATTCAGGCTGTAGATATTTCCAGATAGATAAAGTCAAATACCAATGGGAGATGTTTAGCGTGTGGTGGTTTCCATCTTACTGCAATTATCTTTTTTGCTGCTGTAAGGCCAGCAAGAAAAATTTGTTTTTCGTGTTTGAAATAAAATCTTCAAACCAAATCAAATTCAAATCAAGAAATTCAGCAACAGAGTGTCTTCAGTCAGAGGCTCCTTCAGATCTGCTGCAGCTCAGACTGCCACAGGAGACCCTTCCTGCCCCCAGCTATACCCCTGTACAGTGACTCTTTGAAAAGACTTAAATCGTAAAATTGAATTTTGAGTAATTGCTTCTCTAAAACCATTGCTTTTATCGTTTCTTCTTGGCATTATGTTCACACACCTGATAATGTTCATTAAGAGCTGATGATTAGGAACGTCTAATTTCACAAATGGCCCTCTTAAATGTTATGAAAGGGGGTATTACGTATTGCCAGCGATTTTTATTATTATTATCTTTTTTTTTTAATGCATTTAAAGAGTGTGTACGGAAGAGTATTAGGGCCATGCGGGAAAAAAAATATTTGAGAGGGGAACATTTTTTTCTATTGTGCACTTCGAGAAAAATGCCAAAATGTCGAGAAAAAAGTCGAAAAATTGAGATTAATGTTGAAATACAATTTCGAGAAAAAAGTCGAAATGTCGAGATTAATGTTGAAATACAATTTCAAGAATAAAGTCGAAATTTTGTGAATAAAGTCAAAATTTCGAGATTAAAGTTGAAATACAGTTTCATGAATAAATTGGAAATGTCTCCTCTGGCCCATCAAATCCAGTTAGGAGATCGACTGACAGCTATGCAGCAGCAGTAACTAACTAACATCCTTGGAGTGGAACGTTAAGGGTACATTTCTGAAGTTATGCAACTGCATATGTGTGATATGTTTCAAATCAACATTTCGACTTTTTTCTTCAACATTAATTTCAACATTTCAACTTTTTTCTCGAAATTGTATTTCAACTTTTTTCTCGAAATTGTATTTCAACATTAATCTCGACATTTCGACTTTTTTCTCGAAGTGCATAATGAAAAAAAATCTTCCCCTCTCAAATATTTTTTCTCCAGCCTGGCCCTAATATTCTTCCATAGAGTGGTTAGCTGATTTTTTATATATTCATTTATTCATTTTTATTCATTTTTTTTTAATGTCAGAAAGATTCAGGTGGCATGACATGATACTGTGTAATGACAGACAGCACCGTACCTTCTGCAAAGACTTGCTGCCTGACACTTGTTTGGGGCTGCGAAGCAGTGGAAGCAGTGGAGGGCTGATCTCTGCCAGCCGGTTCAAGTATCCAGCCTCCGGGCCAAGGAGTTCTGCATAACGCAGCATGAGGTTCTTGCTGATTGTAATTTGTAGGTGGAGATGGACGGCTGATAGGAGGGGGAACCTCCGCTCAGGCTGCCAGATGTGCTCTGACACTTTTTACACAGATTTTGAAACAGCTCGTAATATGTCTAATAACAAGAAATCAGTATAAACATTAATTTAATAAAAACAGAGACAATACAAAAAGGCCTGTACACAGTCATGTTATATTGAAATTATCAGCTCAAACAAGGGGTACGCATGCAATTAATGGAGCATTTCCTATTTCAATGGAAAACGTGCCACGATGACGATTAAAAATGTACACTCAAAGTCCAGTTGGACTTTAAGAGCACAGACATAAAAAGAAATGCCAGCTCGTTGAAGGTGACCGGAGAGTCTGAATGTCATTTTGTGCCAAATCAAATTTCCTGCCTCGAAAGAAAAACAAGGTTATCTTTTATGAGCTACTGACAGAAATGGTACCATGTGCAGCCTTGGCCATCTAGAGGGACACAAGGCCTCTGGAAAGCAACGAAATATGTAAACGGTGAGACTAATTTCATATCCCATTCATCAATGTCTGGCATTTCTTTTTTTATATTTCTTTTTTATCTTATGAGGCCTTTGGCTTTGAACTGATTTGTACGGAAGAGTATTAGGGCCATGCAGGAGAAAAAATATTTGAGAGGGGAAGATTTTTTTTTATTGTGCACTTTTGTGCACGAGAAAAAAGTCAAGATGTCGAGAATAATGTTGAAATACAATTTCGAGAAAAAAGTCGAAATGGCGAGAATAATGTTGAAATACAATTTCGAGAAAAAAGTCGAAATGTCGAGATTAATGTTGGAATACAATTTCGAGAAAAAAGTTGAAATGTCGAGATTAATGTTGAAATATAATTTCGAGAAAAAAGTTGAAATTTCGTGAATAAAGTCGAAATTTCGAGAATAATTGACAGGGGAAGGTGGCTCAGTTGGTAGAGCGTTCGCCCATGAACCTGAAGGTCAGTGGTTCGAACCCTAGTTCCACCTGTGTCCACCAAAGTGTCCTTGGGCAAGACACTGAATCCCCCGGTTGCTCCCGGTTGTCAGGCCAGCGCCATTGTCTATGGCAGCTCCGCCGACGACCGGTGTGTGAATGTGTGCGTGTGTGGGTGAATGTTTGCAGTGTAAAGCGCTTTGGGGCTGTAGGAATACAGCTGGAAAGCGCTATATAAGTGTAAGCCATTTACCATTTACCATTTTTTTCTCAACATTTCGACTTTTTTCTCAAAATTGTACTTCAACATTAATCTCGACATTTCAACTTTTTTCTCGACATTTCGACTTTTTTCTCAATATTTCAACTTTTTTTTCAAAGTACATAATGAAAAAAAAATCTTCCTTCTTTTAAAATATTATTTTTATTTTTCTCCTGCCTGGCTCTAATACTCTTCCGTAGATTTGAGAGTTTCTGATACCAAAATATTTCAGACTCAAAGATATCGCTGGGTTTTACACATAGGCATTCCTGCCGAACTGTCTCATTTGCTCCCGTGGCTCCTTCTGCAGGCTGTTAGTCGTCTTGCTGTGTTTGTTGGGCTTTGTCACAAGCGATGTCACTCCATTATAAGAGTATTCACCACTGCAAAGAGGAGAACCAGCAATCAATTAGATCTGCTGAAAAGTACAAATTCAACAGCATTTATTACAACATAGATAGTGAACCGTTTTGAAAAAAGACCACACAAGCCATCTTCATGCCAACTGGAGTGACAGTTTAAAACAGTAGGGCACTAATACTGGACCGAGTTGGACTCCATGAGTGAAGATGAAGGAAGAGGGGAAAATGGTAAGACTGACATGTGATTTATGGTTCTGTATTGCAACTACGCACTGAGCCTAAGTATAAAACCTACAGTGTTGTTGGTGTCACAGCCCAACTGGGAGGATGTTCTGCAATTTTTTTTATCTGTTTAGGTTCTTAGGATTCATCAACTTTTACTATCGGCTTATTTAGAACTTCAGTAAAGTTGCTGCCGTCTATCCAACACCATCTGTCCCATTGTCACAGGGTTTGGCTTAAAACTAGAACCACCCACCTCCAGACTACGGCTTGGTTTAAACGACAATACTGCATCGTATTCCTACCCCGGTTTACCAACCAGCCCAGAAGGATTGTCCTCTTTTGCGACCTCTAATATCTGCTCACAGTGCACAGAGAACACCCCTGATAATTATATGCATGCTTTATGGTTCTGTGCACCTGTGCAGAAGTTCTGGATGGAGATATGTGAAGATTTATCCACATGGCTCAATTAAGGAATTCCAGTGTGCCCCGCACTATGCATACTAGGTCACCTGGGTGACATCCACATGGAACCTAACTTGGCTCACTTGGTTCTCACTGCCTTGTGTATCGCAAAGAAAACCATTCTAATGAACTGGAAACAAAAGTCCAATCTAGGTATTAATCAATTTAGGAATCTTTTGTCAGATCATATCAATAATGAGATAATGTCTGCTTCCACTAAACATCATTCGGCAGAACTACATTCTCTCTGGTCCCCATTTATAGGCTTCATTACCTAGTGGGGGCGGGGGGGGGGGGGTGGCGATCCTGTAGATCTTGGAATTGGGAGCTGACTTGGGGCGCTGGGATACAGGCTTCTAGTGGCCCTTGGGGGCGGGGAGTGGGGGGTGTGGGGGTCGTCGCGTTGGGGCTCTGTCCCTGGCCTGGAGGGGACCATGGTGGTCTATGGGGGGTGTTACCTCGTGGCGGTGGTTTGGGTGGTTGGGAATGGCCTGGGTGGCGGCCACTTGCTTTGAGCAGTTCTCCGGACCATTCCGGTGTGGGCCTGGAGCTTCCACATCGGGGGGCTGGGCTCTACCTGGGTGGGGGGTGGCTGCCATCGCTTCCTTGGGCGGTCGTCGTTGGGGCGGGGGGGGCCCGGCGTCTGTGGGGACTCTAGGGCTTCTGGGGTGTCCGCTGCGGGGGGGCGGGGGGGTACTCGGATAGGCGCGGCAGCTGGGGGGACTCATTCTCAGGTTTCTATGTTCTTTGTCGTGGGTGTGAATGGAGGACTATTTGTACCATCTCCCGCTCCACACTGGGGGCTCTGACAACGGCGGGGGCCCACTCCTGGGGGTGCGGCGTGGCGCTGGCTTGGTGGACCAGGGCCCCCCCGCCTCGGAGTGGCCTGTGGGGATCGTGGGTGCCTACCTGGGCCAGTTCCACACACTCAGGTCCGAGGGGTTGGGGCGTCCTGGGCGTGGGGTACGCTGTCTTACATACCCCGGGTTTGCCTGCCCCTCAGTTTTTAATAACATCATAGACATCTCTACACTCAACAGACATACACCTGACGAGGACGCTTGCAGATAGGAGTCTTTGGGGGGGGGGTGACACTGCTAAATGTTGTCTGACCAGTGCCCTGACCTCCCCCTCCCTGTTTTTACCGCATTAGTCACACCCACACACACTCATCACCAGGGTCTTCCTCCACCCATGTTTCCCTCAATCGGCCTGGGGCGGGGGGACCATTGGAGGGTCTGATGGCCAGACCCAGGTATGGGCTCTCCGTGCTACCTGGGGGAGTGGGGCCTGGGTGAGTGGGGGCTGTTGGGCCGCCGGGCCTCCAGGGGGAGATGGAGTGGTGACAAAATGATTGTCCATGTCTTTGTTAGTGAGTGCATGTTGGTGTCTGTGTGGGTTGCTGTCCTGCGGTGGACTGGTGACCTGTCCAGGGTGGACCCCTGCTCTCACCTGTAATTAGCTTAGATAGGCTCCAGCAGTCCCCAGTGACCCTGCAAGGGATAGGGCGGGTGGATGGATGGATGGATGGATGGATGGATGGATGGATGGATGGATGGATGGATGGATGGATGGATGGATGGATGGATGGATGGGTGCACATTGTCTAACCTGGGTTTGGGGCTCTTTGCTGTTGGGCTTGTCTGGGTGGCTCCTTGTTAGAGGATTCTCACGCTCCGTGCCCATCTCTGCTTCCCCCCGCTGCCCTGGCAGCTGGGCACGCCTTTGGCTTTGGGGTTCCCGCTTTCGCCGGACCAGTGCCGTTCCGGCAGCATGGACGGTTGAGGTGGCCCCGTCTCTCAAGGCAGGCTGGCCTCTTGCCGGGTGGTTGTTATGGGCCTGGAGAGTGTGGACTTCATGGCCACGTGATCGGTGTATGCTGGGTAGCTGGTCCTTGGCTGGGTCCTGGTCTATCACCGTAGGGTTCCTGGCTGCTTCCTCCTGTGGTCAGGGGGGCCCCGCCTGGGGCTTCCATCTGTCACCTGCTGGGAGGCGGCGGGGCTTGCTGGCGGGGGGTTTCCTCTCGCCTTCTTCTGGTCCTCCGTGGGCGGCTGGTGGCCTGGGTTCGGGTCTCTTCCTTGTCGGCTTCTGGTCTCTCGGGTGGCGGGGTTGTGCCCTCCCTCCTCCACTATAGTTGCAGTTCAGGTAAAACCTTGTTTTCACTTTGCACACACACAGTTACACAGACATACATACCCGCTCACTCACCTACATACTGTACTCACCCCACAATTTTGGGGACAGATAGTCGCAGTAGCCTAGTCCTGATTTAGTTTTAGATACCTGGACTGGTTGCTGTTTGTGTCTCTGCCTGTTCCTGTTTCTGTTTGTTTGTTTTCTCTTTTGCAGATTCCAAACGGGCCTGTGTGCCCGTTGTGTGTTTTCCTGTGTTTCTCTCATTTCAGACTTGCAGCCCCCCCGGCTAACTCTTTGCCAAGCTGATTGTACCCTTCCTTATATCTGCCTTCAGTCAAGGTGACTGTAACAAAGAGAACCATTCAGCAGGAATATCTTATCCAAATAACTAGCCTGCAATATACTGTGTTGGTTCAGCAATTTATGATACAAGATGTTGAGAGATTAAGGAGGGTTTTGTTCTGTGTCGCACTACCGTTTAATGTAACTATTCAACATTGTATGATACAGTTAGCAATCTAGCCCAGTTCCTCCAAATGAGTTACCCGCTAAACCCTTGCTAATAATTACCCAGAAACACTTTAATATTCAGGACGATCACAAAAGCAATTAAACATGCCTTAGACTGAAACCTTCAGACAGTGAGAGACAGAAGACAAGTCCTCCCAAGATGCACAACACAGATCCAGCCCAGCCAATGAAGAGAGCTGCTCCTAGCTCAAACCTGCAAAGTGAAAAGATTACAGGATTTCATTTCATCTGATGGACTTATTTTCAGTTTCAAATATCTAGTCTTTTGATTTTGAACATGTACTTCTGTGCTACAAAGAGGGGGTCAAAGAAGTCAGTCGTGACCCTGTGTGCATATATGGAACACGCCGTCATGCAGCAGATGCCTGTAGAGAGAAATGAGAGGGTTTATACACCAAATCTACACTAATTGTGAATTAAGTGACTTAAAAATTAGGATGAATGAGATTTACCCGAGAGAATGAAGTGGAAGCCTGACAGGACAGTCAGTCGAGCTTTGGTAGTCTCAGAGCCCCCGATCTTTGTGCACTTCATTCCTATCAAGGCCAGAATGGCACCAAAGAATCCCAGACACACAGCAGCGATCATCAGACCCCGACACACCTGAATATAGGCTTCAAGATTTAAACAGAGACAAGCATTGCTTTAAACTGACTTGTTAGAACCACTGCTAAAACAAACATGAAGCTAATGTTGCTCTGTACCCGTTGAATATGCAGTCAGAAAACGAGCTGTTATTATATTCACCATGCTGACTAACTTAAAGTAGTCATCATTGTTGTCTTTAGACCTTATTTCTTAATACTTCCAAATAAAATTATGCAGCAATGGAGGCACAAGATTGTTAGCTAAACCCTCCTATCCACTCAGCATAATTCTCTAAATTGGGATGTCAGTCCGCCAACATTTCTGTGCTCGTTTTCACCATTATTCGCAGTATAAATCCAGTTTCACTTTTCTTCTGAAATTTAAATAGACAGCCTATGCAGTTTGGTTTCAGGTACGACCCACTTCAGTGCGAGAAGGGTTTGCTTGTTAGTTGTCAAATCCCAAATAAGGACCTGGCAGTTTGAGGTGAAATAAATGGTCAAATAAGCTACCAGTTGAGTAGTTTGAGGCTAAATGTACTGAAAAAATACATAAACTCCCTAATTGTGTTGTCAGATACTAACTTAGAAACTAGTTTGAGTCTAAATGCAAAATGCTAAGCTACGAGCTAGCTAGTTTGAGGCTAAATAAGTTGTCAAATACTAAGAGGTACATTTATCAACAAGAACTAAGCTAAAAGCTGGTCAGTTTGAGGCTTTATGTGTCGTAATTAGTCTCTTAGATAACGACTTCAGGGGAAGGCTTGATTGTGTGTTTATTATATGATGAAGACGTCACTGTCGAATGTTTAAACATGCCCTACATTGATTCCATGTGATCTTTGATCTTTCTCCAAAATCATTGACAACATAGTTCTACACCTTTGAACATGCTTTAATTAAGTGCTGTCTCGACACGTTTCCATGTAAACCTCTTCATTTTCTTTGTTGTGGTCTAAAAGAGCTCCTGCGCCAAAGGAGCTGAAAAAATCCAATATTAGAGGAATGGTGTCCAAATTACTCAGATCCTTACAATCTGGGATTTTAAAAACTGCTGCTGTCTTACAGGGTTACAACATCCTGCAAGAAATCCGAGGTGCTGCTGTCCAAACATGTAATTATGAAATCTATGCGGATGACACTACAATGTATGTCTCTGCAGAAAATGTAGTGTGTCTTAATAAGTTGTTGCAAGATGAGTTGATGATGGTCTCCAACTGGGTTACTGAACACAGGTTAAAATTTAATGTTGTTAAAACAAAGAGTATTATTGTGGGTTCTAGATACATGCTAAGATCTAATCATGAATTAAGTCTTGCTTTGCATGATGTCGTTATTGAACAGGTCAGAAAGGCCAAGTTGTTGGGTGTGATCATTGAGGAAGTGTTTCATCAATGATCACACCCAACAACTTGGCCTTTCTTATAAACTTTACATACAAATGGTTCGTATATAATTTACTTAGACATTCTAAATGATCTTATGAACCATTAACAGACATATAATACTTATTTATAAATGGTGAACCTATCATTTACAAAGTATGAGAATCCAGCTATACAGATGATAAATTCATGATCCATTAAGCATTTTACTAATGCTTAATAGTGTATAGTTGTAAGGTTTATAACTGTTTATTAATGCTTAGTAATGTATGAATAATGCTTTACTAATGATGAATTCATGATCAATTAAGCATTTACTGATGCTTAACTAATGCTTAACTAATGCTTAATAGTGTGTAGTTATTATAAAGTGTTACCTAAATTTGTCATCACATCTAAAACCCAGCAATACTCAACATGGTTATGCAACCAGATCTGCTTCTGGTGTTCACTTTCCTCTTCTTCTACCAAGAACCAATGCACTAAAGAGGGCTACAATGTATAGAGCAGTAACAAATTGGAATAAACTTCCACCACATTTAACCATGATAAACAATAAAGCTAGATTCAAAAATGAATTAAGAAAAGCAGTACTTAGTATGGAAGTCAGTTTTAGTTAGTTGGTTTATTCTGAAATTCTTGGTTTATTCTTAGAGTGTGTAAAATGATGTATTTTTTGTTGTTTGGTTCTGGCTGGTTTCAACAATTTAAGGGTTGAATTCCATCACATCTCAGATCAGTTTTGTTTAGATTTAGTTATGTTTTAATTGTAAGGATTGTATTTTATTGTCTTATGTGTGCAATGTTGGACCCCAGGAAGAATATTCTTCACTGCAGTGAGGACTAATGGGGAACCGTAATAAATAAATAATTCTGGAGTGACAGAGACCTCTGTGTAACTGTATGACTTTCTCAGATTGCCTTGACACGACACATTAGGGTGTTGTATTGGTCCAGCTCAGGCTCCTTTACTGAAACATGCCTCTGGTGGCCTTTAACTTTAAAAGTGGTGGTTATTTGTGGCTTTAGGCCGGAGTTAGAGAAGGAAATATCAAGTTCTTGTTTTACAATGGTGCTCATTCATCTAAAAACATACAGGTGCATTAGGCAGATTGACACTCACATACACCATTCCTCACACTCACAGTACAGATAACTTGTATTTCTGTCTCTTCGCTCGAATCCAGTAACATTAAAACCACAGCCATAAACTCACCAGCCAAAGCCAGCATCGATGGAAAGTCCTTACAGTTGGACACGCCAGTGGAATCAGTCACACACGTTTTCCACAAATTAGACCAGAAGGTTGCTGTGGTGATGACCGTCCCATCGACAGATGACACTTTCCAGTAGTCTGTTGGCAGCGTGGACGACACCAGGATCCAACCAGAGACGGCCAGAAGAAAGGCAACGATCTCAGTTGCAATGTTGCCCATTTTATTTTTGCTCCGGGTTGGAGGTCTGCACTGGGATGGGAGAAAAACATCTCCCTCCAGAATAAAAGAGGGGAGGTGGGAGGGTCGCTGCAGGTACGTCAGCATTGGCAGTTCTGCAGAATTTGCTTCTGCTTCACCTGCTCAGGCTGTGTTTGAGCACCTGTGCCTGAAAGCCAATACCTTCAGATGCTTACTGTTGTCTGATGTTAAGAGGAGAATATTAGGAGGGGAATATATAAGAGGAGAATATAAGGAGGAGCGATAAGTTAAAATGTGGTCAGAATGAATGAGTGAAGGGTTGAATGAGCATCATAACAGATCAAGACTGTATAGAGTTTGCTTTAGGACTTGTCAGTGGTCTAATCTTCTCTTACAGCGTTATAGCTCCACCAAGTGGTAAAAATGACACCTTTTTGTATAATTTCTCTGCCCCACAATTGAGTGCAACTGTTTATAACACAGTCCGGCGATCAATGGCAGAAGTGAAACAATCTACTTTTATGAATGTAACATTGATATATTAGGGTATATACGCATGGATTGATACAGATGAGCAAGATTAGTGTATTCTCTTTGTTTCATACAATTTTTGAGTCAATAAAAGACAGAGAGAGAAGTGACCATGCAGAAAGAATTGGTACCTACAGTAGGAACCAATCAGCATCAGAAGATATTCAGGTGAGAGAGGTTTTAAAGCGATCAGCCAACATAGATGTGTTTTCTACGGAGCCCCTAAAGGGACACGGATTTTTTTTAATTTTTATTATGAGTTTTTTTTTTTATAATGAGTTTTAAGCGTGCGCGTGAAACCTTTACGCGCGCGCGTAAAACCTTTAAGTGAGCACGTAAAGTTGTTTACTTGCAAGCAAAGTGGTAATGTCCTTATAATGGAGTCCCAGGTTAAAATATATCTCAGCTAAATCCTGTAATGTCATTTCTTGACATGTGAGCAGCACATGAGAGATCGCTACAAAAGTCTCAGGCCACCTGAAACATGCATTCACAGGGTTTTAACTGCTACAAAAGCTTTGCAAAGGTGTGTTTCCAAGCTCTCGTTCAATTCAATTCAATTCTATTCCGTTTTATTTATATAGCGTCTATTCCAACAGAAGTTGTCTCTAGGCACTTTCCAGGGACCCAGAACATGACCCCCGAGCAATTATTACATAAACACTGGCAGGTTCTGGCACCTGCCAATGGCTCCTCTCATCCTGCAGGTACCTTTTCCCGTTTTGTTATTTTAAAACCGTAAAACAGATAAACATATAAAATCAATTATATAGACGATATAGATATATTTCATTTAATTTCACTTCATTTCATTTATTCCATTCATGGTATATATTCTTAATAATGTTGTACAAAATTCCATGAAGTACACATTATCACCATGAAAGAAAAGGAGCAGGAAGAAGAAAACTTATGATACCTGCCCCTCTCTGTTAATACAATTACACTGACTTACTGAACACCAATCTATCTATACATATATTTATAGCAAGAAAACAAACAAAAATACCACTCTTCTATCTATTTTTTTCTCTTTCTCCTTCTCATTTTTTGTAGGCACTTATCTTTTCTTTTTTTTAAATTTTCTTAAGCTGATACAAACTTGTGCAACTTTTCAGTTCCTTGCTTTGTCCATGCCATAATTTTACACCTGTAACAGAAATACACATTTGTTTTATGTTTAGCCTTGCAAAAGTATGTTTGAAATCAAGTTTAAGTCTGTTGTCCTCATCCTCCAATCTGAACAAATTTTGTAACTGTTCTGGTAACGATCTATTTTTTGCTTTAAACATTATTTTTAAAGTTTGAAGTTCAACTATATCTGCCATTTTCAACAAACCTGCCGAAATAAATAATCTGTTTGATGGTTCTCTGATGCCTACCCTGTGAAGACTCTCACTGCTCTTTTCTGTAGCACAAACAGAGGAGAGATGTTACTTTCATAGGTATTACCCCACACCTCCACACAATAATTTAGATATGGCAAGATAAATGTACAATACAGAGTTCTTAGTGTGTTAGTATTCAAAATAAACTTAACCTTATTCAAAATATATATACTCTTCGCCACCTTGGCTTTTACATATGCTATATGGTTTTTCCATGTCAGCTTGTCGTCTACAATAATACCCAAAAACCTAAACACAGACACTCTCTCAATGCTCTCTCCTGCAAATGAAAGTGCAATTTCATCCTTTTTTCGATTTGTAAAACCATATGGTGCCATATATCAGCACCATGGGTGCCCGAGCCTTCAGTTGCTCAGCACCCAGACTCTGGAACTCCCTCCCCCCGCACATAAAACAGACAGACTCCATCACAACATTAAAAACCCAACTCAAAACTCACCTGTTCAAACTCGCTCACTCACTCTAACTGGACACTGTGCACTAAACTACACCAGTTTGTTCTATTTATTGGTTTCTATTTATTGGTCTATGCACTTTGTTTATGCTGTCTGTTGCTGCTTTTTTGTACTGTATTTCTGCTTTTGTATTAACTGTATTTTATATAATGTGTGTTTGTATCACTTGTACTTACAAGTGACCTTTGGTGACTTGAAAGGTATCTGCTCATTCTGTTAATTTATAGTATGTATTGTTTGTCAGTTCCTATGTCACGTGCAGAAGTTGTATTTCAGCAACACATTTGAACTTTGAGCAGTAATTTAGAGAAGTGTGTGTGTGTGTGTGTGTGTGTGTGTGTGTGTGGGGCGGGGGGGTGATGAGAGAAAGTACAGAGAGCAGTCTGCAGTTTACAAGCTAGAATAAAACATGTTGATGTACAACAAAACATAATTAATCCAAGGTGACACAGCAATCCAGGCGCTTGTGAGGTAACACCCCTGAGACTGTAAGGACAACAGTTAACGAGCGGGCGGTTGGATATTGACCCGTTTCATAGCAGAAGAGCTACAAAGACCATGTTTAAAGTTAATGCAAAATTACCAGGAACATTCCACCCCCCCTGTTTACGACTGATCCTTGGACAGTGCCCGGGGCCATAAAGCAGTAATTGGTACGGATGTCTAAGCCCAGGTGTTTTACTGTCAGGAGGTAGCAGGGGGAAGATGCTGAGAGCAACGTTAGACAATCCCTTGGCAGCTGAAGCCTCGGCGGTGCGTTTCCATGGCTGCTGTTGCTGGGATGTCTCAGAAGATTCCCTTTCGTAATCTTCTAATCCAGCTAATGAAGGGGAAGCAGCTGGAAAAGGTTATCTGTTACAGGCTGCAAATGAAATGATAATCTGACATGATCATCTTCACCCTGCTATTAGCTTTAGAAGGCAATATCACTAATTGGTCCTGAAAGAAGTTGGTAGTGAATGGGGCTGGGTATCGATCCAAATGTCAAGAATCGATTCCGATTCTCAAGATTCAGAATCGATTATCAGGATTTGATCCGATCGGATTCGATCCGATATTGATTTGGGTTAGTGTTATTAAAAATGTTATATAAAAAACTTAATTTATTAAGTTCAAGAAAGAAAAAAAAAACATTTACACACATTTTTAAGCCTTTCAGGAGTTTTAAAAAACCAGCGCTTTGTTAACACGGCAGCTACTCTTCGACAACATGTTCATTATTTGATAGTTTGTGTCACGTCTAGAGTATAAGATGTGGACCCAAACGCAGGAGAGCAGGAGGCGGGAGGCAGGAGTCGGCAAAAAACAGTATTTATTTAACAAAAGGCAAAAACAAAGCGCTGCTTGGCAGGATCAAAACGGGGATCAAAAGACTTGAGGAGGACAAATGTGGCAGGGAACAAAACAGTATGGTCCGACAGGGAACAAGGGAATGACAAGACCAGATATACACAGGGGATAACGAGACATGACGAGACACAGGTGCAGACAATCAGGGCAGATGGGACACAGGCGGGGCAAAACAGAAACTCAAAGACTGGGGGGGAAGAGTCAAACCCTGACAAGTTTGACCACGTGCATGTGTGAATTAAATGACGTGACTACTGGGATGTAATGATGAAAAAAAAATCGGTCTTTAGACATACGAATCGATTTTTAGGAATTAATGTGAGAAACGATTTAGAATCGGGAAATAGATTTTTTCAAAACAGGCCTAGTAGTGTAATGTGGATACCTTTCAGTAGAAATGAAGGGACAGTTGGGAAGTTCTGCCTAAATATGACAAGCTCTACTAGATAACTCTTTAAAGGTAACCATGGAGCCTCGTGTTGAGACTTTTATTTTTCAGCCTGGCGGTAGTAATGTAGACATGAACCCTCATGACATATAGATCAAGAAGGAACTTGACTTAAGTCTTCTCTGTCCTACAAGATTTCTACACCACTTTGATGCAGTGTGTTGTCTTAATGAAGTGTTTGGGACGTGTTTTGTGACAGAGGTACGGTACAAAAGCTCCCTCACCAGCCATATGTTCACAGCTCTGTTTGTAGAAGATGGTTTTCAGGACTGGACTTCCACCTCTGTTTTCAATGAAGTCTGCCTTATTTAAGAGCAGCTCACTTAAAGTTGAATACATATGCGTGTCAACACCCTATAAACTCAATTCTTAGCAAGCATTGTAACTCAATACAGTTTCTTCATGAGTGATGCTTTGAGCTGGTCCAAAAATGTATTCAGGCTTCGCCCCTTTTTTTATTCTTTTTTTTATTATTTTACCTTCTTTTCACATAATTTTATTTCATTTTATTTGTTATTTACTGTCTAATTATGTCTTGCCGCTTTTAATGTTGATGTAAAGCACTTTGAATTACCTTGTGTTGAATTGTGCTATATAAATAAACTTGCCTTGCCTTTACCACATTACTCTGGCGGCTTTTTTTTTGTACCTTTGTTGTAACATGAAACAAAATTCACGGATTTTTAATCCGTCTTTTGCTCTTGTTAGCCACATTCTGTATCCATAAGTGTATATTTTTAGACTAATTCATTCATATAGTTTAGGAGGTCGAAGCAACAACAATCTCTGCATTTTCCAGTTTTAAAAGGACATTTCAGCATTAACATTGTCCCTTGTTAACTATATTCTCTTAAGACACAAGGTAAATGTTAGTAATCTTTTGGTTAATGTTCTTTTTTTTTAAATGTATATTGCTATTTCTTATACCTATATATTTGTATGATGCATTTCAAGAAAGAAAAGCAGTTGTATTTCCACTTTGGGTTTCCATTCTGCCCCCACGTGGAAACCTCTTAGACTGATAATAAATCCTGATTTCCATCTAAATCATTAATGATGTGTGTCTGCTCCCATCCTGCGTTGCAGCCCAGAAAGCATGTGTGCTTCAACTGGGTTCTAATTTTAGAAAATGTAATATATCTTATCACTTCTGTGCTGCGGACATGAAATCCAAACAAGCAAACCTACGGTGTCCCTGGCTCTGCTTTGTTGGGCATACTAAGCGGAAAAAATTGTGAAAAATGACAAAGCTCACTACAAAGGCAGGGGTTCATTTTTTTTAAGAGGATATGTATTGGGGTCTCTAGTACGGACGAGTATTAGGGCCATGCAGGAGAAAAAATATTTGAGAGTGGAAGATTTTTTTTTATTGTGCACTTCGAGAAAAAAGTCGAAATGTCGAGAATAATGTTGAAATACAATTTCAAGAATAAAGTCGACATTTTGCCTTTTTTCTAAACATCTTTACTCAACAACTTTATTCACGAAATTTTAACTTTTTTCTCAGCATTTCGACTTTTTTCTCGAAATTGTACTTCAACATTAATCTCGACATTTCGACTTTTTTCTCAACATTTTGTCAGGCCTGCTGTCAGTCCTGTGTAGTGAGGACCCAGATGCAGGAGAGCGAGGCAGGAGTTCAACAAAAAACAGCGTTTATTCCACAAAAGGCAAGAATCAAAACACAAAGCGCTGCTTAGCAGGATCAAAAAACTCACGGATACAGGGATCAAAGAACTGGAGCACAAAACAGATAGGGCACATGGAGGGAAGAACAGTACGGAACCACAAGGAGCAAGGGAATGACAAGACCAGATATACACAGGGGATAACGAGACACAACGAGACACAGGTGCAGACAATCAGGGCAGATGGGACACAGGCGGGGCAAAACAGAAACTCAAAGACTGGGGGGGAAGTGTCAAACCCTGACACATTTGGGCTTTTTTCTCGACATTTCAACTTTTTTCTCGAAGTGCATAATGGAAAAGAAATCTTCCTCCCCTAAAATATTTGTATTTTTCTCCTGCCTGGCCCTAACTCTTCCGTACTCTAGTGATTACCAATTAAAAAAGTAAAATACAACATTAGTAGTAGAAGAGGAAAACCATGGCCTGGAGTTGAACAACTTCTCTGCCCCCTAAAACCTGATGTAATGACATGGCCGTAGTTTTCTGTGGTACTTTAATCATAGCATTTATATTTCATTACCACCTCAGGTAGTTGTGATATCAACCCTTTGAAAAAGAGTTGTTTTTTTTAATCTTTTATTTGGAAAAGCCTTGATTTCACAGATGCAGATTTACATAGCGTCAAAATCACTTCAAGTAAGTTAACATAACATCGGCTCTGAACTTTGATCACCATTCATGCTAAAGAGATGCTGAGTCAGGACCAGTCCAGCAGGCCGGTCCGTCCTCTCAGAACCAGGTCCTAACAGTCCTCTTTATACACTTGCCTTTTCATCGTGACTCCAGTGCTATTTGAACCTGTATGTTTAGTTTCCTGCTGCTGCGACAGGCTGCAACAAGCTGAACACGAGTGCAGGAGTTACTGAAACGTTTAACGATATAAACGATTACTTAGCAAATAAACATCAAGCCCAGAAGGGGAATTTTAAAATGCATGTTTCTTCTTCTTTTTTCTTTTTTTTTATTTGGAAAAGCCTTGATTTCACAGATGCAGATTTACATAGTGTCAAAATCACCTCAAGTAAGTTAACATAACATCGGCATTACATTTTGTAGAACTTCTGATGTCCAATTTGCCTCCTGGCTCTTCCCAGAATTTTCTTTATAAAATATTTACATGGAACAAGGTTCCAATCTTAAATATTACATACAGAAAATTACACACAAAGCAGAATGAGTAAAGGTCATGTAGATTATATCAATATATCATATTACAAAACATTTTGATCCCACTCCTTTTTGTCAAGTTAGCAAAAGTCAGACCTAATAGGTTTCATGTTCTCAGTCCACTTAGACACATCTGGTCACATTTCTCCTTCTCTTATTTTTAGAGAGAATGACAACTTTTCCATTACATATATTTCATATATTATTCCTATCCATTCATCTATAGTGGGCGATTCAGGTTTTAACCACCTCCTTGTAACAGCTTTTTTGCTCACTACAAGGAGTATTATCTTTGTTATTCCACCCTTCAAATTGGATGTCATTCATATATAGAGAATCAAACCGGTAAGGAATTTTGACTTCAAATATATTATTAATGTGTTTGTGAATTTCCCCTATGGAAGAGTATTACGGCCATGCAGGGGAAAAAATATTTGAGAGGGGAAGTTTTTTTTTTTTTATTGTGCAATTTGAAAAAAAAAAGTAGAAATGTCGAGATTAATGTTGAAATACAATTTCGAGAAAAAAGTCGAAATGTTGACATTAAAGGAGCTTGAGGCAGGATGGAGGCAGGATTTATGAAAAAAATTTGTATTAAGTTTTCTAGTAATAATGTCAGATGAAGCGTTCCAAACCCAAAAGAATGAGCCCTCTAGTGTATCTCTCCATTGCCTTGAACAGGCTGTGTGCTGCAAAATGTGCTGCAATTCGGTCCCGAATTTCCCGCGCTGGGCTGCGGATGTGACGTCACATGACGCTGCATGCACGTTCTCCCCGTTCTCCCGTGCCGGCTTCACTGTTGGCTGCAGTACCCCCGACGGCCGTCGTGGCGAAGGGTGGCGCTAGAGAGTCTCATTTCTTAAAAGGAGCCTCATGCTCCTTTAATGTTGAAATAGAATACATTTCAAGAATAAAGTCGAAATTTAGTGAATAAAGTCGGAATTTCAAGAATAAAGTTTAAATACATTTCGACTTTTTTCTCGAAATTGTATTTCAACATTAATCTCGACATTTCGACTTGCCATAATAGGTCCCCTTTAAATTAAATACTTACCTGCTGTACTCTACTGCTCTTATTTTTTAACAACTTATGCTTTTTATTATTTTACCTCTTTTCTTATCATTTTATTTCATTTTATTTGTTATTTAAGCGTACTCTTAAATTAAATACTTTTTGAAAACTGCGCAAAGTGATGGATAAGCCCTGAATCCAGGCATTGTGACGTAGAATAGTCAAATTGGTTTGATTCACCGCATGAATCGGCACAGATTACTTTGTAATATTGTATTTGACCCGGTCTTTGTACGTTTTGACCGTATAGAAACTTAATTCTTGCCATTGTAAGAATGAGATGTGAACCTGCTGAACTCTACTGCCCTTACTTTTTAACAACTTGTGCTTTCTATTATTTTACCTCTTCTCTTATCATTTTATTTCATTTTATTAGTTATTTATGTTTTAATTGTGTCTTGCCGCTTTTAATGTTGATGCAAAGCACTTTTAATTACCTTGTGTTGAATTGTGCTATACAAATAAACTTGCCTCGCCTTCAGTGAATCAAAAACATGGAGCTGGGAATAAGTGAGGAATTAAGAAAGCCTATTACACAGCCCGGACAGCATGGGAAAGGAGTGTTGATCCCTTGCAATTGAATGTTGTTGAGTTCACTTCAGCTGCTTGAAATAATCTCCCGCTGGCGTTTCTCCTTTGGCCCTCCTCCAAGTCGGTGCAAGCTAAATATCAGCAGGAGCAAGCTGTGAGCATTCATGCGATGAGCCCTTGCTTATGTTATTGTTCGACCTGACAGGCTCAGTGTAATAGTTTATCTTGGATGAATCTAACGGACTTCTTTGAAACATTTCCTTAAATTATGTAATAGGAGTAAAAGGCTGGGGGAGTTTTTTTTTTGCTCTCCCTGCTCTATCTCACGCCTTTTGTGTTTGTACAGGAAACACCTGTAAAGAGTGAGGGACCATCTCTCATCCACAGCCTGCTGTTTATTTATGGAATATCCTCTTCGTGTGTACCAAACGTCCGCATCTTTGTCCAAGAGAGCAGAAAGCAAGCAAACAAAAGGTAGCTCTGTGCCATGGAAAGTTATGATTAGGAAAATCTTGCTCCTGGTCAGATCCCTCACACCCAAAAACTATCCTGCTTCTCATAAATGCCGACATATGTTTTCCCGGTTATCATGACTAATTCGGTCAGTAAAACTGAATGACTTGCACTCTTTCAAAACTACTTCCTTTGAGTGAGGTCAAACAGGGAGATAAGGAGAACTGGGCCTTTTGCTGCTTACTAATAATGAGGCCCCTGCAGATGACGCACAGGAAGCTGCACACATGACGAGCTTGGACGGCTTCTTCCATAAACTAATGAAGCTGTTTGAACTCCTGATCCGGCATATTCACCCACACATTCAACTGGCCCCCACAAGAATCTGTTATTGGGAATAACTTCATTCATATGCAATATGAATCTTTTAAAAGCACTATATAAATAACATTGATTATTATTATTATTATATGTTTTTATTTTTCTAAATGCTCATAAATTGACTTAAGTTATCCCTGCCCCTCACTATAAATGCAATTAATCTACTTTCACTTGTTATACTAAAGTGTATGTGTATGTATATGTATATATGTGTGTATGTGTGTGAATATGTATGTGTATATGTATGTATGTAGATATATACAGATATAGAGCAGATGGAGTTAATATAGAGATAATACGGTGTAAATAAGTATATTTATATACATATTTATATAGGCATGTGTGTACAAATATATAGAAATATTCAACTGTGTATGTATGTATAGGTAAGTGTGTGAGTATAATTATAGTGTAGTTAGTTTTTATAAATACTTGTGATTCTTACTAATCTTTCTAACTAATGATTCTTACTTAATCTTACGTCAATATGTCTGCTGTTATAGAGATAAACAAGTCTCACTATTCAGTCGCTTGGTTCACCCCGAACCTCGATCATATTTTTTGATTTGATTTGATTTGATGTGATTTATTTTGTACGTGTAAAAAACAACAATTCAAGTGAAGATAAGAAAAAACAAAACAAAACAAAGAATTGTATCCTTTAACACTTGATATCTTAATTTACATGTGCAAAAAGGAGTAGGAAGAAGTGTAAACTTATTTAATCCTACCCCCATTCACTAATCATTTAACCTGTATTTATAAATACTCACACACTGTACTCACACTGCTAAATAACAGTATTATTATTATTATTATTATTATTATTATTATTATTATTATTATTATTATTATATACTGTAATTATACTCACACACATACAAATACTTACACATACAGGACTGTCTCAGAAAATTAGAATAATGTGATAAAGTCCTTTATTTTCTGTAATGCAAAAATGTCATACATTCTGGATTCATTACAAATCAACTCGAATATTGCAAGCCTTTTATTATTTTAATATTGCTGATCATGGCTTACAGTTTAAGAAAACTCCTATCTCAAAAAATTAGAATATTCTGGGAATCTTAATCTTAAACTGTAAACCATAGTCAGCAATATTAAAATAATAAAAGGCTTGCAATATTTCAGTTGATTTGTAATGAATCCAGAATGTATGACATTTTTGTTTTTTTAATTGCATTACAGAAAATAAAGAACTTTATCACAATATTCGAATTTTCTGAGACAGTCCTGTAGTTGAATATTTCTATATATTTGTACACACATGCCCATATAAATATTTATATAAATATACTTATTTACACTATACTTTCTCTATATTAACTGCATCTGCTCTATATCTATGTATATATCTACTTACACACATATTCACGCACACATATATGTATATATATATATATATATATATATATATATATATATATATATATATATATATATATATATATATATATATATATATATATATATATATATATATACATACGCATAAACCCATACATACCTACATATATATGTATGTATATATATATAAATATATAGCTGCCCATTTCTGAACATAAATATAAAAAAATCTACCCCTAAAAGCCGCTAAACCCCTTCCTCTTTGTACTTTTCCAAAATAAATTGAGGTACAGTAAGTAAAACCAAAAGTAGTTAATGGTCAACACGGCGGACCGTTCCCCTTGAAGTTTCTGTGAGCCAATCACGTGAGGGCACCGTGGTCCACCGACCAATCAGATCCTGCGGCCAATATTCCAGCCAATGGGGAGGGTCCTGGGGGGCGGGGCCCAAAGGTGACTGCTGCTTTACCTTTTTGTACATTACGTAAAGACTTTTGGTGGAAACTTGTTACAAGCAGCGACTAACATGTGTTCCCAGATATGTGAGGAGACCTAGCCGGGAGAGGACGGAAGGGAGAAGCTGCCCACCATGGAGAGAGTCGGGAAGGATGCCAAGACCAACCCGGTGGCGACGGCGAACATTTTGTCCAAGTTATTTTTCTGGTAAGTCGTTAAAGTTGTTGGTGATAAACGCGGATGGAGCCGCTGCTCTGGAGTCTAGCGGGGGATTCAAACCCGCAACCTGCGAGATGTTTGGTGTCCTTTTAGTGCAGCAGGACAGCAGCCCGGCATAAAACAGGAACTAGACAAAACTGCAATGTTGAGCTTACTTCTGGCTTCACACGTGTTTCAGAAGTCAGTTAAGCCTGATTTATGGTTCCGCGTTAAATCGACGCAGAGCCTACGGCGTTCTACATAGTTCACCTAAAATTTAAAAAATGCATTACACATCTTAAAATCCAAGTTGTATATATGTACATTAGATGATAGTGATGGATCTTAAAATCCGAGTTGCACGTTCATCAGATTATAGTGACAATTCATGGGACAAACTGAGTCAAAACAATGTTTTATTATAACTATACAAGCTAAAGTTACAACTTATTTGTATGTGTTTTTCATATTATTTACATCATATGAAATTAACATTCAATTTAGTATGAAGTTGCTTTAATTATGTGGCAAATGATGATAAACACAAGAAAGATGGGTACTAAAACCAAGGACAGGCACAGTGATCAGTCAGTATAGATATAAATCCATAAATAAATAAACTTCTGTCCATTATTTTTCATTTTTTAAGGACAGGCAATTGTGTTATATAAAAAATAAATTATAAAATGAAATAAAACGTGAAATTAAACCTGAGCTCAGTGCAGGGCCCTCCCAGGGTTGGTAGAGAGTGGCAATGCCCAGGACTGTCATTTAGGTATTAGCACTGGGTGATAAAATGGGAAAAAAATCGGGGATAAAAAATATAAAAAAAAAAAAAAAATCGATATTCAAATTTTTAATATCGATATTGAATCGGCTGGAAAAGTATCGCGATATATTGCCATATCGATATTTTTGCCCACCCCTACTCATAATTATTTTTTCCGCTTTTTAATCACAATTATGTTAATTGTATTGTGATGTAAACATCTAGTTATGTTTCATCTTACTGATTTTATTTCTCATTGTAATAATCTGATCCCAATTTTGTGAAAGACACAGTTATATTTCAAGCACTTTCAAGCTCTTAAACTAAAATTCAAGCACTTTACAGACCTTGAAAACACAACATTGAAATTCCAGCACTTTCAAGAATTTCAAGCACCCGTAGGAACCCTGTAAAACATAACTAGATGTTTACAGCACCATACAATGTACATAATTGTGATAAAAAGCGGAAAAAATAATTATGAGTGTGTATATATATATATATATTCCTGTTAGGGGTGGGCAAAAATATTGATACGGCAATATATCATGATACATAGTCTCCCGATACGATATCGATATTCAATGTATGTATCGTGATATATTGCCGTATCAATATTTTTGCCCACCCCTAGCTGCACTTTATTTTGTGATTTCAGTGTGGGTGAGACACTGCATTTTATTTTGAGTATTTTGTATCTAAGAATAATGCACACACTGCACTTTTCATTGTGTTTCAGTGTGTTTTTTCATGCAAATATGTTGCATAATTAAAATGGAAAGTTTGAATGACATTGTTTTGACTCAGTCTGTCCAATGCATTATCACTATCATCTGATGTACATATATACAACTTAGATTTTAAGATGTGTAATGCATTTTTAAATGTTTCGGTGAACTATGTAGAATATCGCGATATATCGGGACATATCGCATAATCGGGATATCGCAATTTGTATCGTATCGTGGCTCAAGTATTGTGATGCGTATCGTATCGTGAGGTCCTTCCCAATACCCACCCCTAATTCCTGTAGATATTTTACCCCAGCGATAAGGTGCTTGAAGATTTTGAAAATGACCCTTGAAAGTGCTTGAAAAGTGCTTGAATTTGACCTTGAAAAATGTTTAGGAACCCTGAATAAAAGTAGGTCAAAAGGAGAAATCTGAATGGTGGCGATGTCATTCAAGAGGAGAGGAAGAAAACAATAACTGAGGATCTTCTCCAGTCTTCAAATTATGATGGATTGAGAGGAGGGGTATTGATATATTGGGTGAAAGATGCTGGAGATGGGAGGATATGCATTGAGGTCTGTAGTGATTACCAATTAAAAAAGTGAAATGCAATATTAGTAGTAGAGGAAAACCATGGCCTGGAGTTGAGCAATTCTCTGCCCACTAAAATCTGCTGTAACGACATGGCCGTGGTTTTCTGTGGCATTTTAATCATAGCTCAGACATTCAAAAGGACCCTTTTAGTTGTCATTAAAGTACGTTGAAAGGAGAAATCTGAATGGTGATGGCGTCATTCCAGAGGAGAGGAAGGAAACAATAATCAGAAACAATATAAGATTGGTCCTTGATATTTTGGATTATTCAGAATTAATTGTAGATGAAGGTTTCATTCTTTTTCTAGACCTTTACAAAGCGTTTGATTCTCTTCAACACCAATTTATGTATTAAGCTCTTGGTGTTTTCTTGGTTTTGGTGACACTACGAATGCAAATAGTTCTATCAAACCCCCATATGGCACCACTAAAAGATTTGACATTAATAGTGGGATCCGTCAAGGGTGTCCCCTTTCAGCATATCTGTTCCTTCTACCCATGCAATTACTCTCTATCCATTTTAAAAACAGTGACATACTGAGTCTTTCTATAGCTGCTAGAACAGTGCCCATTTCTCAACTAGCAAATGAGACTACACTCTTTTTGAAAGATACATCTCAAGTTGATGATGCAATCAAAGTCATAAACGCTTTCTCACTGGCAAATAAATAAATAATCAGAATCATGTTTATTTGGCTAAGTCAGGTCAGACAAGACATGGAATTTGACTCGGTTATTTTCGCTCACTGTACAGTAAATAGACAAATGACAGCTCTTATTAACATATATACCATTTTTTTAAAGTGAAAGGTGCAGCATGAGGTAGACATGATTATTGAAAGGTGCATATTATTATTATTATTATTATTATTATTATTATTATTATTATTGCAGTGATTGATTACTCTGAGACTCTATGAGTGATGAGAGTTCATCAGAGCAACAGCTTGATGGAAGAATAATTATAATAATAACTGAGGATCTTCTCCAGTCTTCAAATTATGATGATATCAACATTAAATAGTAACATAAACTGGATTGAGAGGAGGGGTATTGATATATTGGGTGAAGGATGCTGGAGATGGGAGCTGGCAGACAGGAGGAAAAGAGGAAGTGCTGACTGTATGATTGGTTGATGCACTGAAGATGCAGAAAACTGCCTAAAATGGTTCAAATGATCTGCTGTGACCCCTTCAAGGGAAAAACTGAAAGAATGAAAAGAACTTGTAAATGTACAAATATAAAATACACATACCAATATATATTAATTGTTTGTCAGTTGTTTTGGTTATTGATGTTATGGATCAGCCATCAGAATCAGAAAGAAGTTTATTGCCAAGTAGTTTAACACACACACACATTTGTTGTGGTGATTGGTGCGATGCAAAAGAGCAAATAATATTAAAAGAAAAAATGAACAACGTGTTGGTTTGAAAGTGCTAGAGTAATGAGTCTGTACAGAGGTGACCTAGGATGTGTGTTAATGTGACGTATAAGGTCAGAAGTGGGGTCTTTACGTTAATGTGACGTAGACTGGGGTGGGGGCAGAGGTGGGTAGTAACGAGTTACATTTACTCCGTTACATTTACTTGAGTAAGTTTTGGGAAATTTTGTACTTTTAGGAGTAGTTTTGAATCACTATACTTTTTACTTTTACTTGAGTAGATTTGTGAAGAAGAAACTGTTACTCTTACTCCGCTACATTAGGATACGTTGAACTGTTACTTTTCTTTTATCTCTTTTTTTTCCCGCATACGCGTCAATCTCATGACATCACTGAGTGATTCTTTGGGAAAAATGTTTGTTTTTGCATGTTTTGTCACATTTACACAGACTCAAACATACACAGAGTTTCTATGAGTTCATGGGCTTGTTCTAGTTCTAACTGGTTAAAAAAGAAAGTACAAAGGCTTGAAATTTTGTGCTTCTTGTGCTTAATTAATTTTTTTATTCTATTATTATTTTATTTATTTCATTATTTATTAAAGTACTTGAATTTACTTTAACATTATTTTAATTTAAGCTATTTTTTATTTTTTATTAATTTTAATTTATTTTATTATTTTATTGATTTAATTTGCCTGAAGATGATTATTTTGTACTTTTGTCTGTTTGAATGGTTGTGTTAAAAAAATAAATCAGACGTTACTCAACAGTTACTCAGTACTACTAGTTTTTTCACCAAGTACTTTTTTACTTTTACTCAAGTAATTATTTGGATGACTACTTTTTATTTCTACTTGAGTCATATTATTCTGAAGTAACAGTACTTTTACTTAAGTACAATTTTTGGCTCCTCTACCCAGCTCTGGGTGGGGGGGACATAACAAGGTGGAAGAGTCCTGTCAACCTCACGTTGGAGTAAAATCGGACACCGATAGTCAATGGCCCTGTCATGCTTTGAGTATGAAACAAGCCTCGTTGAGTAAGACTGTAAGTTGAGATAAAGGAGAAGCACGTTAAGTCACTGAGTAATAAACGTACAGTTCTTGATTACATGTTCTGTGAGTCATTATACACGTGCTGGTTTTCCTCCCCCAGGGTTGTTTACATGTTTGGATCTGGCGTAAATACAGTAATTGGACTCAAAGCAAGCAGACCAAAGTCCCAAAAAGTGGAGATCTCAGTCTGCGTCGTCTTCTGAACTCTATTCTCCTGAACGGGACCAAAAGACTAAAATCACCTGATGTAATGAACAGATTCAATACTTTTCACTGAGGAGCGTGTCACACTTCTGTGTGATTCATATACACAAACTACGTACTGTTCTGCTGGTTCAGGGACACCGTTGCACCAACATGTTCCTCTCTCACTTCGTCCGTGTATCAGTTTTTAACTAAACTGTTTCTTTAGAGTGATAAACACACAACATGCAGAGCAGGTACTGTATGTTCACGATGTCGGAACAATCGGAGCAGTCAGTGCTGTATGCATGTGACACATTTAGCACCCTTTGTTTTCACAACTCTCTTAAAAGGATCGTAATGACTTAATTAAGAGACACGTGAAATGTCCTTTTACTTTTTAAGGCTGAAATATGCTTCTGCGTCACACCAACGCAGAGCACACGGCGCAGCCGTGACGCCGTGCTGAACCCTTCGGACTTCTCCGTCTCTTCATTTGGTCGCGGTGCAGTACCCCCCGCGGCCACTAGTTAGCGATCTTTTTCTGAATGGTTTATCCGACTTTTTCCGGTCACAGTAAATCAAAGAGATAAGGACAACTATTGTGCAAAAAACAAAAACAAAAAAAATCACATATAAACGAAGAAAAGAGCCCTGGAAGTTCACTACTGATTCAAACCGGAAACCGGAAATGCTTCGCTTTCAAACGAACCAATCACAGCCCTCTCGGTCTGCGTGTGGACGGCGTCTCCTCGACGCGTAGTTACAATTTTCAGGAGGTTCACGTCAGTGACGGCGCAGGTGACGGCGTGTCCTCTGCGTCGATCCAAACCACACGCCGTAGGCACGGCGTCATTTTGACGCAGAAGCATAATTAAGCCTTTACACGTCTGTCCTCAGTGAGTCCAACATCTCAAAGTCAAAATCTTTGCCTCAAGCGAATCAGATTTTGGTTCCCCATGCATTTGTTACTGAATGTTAACAGCCATCTTCATGGCTGCCAGATGATTTTATGGCCTTTTCCCCATTTTATTACGGTTTTTAACACCACAGTGAATTGATGATCGGCCAAATAAACTCGTGAATTTCTGCACTGTGCTCTTTGATGTTGTTTAGAGTTTAGAGTTTATTAATTTAGCACAAAAAGATGCATGAAGCGCTGCGCAAGGAGGGAACGAAGTTCTATAGCGAACTTGTACAAGGTTCCACCCCTGTCAAAAAAACAAAACAAAGGACAAGCAGACAGCATGCATGAGCTAAACAACAACAAAAGACAAAGATCAATAGCAACAGGAATTCAAGTACTTGAAACAACTAATAGTAAAAAACACAAAGAAAGAACAAAAAATGTGACAAAAGCAGAACAATGAGAAAGAATATATATATTGTTCACATCTCTTGACTGCCGGGATCGTGTCTCCCTCAGGTGGCTAAACCCTTTGTTCAAAACTGGATACAAGCGGCGGCTGGAGGAAGATGACATGTACAGGGTTCTTCCGGAGGACGGGTCTGAGAGACTGGGCCAGGAACTGCAGAGGTAGGAGAGCCTTTAATCTCTCATCTCAAATCTACACCTCGTCTTTTAAGGGGTGCACAGATTTTTTTTTTGGCTTGTTCTGGCCTGGTTTCCCTTTTTTTATCAATAATCAGTAGTTCCTACAGATCTTCAATAGTATTTTCATTATATCAGAACCAACAGAACAAATACTTTTCCTTCGTCGCTCAGATTCTCTGCCGAGGTCAGACCCTCAGCTCCCATGTTTGCTTGGCCGTTGCAGTAATCACCAGATAGGGGGGTGTTAGAAATAACGCTTTACGAGGTTGTTAGCGTTCACTTTCAGCTTTCACAAGTGATTTAAAAGGAGTCTGTGAAAGACGCCTTGTTTCTCCTTTTGTTTCTAGCCTCAAATCAGAAAAAATGCAAAAAAAAATCCTAGCTGTTTTTAAATGTACTTTTTCCTCTTTGCAGACAGTTTGAACTAAAAGTATATCAGTTTGTTTTAGGCCTGTGTTGAAAAAAAAATCCATTTTCTGATTCTAAATCGATTCTCATATTAATTCCTAAAAATCTTTGTATTTGTATGTCTAAAGATCGATTTTTTTTTTAATTTTTTTTTTTATTTTTGTCTTCATCATTACATTACAACTTTTGGTATTTTTTTTGTTTATGCCCAAAAAAGGAATGTTCTGTTGGACACAAGAATAACTAGTGCCATGTTTTTGCCTTTAAATATGTTTAAAGGTATGAAAACATTAAAGTTTTCAGTTATAATTGCATACATTGTCTATATTTATTTGCTTTATATACTGTCTTGGGGTTACATTTGCATAAAATGCTAAAAACCAAATTCTCAAAAATGGGAATAAATAAAAACGATTTCATACACCTCTGTTTGCTGCCCTGGATCTGTTTGGTAATTCTGCCCCACGATGTTTCTGAAAGCAGTTCTATCAGCATTCTGGGAGGTGATTGGTCCTTACAGCATCATTAGCTGCCAATACTTGCTGTTGAATCTCAATATAATACTAGTATTAATATGTTGCAGAACTACACAGTCATATAATTCATGCAACAGCTGAAAAAACATTTTTAATAACACTAACCCAAATCAATATCAGAATCGAATCGATTCTTGACATTTGAATCAATCGCCAGCCCTAGTTTGTTTTTCTGACCAGCTTCGTATGTTAACATGCAGCCATTTATGTATCTCAGGGGCTGTTTGGTGCTTGTAGTGAGACCAAATACATAACTTATGTAATTTGGAGGAGCTGATATCAGTGGGCGATTACAGCCATGATTTAATTCACAAAGACTTTCAGGAATGCCTCTTTGAGTCTTTGAGAAACAAAGATGTGAGAAAAGGTAAAAAAAAAAAGCAGGGAAATGTTAAAAGTAGTTCCTCAAATAAAGATTGGAAGGAGTCTGCACATTTCTCCTTTCAGTGTTTATGAACGTGAAATCATTCGAGGAGAATCTGGAAGGATTTGGGGTGTAAACCACAACAGCTGGACGTCCCGATCCCTCAGAGGGGGCCGCATCAAGACCTGGTTTGGGGTTGCATCAGTTAGGGTTGGGGATCGATTCAAATGTCAAGAATCGATCAGATTCTTAAGATTCAGAATCGATTATCAGGATTTGATTTGATTCGATTCGCTATTGATTTGGGTTAGTGTTATTAAATCAGTTTTTTGAGCTGTTGCATGAATTATATGATTGTAGTTATGCAACATATTAATACTAGTATTATATTGAGATTCAACAGCAAGTATTGGCAGCTAATGATGCTGTAAGGACCAATGAGCTCCCAGAATGCTGATAGAACTGCTTTAAGAAACATCGTATGGGGCAGCAAACAAACAGAGGCCGTATTAAGACCCCGTCCACACGTAGCCGGATATCTGCGGATATCTGCTAAACCGGAGATATTTTCCTACGTTTTGACCTGTCATCTACACGAAAACGCAAATAAACGAAGCTTTAAAAAAACTCCGGGCAAAGTGAAGATTTTTGAAAACTCCGTTTATGTAGATGCGTGTAGACACACACAACCGGAGTTTTGCGTTTTCGAACGTCACATTATGCGCCAAAACAACAACAAATCGGCTCTGACGTGCGCCTTTTGTTTACTACAGATGATCCAGCATCTGTTCTCCAAGCTATTAAATAAATGGTCTCTGGTCTTGACCACCGCTTACTGCGTTACACCGACACAGAGCCTACAACCGTAGGGTACGCGGCGACGCGCACCCTACGGTGCCCGCGGAGCCGCGGTGCCCGCGGAAGTGCAGCTTCCCGGGAGCCGCAGATGATCTACAGGTTAGAATGCTTATGAATGTGGTCGAAAACGCAGATCTTCGGTTATGTGTGGATGCAAATTTTTTTATAAACGGAGGGGGGAAATATTCGTTTTTAAAAATACCCGTCTACGTGTGGACGGGGTCTTAATCGCTTTTATTCTTTCCCACATTCCGTTTTAATTTTTATTTTCTGTGTTTTTTCGGTTTTTAATTTTTGAGAATTTGGTTTTTACCATTTCATGCTAATTTAACCCTGAGAAAGTAAATAAAGCAATGATAACTGAAAACTTTATTGTTTTCATACTTTTAAACAGATTTAAACATGGCAGTAGTTATTCTCATGTCCAACAAAACATTCCTTTTTTGGGCATAAACAAAAAAAATACCAAAAGTTATTTGTATGAAATAAATAACTATGAAATAAACAACTCAAATATGCCTTTCAATATCCATTTAAAGTGCAAAAAAAGAAAGAAATTGCAACAGCTCAACAGCGAACGTGTGAATTAAATTATGTGACTACTGGGATTAAAGTTCACCGGGCGAAAATGTAATAATGAAAAGAAATATCGATCTTTAGACATACAAATCGATTTTTACGAATTAATATGAGAATTGATTTAGAATCAGAAAATCTTTTTTTTTTTTTTCAACACAGGACTAGCATCTGTGCCCTTTGCAGAGCTCATTTACACCTTTTATAAGACCACGTTATCCAGCAACACCCGTGTATGTTGCTCTTTACTAAAGCTTCACTGTGCACGTTGACAAATGCAAAGAAGTTAGTGTAGGGTTCATATAACATTTTATTTTTACTCTTGGTTAAAAGCGTCCCCATCAAAGCAGAAGAAAGACCTCAGATTAGATTGTCAGCTGATCAGTTGTTATATTGTTAATGTTTAAATCCTAGTTATTGATTTTGACTAGTCAGAATTCAAGTTTAAGATATCTCTGGTTGGATTTCTGTGAAATGTTTTCTTTCTTTTTATATCGGCCATTTTCAAAGTCAGCAAAAGTGATTCTCTTGACTCCTGACAGATGACAGGCTTCTAAAATGTCTTGCAAATTCAATCTGAGTCGATCCATTTTCTGGTGGTGCAGACTAGTAAAAGTGCAAAGTCACAGTGATGCAGCGCCTTTTCTCCCATTAAGATTCACACAGCACCTAGCTTAACTACTTAATTGCTGTAATTATGATCCACTGGTAGATGAAGAGACTTCTGTCTTCACTGTGCTCATTAATGTAATGTGAACAAGCTGCAGTGGCCTGAAGACATGAATTATTCTCCACCGTAAAAGGGAGAATTACTCGAGTGGAACAGCAGATACAATGATTCACATTCCTGGAGAGTTTTATTCTCCCCTCCAACTTGTAAGAGCTTGTTAATAGTAAGACAGAGCAGCCATGTGTGTCCGCCTCAGCCCTCACACACTGAATGATTAGGGATATTTGTACATGGGTGAGGTGTGAGTGTGTGTGAGCCCGGTGGTGATCGGTTAAAAGTTAAGTTGACGATTGACTTTCTCAGAGATGACTAGCTGCCCCGTGAGCTGCTGGGGCCAGTAGAGCAGGGCGGGTCATGACCTCTGCCATACTGGGAAAGTAGGAACCTACAGCCGTAGACTACAGACATTTGAAATGAATAAACAGTTGGATGTTAACATTTAACATTAACATTCTCAGTGCTTGTTCTCAGTGCATGTTGGACTTTGGCAGGGCTGCCCTTTGTCACCGGTTCTGTTCATAATTTTTATGGACAGGATTTCTAGGCGTAGCCAGGGGCTGGAGGGGATCCAGTTTGGGAACCACAGGATTTCATCTCTGCTTTTGCGGATGATGTTGTCCTGTTGGCTTCATCGGACCGGGACCTTCAGCATGTGCTGGGACGGTTTGAGGCCGAGTGTGACGCGGCAGGGATGAGAAACAGCACCTCCAAAACCTCAAGTATCTCGGGATCTTGTTCACGAGTGAGGGAACGATGGAGCGTGAGACTGACAGACGGATCGGTGCAGCGTCCGCAGTTATGCAGTCGTTGTACCGGACCGTCGTGGTGAAGAAGGAGCTGAGTCGAAAGGCGAAGCTCTCGATTTACCGGTCAATCTACGCACCTACCCTCACCTATGGTCATGAACTTTGGGTAGTGACCGAAAGGACAAGATCGCGGATACAAGCGGCCGAGATGAGTTTCCTCCGCAGGGTGGCTGGACGCTCCCTTAGAGATAGGGTGAGGAGTTCGGTCACCCAGGAGGAGCTCGGAGTCGAGCCGCTGCTCCTTCACCTTGAGAGGAGTCAGCTGAGGTGGCTTGGCCATCTGTATCGGATCCTCCTGGACGCCTCCCTACGGAGGTGTTCCAGGCATGTCCCTCCTCCCTACGGAGGTGTTCCAGGCATGTCCCTCCTCCCTAGGGAGGTGTTCCAGGCATGTCCCTCCTCCCTACGGAGGTGTTCCAGGCATGTCCCTCCGGGAGGAGACCCCGGGGAAGACCCAGGACACGCTGGAGAGACTATGTCTCTCGGCTGGCCTGGGAACGCCTCGGACTTCCCTCGGAGGAGCTGGAGGAAGAGTCTGGGGTGAAGGAAGTCTGGGCATCTCTGCTGAGGCTGCTGCCCCTGCGACCGGATAAGCGGAAGAAAATGGATGGATGGATGGATGTTAACATTTAATCATTTTTGGTGGTTTAAGATGTTATTTTTAGAGAATTGAAATCCGCAGTAGTTACCTTCTCAAATCTCCAACACTTCCAAACTTCCAAAACGAATCACTGTGATCACAAAAGGTGTGGGAAACTTTCCACACAAATGGCCAAATTAAAAAACATCAAAAATCAAAAAGAGATCAGTAGTTAGAAAAAGAAGATGAATATTGTTACTGCTGCAGATGTTATTATTTTGTGAATAACGACATCCACAAACATGAACAATGTATGTATATTTATTTGTTTACTCATTTCTTCCCCCCATATTCTCTTTTCTATACTATAATACCAAGTTAATATCACATATCACGAAATATCACGTTGAATCAGATGATGTGATACAGTCAGAAGGGTGACATTTTTTTATTTTTTTTTATTTTCTTTATTATTATTATTCTCACATCTTACATTACACCACTGATGTACAATTGGTTTACAATTATTGTCAGGGAGAAAGAAAAACATCAGCATGTCAAAACATAGCAGTTGCCCTATAGTTGTGTAATGTTGAAAGAAACAAAACCTGCGTATATTTATATTTTTTAAGGTAAAACGAACAAACCGAACTAACCAAAGACAAACATGCACACACACACAAAAAAAAAAAAAAGGAAACAATGATGAATCCAGAAGGGTGACATTTATCTCAGCTGAATTATAACCTAATAAAGCTGACCTTGCACGGGAACATGGAGGTGCAGGAGTTGTCAGGCGTTGATGAAAGAACTGTCCCGCGGAGGTGTTGATGAGGGTGGACCGGTACCGAGAGGAGTGTTGCATATCCAGGAGTCTCATTGTGAAGGGGACCAAGCGCTTGGTGACCTGGAGGAGCAGATTATAACCAAAGAGAGCTTCCCTGTTAATCATCTTCATTCAATCAATCACCGAGAGCGAGCAACCCGCCCGTCAGGTCAGACACAAATGTCTGAATCTTAGTCGAGGTGTGTCTTCAGTAGGGCTGGGGATCGATTCAAATGTCAAGAATCGATCGATTCGGTTCCAATTCTTTAGATTCAGAATCGATTATCAAGATTTGATTCGATTCGATTCCGATATTAATTTGTGTTAGTGTTATTAAAACTGTTTTTTGAGCTGTTGCATGAATTATATGACTGTAGTTATGCAACGTATCAATACTAGTATTATATTGAGATTCAACAGCAAGTATTGGCAGCTGATGATGCTGTAAGGACCAATCACCTCCCAGAATGCTGATAGAACTGCTTTCAGAAACATCGTGTGGGTCAGAATTATCAAATAGATCCAGGGAGGAAACATTCAGTTTAAATTTTTTCCATTTTTGGTCTATTTCGGTTTCTAATTTTTGAGAATTTAGTTTTTAGCATTTTATTCATTAAATGTAACCCCAAGAGACAGTATATAAAGTAATGAAATATAGACAATTTATGGAATTATAACTGAGAACTTTAATGTTTTCATACCTTTTAAACATATTTAAAGGCAAAAACATGGCACTAGTTATTTTTGTGTCCAACAAAAAATTCCTGTTTTGGGCAAAAAAATCGATCTTTGGACATACGAATCGATTTTTAGGAATTAATATGAGAATCGATTAAGAATTGGAAAATCTATTTTTTTCAACACATGCCTATTCTTTAGACTGAAAAGGTTCAGATCCCACACTGGCATCAGAAGCAGACGGAAGAGAACGGCGAGCCTGGAGATGTGGTACAACTTCATCCGTGTACCTGCCATTATAGCAGAAGTATTCCAAGCGTTGCCATCAAATCAGGAAGCTGTTGTGCTTCATCCAGACCGTGAAGTCTAACTTAATCAGGGAAGAACTGAAAGCAAGTCTGATGTTAATGACTCGATGTTGGAGTTCTTCTTTATTAGTCATGTCATGAGTTTCCAACATGTGCTACACAGCTGCATCCGTCTGCCCCACCAGTATTCGTAAACTACATCCCCTACCACTCCAAAATACACCCGTTGGGTTTGTTTACGTCTGGGGAAACTTTATAGTGCTGCGGTTTTTTTGTTTTTTTTTAAAGACTGCCTTCTCCGGATAGATGTTTGGAAATAACGTCTTTATCATCTGCCATTGATCTTTTTCTTTCTTTCTTTCCAGTAAAGTTTTAAATTTGTCTCAGTTCACTCTGAGTTACAGTCCTGTTTCATCTCTGAAGAGGCATTCATGGCTGTGAGATGAATCCTAGGCCCCGTTTACACGTAGCAAAAACGGTGGTGTTTTCATGCGTTTTGGCTGTTCGTTTACGCAAAAACCAAAGCTCAAAGTCACCAAAAACGATCATTTTCGGAAAACTTCGGCCACAGTGGAGATTTGCAAAAAACCCCGTCTTCACGTTTGCTTGTAAACAGAGGGAAACGGACATTTAGGCTTCAGAACGTCACATTATGCAACAGAAACGTCACCAGCGTCATGTGTGCGACCTGTGTTTACAATTTGTTTGGCCACTGTCAATATTTTCTTGTATTTTACCAGTACTTCTTTTATATTCTAACGTCACACTTAAAAGTAACTCTACTTCAGCGTATTTATGCGGGTTCGTGTAAATTATGGTAATTTTCAAAACGTAGAGGGGGAATTTTTTTTCTTGTAAATACCCGGCTCTGTGTAAACGTGGCCCTAGGAAACGTTGTCATCTCTAGTGTGTGGGAGGAGCAACAACACATCCAGATTTCTGAGGAAGTTGCTTGGATGAAGAGCCTGAATTTAAGACTAAACAGACGTTTCAGGAGCAGGAGTACCGGCTCACTGAGAACCCGTTTGCAGCTCATTAACTGATTCTTACTATCTGCTTCGTGTTTTCAATAAACATCGGTGCGTCCGAAATGCCATACTAAACAGTATATACTCAAAAAGTATACTCAAGTTCGGCACACTTTTGAGTAAATATCAGTAGTCTGCATTAATTGGGACGTACTACTCAGAGTCACATGGCACTTCCTGCCGTTGGGAGGGGGAGTTGTTACCATGGTAACAACTCCTGTCACAGCAGCAGTGGCAGCACCGCTCTTTCCCGTTTATCCTGGCCCAAACAAGATGACATTTCTCCTTTCTCTCATTCGTAAACTTTGCAAATACATCTACCCACACAATAATGTGATAAAAGAGGAACTCATCTGGTTAATATCTTATAGAAACCAAAAAGAAATCACACCTATTTACTCACATTTGAATTGTAGTGTGATGCTGGTGATGCTGCTGCTGCAGCTTTGCTTGGTACCAGTAACGTTATCCTCCATTTTTGTTGGTTGCTAAGTATCTGCGCAGCACTTAGCAACCAAACACCGCTGCATTGCATTGTGGGAAGTTTCTGCTTAGCTAGTGTCCATCAATCCACACTAATAAATTTCTCCGGATTGAGAATGGATAGTGCATACTATTGTGTACGTACTAATGTTTCGGACGCACTAAAAAATCTCACATACTGTTTTTGCTACTCATTAGGGTGAGGTATGGAATTTCGGATTCAGCTAAGGTTTAGCCAGTATTACCATCATGTTGCTAGCTGGTAACATTGTTAATGGGTTTCTTGTTCAGACATGTGCACCTGAAGCAGTTCAGAGTTCACCTCCGTGTTTTTTGGGGAGATGAGAGGTGTTGGGTTTGTTCCAGACGGGAAGGCCTCGCTTGGGGGCCAAAAGAGTAGCCCTCATAAAACGTCCCATACTGATACGCACACATCTGATGTGGAATAAACGCAACAGCTGGACACGCTGGACACGCTCTCCTCATGTCAATCAAATCCAGCCTTGGCTCCCAGCTCCATGATCCTCGTGGAGGACCTGCGGGGCTACCAGCGAATGCTTGCACAGGAATATCCCGTTTCAGAAACCCCCGCTGGGTTCAGCATACACACGTACACAGAGATCATTTGACAGTTGGAATGTGCACACGTGGACCCTATTCGGCTGATTATGGGGCTTCTGCAGGTAACTGGTGACTGGTTATTTGAGAGCTGTAGGTCGATGACATGGAATCCAAATGAAAATCAATTTAAATTCCATTTTATATTGCAAAAAAATTGAAATATTTCCATGTAGGATGAATACTTTTGTAACGCAATCTACCGCTGACGGCCAACACCTGTGCAGGTGTTTGAACTCACCTTTGATCAGCTTCAGCTAATTCTCAGTGGTTGCTTTTGCAACCGTGTCAAACCCTTTTGTGCGTGCACTTATGGGATTACTGCCTCACAAGACGTGCTGACTCATCAGCGTGCAAGAATTCATAAAATAGTTTCTTTTCCGTAACAATTCAGCACCTGGAGCAGAAGTAGGAGGTTGGAGTGAAGCTGCTGTGACGTATTTGATTGTGTGATCTAAACCAAGAAGACAACAACACTAAAGATGTAGAACCTGGAGGAGATGATAGATGTGCTGCTGGTTCTGTGACTTGTGTTCAATATCAAGTTAAAAAATGAGAGAGAGAGAAGCTTCAAGCGGCGACACTTTTTTTGTTTTTGTTTGTTTGTCTCGGCGCTGCTGAAAAGTCAGCTGGAAGCCGCGAGCAGCTATGAAGAGACAGAGTCAAGTCAAATTTATTTATATAGCACATATACAAACGGCTGAGCCACAACCAAAGTGCTTCACAGAAAGTGCTTAAATGCTAAAAGCAAAGACATAAAGAGGGACATTTTTCAGATGCTTTTAAAAAGATCTAAGAAAAGAAAAGGGTTAAAAGACAAATCTGGATAAGACGATATAAAAAAACACTAATTGAAAGCAAGGGAAAAAAGGTGGGTCTTTAACTGAGATTTAAAAATATTTAAAGACTGGGCCGCCCAGATGTGTAGGGGGTAGGGCTGTTCGATTTTGCCCAAAAATAAAATCTCGATTTTTTTTTTTTCTCTCAAAATCTGATTTTCGATTACGATTATTTTGTGAATTGACAAAAGGCAAAGAAATGATTTCAAATATGCTGTTTTTTTATTGAACATTTGCCCCATTGGGCTTTAAGTGCAAACTTTGCTCTTATTAAACCAAAAATGAATGAATAAAGTGCAAAACTCTGTAAAATAAGTTGAAAAAAAGTTTTAAAAAATATAATAAAATATCAAGTTTTATCTCTGAAAAAAAAAAATCAGCAAATCAGCACTTGCAAACATACAGTAAGTTATATTTCCAATTAAATAAAACAAGACATTTTCTAATTAAACTAAACTGGATCTTTGCATGCTAAATAATAATGCAACCCATGAAGGAGGTAGAGGTGTGTAATGTCAGTCATTACATTTGATATTCACATTTGCAAGTTTTTTGCAAGGAACACGAGCCGGTCTACCGCATCTGGCTTGAGGGATGCCCGGTGGCATGTTACAACGCCCCCTCCTACACTAAAGAGCCTCTCCAATGGGGCACAATCATTAATATGGTATCAATCATTAATATGTGTGCAGACAAGGTAAAAAAAAAAAAAAAAAAAGTGAAAAATCGATTTTACGATTTTCACGTTTTAACATCGTTTTAATTACATAATTGCGATTACGCTTTAAAATCGATTAATCAAACAGCCCTAGTAGGGGGGCGGAGTTCCTACGTCTGGGGGCTCCACAGTGAAGGTTCTGTCCCCCCTGGTTTTAAGCTGGTCCTGGGCACTTCCAACAACAGTTGGTCGGCTGACCGGAGTGCTCTAGATGGGATGTGGTGGTGGAGAATATCAGACAGGTATGTGGGGGCCAGGAGGCCGTGGAGGGATTTGTAAACGGTCAGGAGAAGTTTGAAATGAATACGGTAGCGGATGGGGAGCCAGTGGAGTGATGCAAGGACCGGGGTGATGTGATCTCGCTTCTTAGTACAAGTGAGGAGTCGAGCGGCTGAGTTTTGAACTAACTGCAGGCCGCAGAGTTGTGATTGGTCGATGCCTGTGTATAGGGCGTTGCAGTAGTAGACAGAGCTCCTGGTAGATCTGGTCGTTCCTTATCGCCCGTCTAGATCCCTTTTTAATTCTCTCCTCAGCCACCAGGTTTATGAACATCTGCACCTCAGAGTTGGATCACCAAACAGACTTTTGCTGCCATTGCTGGTTGAATAAAATGAACAAGAAGCCGTCAGAGTCGCTCTTTCACTGATGTCACATCCTGACTCAGACGTCTTGACTCCAACCCCCCTAGTTACAGAAAAACTACTCGGCACGTTAGACCCCTAGTGAAAAAGAACCAAACCGAGGCGAGTCAAGCTGAGTAGGTACTAGTGTAAAAGTGCCATATAAGTAACGACAGCCTGACATCTCTCTGTGACAGATACTGGGACCACGAGCTCCAGAAAGCTGCCAAAGAGCTGCGGAAGCCGAGCCTCACAAAAGTCATCGTCAAGTGCTACTGGAAAATGTATTCAATAATGGGACTCTTCACGCTAATAGAGGTCAGATTCACGTGATGAAGCATTAATGTTGTGTTTGTGAGCAGCGCAGGACACCAGACTGATGCTCTTCTTCTCTGTGTAACAGGAGACCATTAAAGTGGTCCAGCCGGTCATCTTGGGAAAGATGATTCGGTACTTTGAAGATTATGATCCAAATGATACGGCCGGTTTACACGAGAGTCTGGGCTACGCAGCGGGGCTGTCGATCTGCACCATCGGCCTGGCGATACTCCACCACCTCTACTTCTACCATGTTCAGAGGACGGGCATGAAGATACGGGTGGCCATGTGTCACGTCATCTACAAGAAGGTCGGCAGAGAAGCGGAGTACGGAAGAGTATTAGGGCCAGGCAGGGGGGAAATAAAAACAATATTTTAGAGGAGGAAGATTATTTTTCATTATGCACTTCGAGAAAATAGTCGAAATGTCGAGATTAATGTTGAAGTACAATTTTGAGAAAATAGTCGAAATGTCGAGATTAATGTTGAAGTACAATTTTGAGAAAAAAGTCAAAATGTTGAGAAAAAAGTCGAATTGTCTTTACGATAGGGCTGGGCGATATATCGAGATTTTAATATATATCGATATATTTTCAAACACGATATGGTACGAGACAATATCGTATCGATTTAAATTATTATTTTTTTTTTACTTTTTTTTTTTAATGATTTTGATATAGCTTATTTTGTGACAAATTGACTTGAATGTTTTATTTGAGATTTGCACAAATGTTTTGTTATTTGCACAACTGTCAACCTCAGTGGAAAAGTCTGCCTGTTACTGTCTACATTGTATTAATTGCACAGTGTATTTTAATTTAATTGTTATGCAGGAAAGGGATATTTGTTTTATTTTATTCAAGAAGCATTTTTATTCTATATATGCAGGCAGTTTATTTTTATTTCATTTGTTTTATACATTTTGATATTGTGCAGACCTCTGTTAATAAAGGAACCTGTGTGACATTTGGCACGAGGCTTTGTATTAAAACTGACTGTTTTTTTAACGGTTTGCCTCAAAAAAAAATTAAGCTAACAGAGATGCTATGCTATAATGTTTTGGGGGAAACTCCAATTATGGCACAGAAAAAATATCGAATATCGCCATTTAGCTAGAAAATATCGAGATATGACTTTTGGTCCATATCGCCCAGCCCTACTTTACGATATTGATTTGAAACACATATCACACATATGCAGTTGCATAACTTCAGAAAAGTACCATTAATGTTAAACTCCAAGGATGTAAGTTAGTTAGTTAGTTAGTTAGTTAGTTAGTTAGTTACGGCTGCTGCTGCATAGCTGTCAGTCGCTCTCCTAACTGGATTTGATCTTTTTTCGACTTCTCAAAATTGCATTTCAACATTATTCTTGACATTTTGACTTTTTTCTCGAAATTGTATTTCAACATTAATCTCGACATTTTGACTTTTTTCTCGAAGTGCATAATGAAAAGAAATCTTCCCCTCTCAAATATTTTTTCTCCTGCCTGGCCCTAATACTCTTCCGTGGGCTCGTCTTTCATTTTAGTGCCAATGCTAATGTTTAACTATGTATTTTTCTCCGTGCAGGCTCTGAGTCTGAGCAGCTCAGCCATGGGGAAGACGACCACCGGCCAGATCGTCAACCTCCTCTCCAACGATGTCAATAAGTTTGACGAGGTACGAGACGGCTCGCTACGAGGCTCCACGTTCATTTCTTTACTTGTTGAACCTTTCATATAAACTTCTGCTCTAATCATAAAGAAAACAGATAGAGCTTAATGAGAGTATCAGAATACTGTTCATATGATGCATGTTTAAGGATTAGTGGGAAAGTGTAGAGTTTTGAGGGGATGGTGGAAATGTGCACGACAGCTAAGTAAACACTTTACTTAGCGCTGGGACTGTGAACACATCCTCTCATGTCAGCGCCGCAGAAGAACGCTGCCAAGTCTCTCTCCTAGCGTGAGGTTGGGGCTTAATTACACTGGGAGCAGCTAATCTTGTTTGCCTCGAGTTTCATTTTAATCTGTTTGAGCCAGAGCATGCTGCGAAGCTGCACAGTTTTGTTTCCTGACAGTGGGATGTTAATTACAAGGTTCATGCTTTTGTTTGAGTTTGGACAAAAGTCCGGAGCGTCCGCTGGGTTTTAATCATAATAATAATAATAATAATAAACTTTATTTATATAACACCTTTCTTAACAAAGTTACAAAGTGCTTCCCAAGAACAATAAAATACATCAAGATGCAAATACAGTGCATAGTATATAAGAACATAAGACGGCAGTAACCAAGTCTTAAATTAATACACACCACAATAAAAGCTTTTCTAAAATGGAATGTTTTTAGTAAAGATTTAAAAGCAGTGGGGGATTTAGCTGACCTGATCTCAGCGGGTAAGAGTTCCAAAGTTTGGGGGCCTGGACTGCAAAAGCTCTATGCAAAAGCTCGGTTTTAAGGGCTACTTCCTAATATTAAAGAAAAGTTTTGATCCTCGCTGGGTGGCTCACATGTGTGGGATTTCAGTGTTTTGCTGTGTGTTGCTGATGATGACGTACGTGCCTCTGAACAGGTGACCATCTTCCTGCACTTCCTGTGGGTGGGGCCGCTGCAGGCGGCCGCCGTGGTGGGGCTGCTGTGGATGGAGATCGGTCCGTCCTGCCTGGCAGGAATGGTGGTCCTCATGTTCCTGATGCCCACTCAGACCATGTTTGGGAGACTCTTCTCCAAGTTCAGGTAACACCACGCTGCTGCAGTCCGTCTGACACATCTGCAGACCCGGGGCCTTGTGTACAAAGAGAGCGGCGCACAAAAAACATGCGTGCGCCACTTTCTACACTCACGGTCGGATGTTCAAACGTGGAAAGTTGCGGTCACACATCATGTCTGGCGTACGCACTTTTCTGAGGTTTTGTCCGTTGGAAACACTCACTGGTGATGCAGGGAAGTCCAGAATATGAGGAAATGTGACGTCAGCAATAAGTTCACGACCACACATGAAGGACACGACAGTCCCCACATCACCAGACAAGTTACACAAGAGTGGAACTGCAATAATCTCACAATCAACCACATGAACATATGAAGGAAGGAAGCTGTCAATCCTGTCCGTCAGGATGAATGAGACGTGTCCAGCCACCGTGCCACTAAATTTCACGGAGACTGAGATCGAGATGTTGTGGATGAAGTGGAGGCCAGGAAGACGACATTATTTGGTGGTCACAGTAAAAGTATAAATAGTATATAAATAGTATAAAATAAAGCGAGTGAGTGGCAGCACGTCGTTGCTGCGCTAAACGCTGTGAGTGCCACGGACAGATCTGTTGCAGAAAAAAAAAAGAAGTGGTGTGATTTGAAGGTGGAGGCCAAGAGGTACAGAGCCCCTAAAGGGACACAGATTTTTTTTATATATATAATGAGTTTTACGTGCGCGCGTGAAACCTTTAAGGCTGATTTATGGTTCTGCGTTACACCAATGCAGAGCCTACGGGCGCGTAAAACTCATTTTATTTATATATATATATATATATATATATATACCGTATTTTCGCGACCATAAGGCGCAACTTTTTTTTTTTTTTTTTTTTTTAAATGTGCCGGGCGCCTTAAGAAACGGTGCGCCGTGTCTATTACCTGAATTACGGTAATGTCAGGTCGGCCACCATGAGAAGGTAAAAAGAGAAGGGGGCGGGTGAAGCTGAATGAGACCATCCACTGAGCTGTTTAATGCGAAACATATGATGAAGACTTTTAAGGATTTGCTTGATGTGTAAAGTGAAATAAAATACAATCAAACTAAGTTTTGCTCCGCTCTATTTAAATAAGCACACTTGTGTGTGAGTGTTCTGCAGCGCCGGCCGGTCGGAACCGTCCACATTCCCCGGTTAAAGCAGCGGCTGCAGCAGCGCGGTGATGGTCGCTGCTGCAGCCGACTTCCTGGTTCCCCAAGCGGGTCCGATGACCTGGTTCCCGGCCGCTTTAAGAGCAGAGATTTCTGGGGTCTGTCTCAGGTCAGATCAGCTTCACTTTCCGAGATTTGCAGCCAAATCTGTCGGTTACAAACCCGGTACCGGATCCCGACATGCGCGTGTGTGTATTCGCGGCGCGACACACAGATCTCATGTAGGCTATGTGGTGCTGGACTGGCGCAGCTGATGGACAGAAACTTATGGTGATTTTTAAAAGAAAAACTTTGCATAAGAGGTTTCCAGCCGGAGTCATTATAAGGGTGAATGAAAAGAGGGGGACAGGAGACAGGTCTGGAAATTCGGACTGGCGCAGCTGAATTAACGTAGCTCCTGTCGGATACAAACCCCGGTACCGGCTCCCCGGCAGCGCGTGTGTGTGAGCGGGTCCAGCGCGAGGGTCCCGGGACGCGGGACCCGGGACCGCCGCGGGACCAGCGCGGGGGGGGGGGGGGGGGCGGACCGGGACCCGGTCCGCCGCGGGACCAGCGCGGGGGGGGGGGGCGGACCGGGACCCGGTCCGCCGCGGGACCAGCGCGGGGGGGAGGACCGGGACCCGGGACCCGGGACCCGGGACCCGGGACCCGGGACCCGGGACCCGGTCCAGCGCGAGGGAGCAAACGGGGAGCGGGACCGGGGACCGCCGCGGTCGGGATTTTTAAAAGAAAAGCGTTCCCTAAAGAGACTTTTCCAGCCAGAGTGAAATGAAAAGGGCTGGATGGATGAGGAGATGATCAGGGGCTGAGACAGGTTTGTGCAGCAACCCGGTGGTTTTTTTAAATTCTTTAATGCAGAAACAGAATATGAACCTTTGAAGGGTTTGATTGATGTGAAAAGTGAAGTAAAATATCAAACTAAGCTTTGCTTCTGCTGTATTTTTAGCGCGTGTGTGTTTTGCAACGCGTGTCTGTGCAGCTCCGTCTCCGTAGACGCCGCCTTTTGGGTCGGTGCGCCGTATGTGTGTTTTAAAACCAAAAATGACACACAAAACTGAGGGTGCGCCTTTCCACACAGTGCGCCATATGGTCGCGAAAATACGGTATATATATATATATATATATATATATATATATATATATATATATATATATATAAAAAATCCGTGTCCCTTTAGGGGCTCTATAGAGTGGCCCGGCACTCATTTGTTCTGTCCTCAGTCACTCTCCAGTTGTCGCGGTGGGTGAGGAGGAGGTTGCCGGCGCGCCGTGTACTGCACCGCGGCTGCAGCAGCAGCACCTGAGTCCTGACTGACGCTGTGCTTCAAACACAGAGGGACACGATCAGCGCTATTATATTATAAGGCTGATATGTGATGACATTAAAAGTATGAGATGAATCTGGCTTCATTTCACCACCTCACCGCCTGCGTCGCCAGTTCCCCATATCTTCAAAATGTTCGTGCGCGAGGGTCAGCTTTGGCGTAAAGATACACACATTTTTTGGTTAGTTTTTTTTTTTTTAAATCCCAACCTTTGCGTAGAAGGGGGCTTGCGCATCTTTCAAGCCCCGTTTTGTGCTCAAGCAAGCTTTATAGATCAGGCCCCAGATCCTTAAAATATCCCATAACTGTGTCTGAACAGACAAACATTAAAGAACCGGTTCTGTAAAGTTGTCTTAACATGTCTCTGAAAGGTTGGTTGGTACAAACTGATGTGATTCAGCAATGAATGAATAAAGTTCTTATTGAATGTTTAGGCAACTTTCAGAGTCTGATATCGAGTCAGCTGCAGGTGCTGCAGGATCCAGAAAGTGTTTCTCTGGTGATGGAGGCTGGGATCTAGACCGGTCTCTCCTCCTGCGGATGCAACACTCCGAGTTACAGCGACTTTGGTCTTTATTTCTCACGTTTGCACCTCGATAATCCCGTTGGCACAAGTTGTCTTTATTTCTGCAGCAGAGAAATCAGATCGTGATGCTTCATGTTTTAAATATAAGTTTATGTTGTTCACATTATTATACTATATCCGTTAGTATATAATACGCGTGACAATAAAGCGGAACAAGGAGCCGTTTTTCATCCACCAACTTAAGTTCTGGTGTCGGTTCTTAAAATACAAACAAGAAAAGGAAGTGTAATGATGAACTGACTCTTAATATTGACATTCACAAACCCTTACGATCATAATAAAACCACAACTCTTCACGGAACGAAACACAAAGCAAAGTACAACGATACCCATAATGCAATGCAGCTTAAATCGGAAGAAATGCCCCCAAATAAATTATTTTTTCCAGGCCTCAACTTTTGACAGGACTATCTCCAGCTCACAGCTGATATTTTTTTAAATTGGTTTTACTTGTTTTTCCAAATTCCTTGTTACGATGAGCGTTTTTTCTAATGGATAATTATCTTGAATATCATATTCAAATATATCTACATGAGGGAGGAGACAGGGCGGAGTGTTGTGCTCCTGCATGTTTGCTCGAAACGTGCGTGGATTTTGGCGTACACACAGTTTTGAGAATCAGAATCCCCTGTAGCTGTGTGCAGCTTTATAGGAGCCTTTACAAAACCGTTTGAAGGGAAGTGAGGTCAAAACTTGACCTGGGTTCCTGTTGACCTGAAACCTCCCGAGCGTTGACGATGTCTCTGTGTTCCCACTGCAGGAGTAAGACGGCCGTTCTCACCGACAGCAGAATCCGCACAATGAACGAGGTGGTATCTGGAATCAGGATCATCAAGATGTACGCCTGGGAAAAACCGTTCGATGCGCTGGTCTCTGAGGTCAGAAGGTAAAAACACTCATTTCAATCAAACATCCAACATGTAGAAGGAGTGTTGAACTGCCAGGCAGGAGGTCCAGAGGAAGACTGAAGAGGAGGTTTATAGATGCAGTGAAAGAGGACATGAAGGTAGTTGGGTAAGAGAAGAGGATGCAGAAGACAGGCTCATAATTTATTTGGAGTCAAAATTCCTTACCGGTTTGATACTCTATATATGGGTGACTAATACTCCTTGCAGTGAACAAAAAAGCTGTTACAAGGAGGTGGTTAAAACCTGAATCCTCCACTATAGATGAATGGATAGGAATAATATATGAAATATATGTCATCGAAAAGTTGTCGTTCTCTCTAAAAATCGAGAAGGAGAAATTTTACCAGATGTGGTCGAAGTGGACTGAGAACATAAAACTTATTAAGTCTGACTTTTGCTAACTTTTTTTATTTTTTTTAACAATATTTTTTTATTAAATTTCAATATAAATGTACAAAAAAAACCAAAGCAATCAGCAAGTATCATATTAATTGTCCAACAAATGCAAGCAGGTCCTGCTGTGTCCATAAAAACAAAAACAAAACAAGACAGAAAAAGATTAAAATTAAAAAATTAAAAATTAAATGGAAAAACATAAATAAATAAATAAATTTAAAAAAATTTCACACTCAATAGCCTCACAAACAAACTAAAATTGTCACACTTGTTTTACAGATATATATATATATATATATATATATATATTCTATTGTTGCTTGAGAAAATCCATTAAAGGTGTCCATATTTCTTCAAATTCTTGTGCTTTACCTCTAATCACATAAGTCAGCTTTTCCAACGTAACACACATTGCCATCTCTCTAATCCAAGACTGTGTAGATGAAACTTCAGTCTCTTTCCAGGAGACTTTTGCTAACTTGACAAAAATAAGGAGTGGGATCAAAATGTGAAAAAAAAAAAAAAAAAAAAAAAAAAAAAAAAGATGGGCTCAAATGGAGGCAACTGATTCGCTGTGGCGACCCCTGAAGGGAAAAGCCCAAAGGAGAAGAAGAAGAAACATGCATTTTAAAGTTCCCCCTCTGGGCTTGATGTTTATTTGCTAAGTAATCGTTTATGTCGTTAAAAGTTTCAGTAACTCCTGCACTCGTGTTCAGCTTGTTGCAGCCTGTCGCAGCAGCAGGAAACTAAACATACAGTGTCAAATAGCGCTGGATTTCTTCCAGTCACGATGAAAAAGCAGAAGTTTATAAAGAAAACTTTTAGGACCTGGTTCTGAGAGGACGGACCGGCCTGCTGGACTGGTCCTGACTCAGCATCTTTTAATGGTGATAAAAGTTCAGAGGAAGTAATCCCGACAAATAAACATGATTTCACGTGATCGGAGGAGCCTGTAAACTCAAGTGGAGCTGAAGTGGTTGGACTTGCTGAACCTGGTCCGTCGGGTGTCGTGCGTTTGTGGATTTCTGCTGTAACAAGCAATAAAAGGCCTCAGATGTCTCCTCAGCTGTGCGGCATTAGAGGATTGGCGTCACATTTTTCTTATCAAAATTCTCCACATGTTCTTTAATTTGGGACGGATGAGGAATGCAGGGGCTCCTCCTTCTTAAAAATCGGAGGCAGCTGCTTCGGCCCAAATTTCCCGCCGTCGAAGAACAAAGAAATGCTTTTTTCCAAACAAGTATGAACTTTTTGGGCTTCACTTGTCAAACTGCGAATGGGAGTCGCTGCAACGCTGCAGAAATGTTAATCTGCTGCCATAAATCTACCTGGGGGCGCAGCGGTTCCTCTCAGAACAGATGAGAACTGAGTTGACAAACACCACGCAGGGCTTCGCCACGCTGCTCTGATGTTCATCTCCTGCTGGCCGAGAGGCTGAGAGCAGGAAGATGCTGTGAGCTGGCAAGGCAAGGTTTATTTGAATAGCACAATTCAACACAAGGTAATTCAAAGTGCTTTACATCAACATTAAAAGTGGTAAGACGAATAGCTTTTGGACAAAAATTTTCAAGGCCATATCTCACATACAGGCTGTCAACGTTGACCCCGATCCTGTAATCGCAGTTTTTGGACCCTCAGACGCACAATTTACTATCTTACAGTTTAAATGCCATAGCTTTTTTAACACTTATGGCTCGGAGGCTAATTCATAAGCTTGAGTTATGGTTCTGCGTCAAAACGACGCCGTGCCTACGGCGTGTGGTACGCGTAGACGCAGACCACACGCCGTCACTGACGCCGTCACTGACGTGCACCTCCCGAAAATTGTAACTACGCGCAGAGGAGACGCAGACCACACGCAGACCACACGCAGACCGAGAGGGCTGTGATTGGTTCGCTTGGTAGCAACGCATTTCCGGTTTCCGGTTTGAAGCAGTCGTGAACTTTCAGCGCTCTTTTCTTCATGTATGTGTGAATTTTTTTTTTTTTTTTTTTTTTTTTTTTTGCACAATAGTTGTCCTTATCTCTTTGATTCATTGTGACCGGAAAAAGTCTGATAAACCATTCAGGAAAAGATCGCGAATAAGCGGTCACGGGGGGTACTGCACCACAACGAAATGTAGTGACGGAGAAGTCCGAAGGGTTCACGACGGCTTCACGGTGACGCCGTGTGCTCTGCGTTGGTTTGACGCAGAACCATAATTCAGGCTTTATGCAGTGGAGGTCGGATACACCGCCCTCATTCAAACACTGGGTTAAGGAGGTGATTCCACTAGAGAAGTTGAAATATAGTCGTAGCGGTCGTAAGGACAGATTTATTCAGGTCTGGACTCCCTTCATAGAATTAATTGAGGACATATCTCTTACTTGATACTATCCTAACATGCTGCATATGAAGTGAGCAGCTGGATCTGTGCGCACGATAAAGGGTGTCCCCGTCCTACCTTTAATTCAAAATATAAGTCTATCAAGGTGTGTTTGAATGCATATCTACATACAGACATATTGTGTTTACCTTTGTTTGTTGATTCTGTTTATTTATTTATTTTTATTTTATTTTACTTATTTTATTTATCCATTTACTTATATCGTTTCTGACCTTGTAAGGGGTGGGTGGATCAGTGGGTTTGTGGGTGGGTGGGCGGGGTTGATTTGTTATTGAATGTTCATTCTTCTGTAACATGGAAAAAGCTATAAATAAAGTGCTTAAACAAAAAAAAAAAAAAGCAGCAAGACACAATTAAATAGTAAATAACAAATAAAATGAAATAAAATGAGAGGTAAAAAAGAGTTAAAATAATAAAAAGCACACGTTGTTAAAAAGTAAGGGCAGTAGAGTACAGCAGGTACATCTCATTCTTACAATGGCAAGAATTACGTTTCTATACGGTCAAAACGTACAAAGACCGGGTCAAATACAGTATTACAAAAGAGGTAAAATAATAAAAAGCACAAGGGCAGTAGAGTTCAGCAGGTAAGTATTTAATTTAAGAGTACGCTTCAGTACACAGTAATGTTTTTAGCCCTGATTTAAAGGATCTACAGTTGGAGCAGACCTCAGGTCTACAGGAAGTTTGTTCCACCGGTGAGGAGCGGAATAACTGAACGCTGCCTCACCTTGCTTGGTTCTGGTTCTTGGGAACCACAACAAACCAGATCCAGATGAACCTCAGGGGTCTGGGAGCTTCATAGGAACTAACAGATCAAGCATGTATTTTGGTCCAAGACCATTCAGGTCTTTGTAGTCCAGCTGTAATATTTTAAACTCTATCCTTTGACTCACTGGAAGCCAGTGTAGTGATTTCATGACCGGTGTAATGTGGTCCAGTTTCCTGGGGTTTGTAAGGACTGGTGTGTGAATGTTGGTCCTGTCTGTGTTTCAGGAAGGAGATCTCCAAGATCATGAAGAGCTCCTACCTGCGAGGACTCAACATGGCGTCCTTCTTCTGCGCCAGCAAGATCATCCTGTTCGTCACCTTCACCCTCTACGTCCTGCTGGGGAACCAGATCGTGGCCAGCCGCGTGTTCGTCACCGTGTCGCTGTACACGGCCGTGCGCCTCACCGTCACGCTCTTCTTCCCCAGCGCCGTGGAGAAGCTGTTCGAGAGCCGCGTCAGCATCCGTAGGATTCAGGTACGGAGAACTCGAACCAGCCCCCCCTAAAGTAATCTCAACCCTGTACAGAGGTTTGCTGTCAGGCAGGAAGACTTTCTCTCTTTATATCAAAGAAAAATGGGAAAGAAAGTTGAGAGAACTGATAACTGAGGAGGAATGGTTTAGTATTTGTAAAATGCAGTGCTTCTAGCTACTAGCTCCAGGATCTGGAGAGAATTCAATTGGAAAATTTAGTCAGATTTTTTAGAACTCCAAATACTAGGAACAGGGTTGGGTATCGATCCAAATGTCAAGAGTGGATTTGAATCCGATTCTTAAGATTCAGAATCGATTATCAAGATTTGGTTCAATCCGATTTGACTCAATATTGATTTGGGTTATGAATTATGAATGAATTATGCATGAATTATGCATGAATTATGCATGAATTATGTGACTGTGTAGTTAGGCAACATATTAATACTAGTATTATATTGAGATTCAACAGCAAGTATTGGCAGCTAATGATGCTGTAAGGACCAATCACCTCCCAGAATGCTGATAGAACAGAAACATGGTGTGGCAGAATTATCAAACAGATCCAGGGCAGCAAACAGAGACGGATGAAATCAGTTTTAATTTTTCCCAGATTCCTTTTTTATTATTTCCATTTTCAGTCTTTTTCGAGTTTTTAATTTTTGAGAATTTTGTTTTTAGCATTTTATGCAAATGTAACCCCAAAACAGTATATAAAGTAATGAAATATAGACAATTTATGCAATTATAACTGAAAACTTTAATGTTTTCATGCCTTTAAACATATATGAGCATGAATGACTGAGAAGCGACACGTCAAGTGAAAGGACTCATAAACAGATAAACCCTTTATAGACGGCATCCAGTTCCACCTATATAAGCCCTTTATGGCTCCGTACATGTATATCTATACGTGTGTTTAAATTTGCTTTATTGTTTTGCCCCCCTAAAGTCCAGGTCCTTAAACCTGACATGTGACTTTAAATTCAAAGATGGACAGATGTTTTTTTTTTTGTTTTAAAAAGAAAATAAACTTTATTTTCAGTAGAAAAAAGAAAAAAAAACACAAAACAAATATATTAAACTTGACACAAGCATTAAAAACTGAGAATTCTTCTATAAATATGTTAAAATAAATTAAATTAATTAATTTACTAAAGATTATTACCTTCAACAAGCCTCAAACATGTTGACAAAAAGGCATTTTTAAATAGACCAGGAACAACATGTCTGCTGCCCTAACCAACTACACTGTAAACACACAAAAACAGCAAAATAACATTTCTAAAACCCTAAGCATACACACCCTTACCCTCCTGTGTGCTGGACATAGTTCAGCAAGGCAACAGACCATAGTTTACACGGATATTATCAGGATGCTGCCAGTCTCAACGGTTCAGTCATAACAGGAAGTATTAATACTGAATGACAGAGATGTGGCACGGTGGGGAGCAAAATCAAGAAAAATATTCTTTGAAAATCAAATGGTGCACAGAGAAGGAGGAAAAAAAAATAACCCTGCTGCTGGATTATGTGTCAATAATCATTTAAAAGTGTACTAGAACTGCAAAAAACACCTAAATTTGCCTCTAAGCTTTACACCAGAGATAAGTGTCGATGATGTCCCTCGATCTCATGAAAGCTTTTATGCATATGATTCCCCGGGTCTGGAGTCTGTACTGTTCCACTTTCAAATTGACCAAATCCACACAGTTTATGACGTATTTTAAATGATGGCAGATGCAAAATGTGAACCAATTCATCTTGCTTTTTTTAACTGCAGGCTGCAAACATTTTAGGTGACAATTTGACATGTCACTGGTAGCACAAGGAACCATCACAACAAATCCAATTATATATTAAAAATAAAAAATGTCCACACCTGCTCACATCTCTCTAAACAAATCAGATTATTGGACAGATGTTTAAGGGGACCAGGTCCACGGGGGTCTACTCCTGGCGTGTTGGGCTCTGTTGTGAAGCCAAACTTCACATCAAACAAGTAGAGCTGGGGATCGATCCAAATGTCAAGAATCGATTCGATTCTGATTCTTAAGATTCAGAATCAATTATCAAGATTCGATTCGATTCCGATATTGATTTGGATTAGTGTTATTAAAACTGTTTTTTGAGCTGGTGCATGAATTATATGACTGTAGTTATGCAACATATTAATACTAGTATTATATTGAGATTCAACAGCAAGTATTGGCAGCTAATGATGCTGTAAGGAACAATCAGCTCCCAGAATGCTGATAGAACTGCTTTCAGAAACATCGCGTGGGTCAGAATTACCAAACAGATCCAGGACAGCAAACAGAGACGTATGAAATCGCTTTTATTTTTTCCCACATTATGTTTAAATTTTTTCTATTTCGGTTTTTAATTTTTGAGAATTTGGTTTTTAGCATTTTATGCAAAAGTAATCCCAAGACAGTATATAAAGTAATTAAATATAGACAATTTATGCAATTATAACTGAAAACTTTAATGTTTTCATACCTTTAAACACATTTAAAGGCAAAAACATGGCACCAGTTATTCTCGTGTCCAACAAAACATTCCTTTTTTGGGCATAAATAAAAAAATACCAAAAGTTGTAATGATGAAAAAAAATCGATCTTTAGACATACAAATCGATTTTTAGGAATTAATATGAGAATCAATTTAGAATCGGAAAATCAATTTTTTCAGCACAAGCCTAAAAACAAGTGATTCCAGTGCAGGCGTACCCTCAGCCCCGGGCGGAGCGGAGCCCGGGGGCTGCAAGCAGGTTCCTCTGCATGTTGGCTCGAGAATGCAGCGCTGCAGTCACTCCTGCTGTTACAGGAGAGGATGTCTCGGCCTTTTCTTTTTAAAAGCCGTGGTGTAGAAGGGGGTGGTCCGCTCCAGTCACGTTAATAAAACTTTAGGTCGCCAAGCTTTTAAAAAAAAATCATAACTTTTATTTTTACTTTCCAACTTGTTCCAAAGTATTTTCTAAATTATTAAGACATCCAAAAGCAAACGAAAAAGTCTTTCATGGAAACAAAAACTTAAATAACGTGCTCAAAAAACTGTTGACAACCACCACCCTCGTAACCAAACATTTAGGTTTTCCAATCACCTGACCCATATATCCTCCTAACGCACACAACACGGCCTCCAGAGACATAAGAAACAATAATATAAACATTCTTAGCAAAATCATAAGCAGAATAAACACTATAAAACTAAAACTAAGTTAAAAAATATACAAAAGTAATAACTTCAACTTAATGGCTGCAACAGGAAGGACAAAGCTGCTTCCTTTTATTTTGTTAGTTGTGTGTTGCCAGTATTGGATCAGAACCAAATCAAATGACTCAGAGCTTCCTCCATGCAGATGCAACTCCTTATGAAAAGTATAAAAGCAGATTTATCTGTTTCACCTTTGAGATGTCCTCCTATGTCTGAGCAACGTCTGCGTTGTTGAAACCCTCGTACGCGATGTACGGCCTCGTATGACTCCCATCTCTGTGATTTGTTTCTTATCCTTTTATCTTATCTTTTATTTATTTTCTTTTTTTATCCTGTGGTTCTTAATTTTTAATTTTCTTGATCTCAACGTTTTATCTTTGTGTCTGTGAAGTGTCTTAGAGATCTTTCAAAAGCGCTCTATAAATAAAATTGATTATTAGGGCCCGAGCACTGACAGTGCGAAGGCCCTATTGCATCTGTAGGAGATGTTCTCGTTGTTTTTCTCGTTTTTTTATTTTTCCGACGAAAGGAGGGCCTTTTTACCCCCTAAACATGCCCCAAAAGTCACCAAATTTTGCACGCAAGCCAGGCCTGGTGAAAATTTTGATATTTAATGGTTTGCATTAATGGCCGAGGCCTAATGGCTCAACAACGCCCCCTAGAAAACTTTGTGCCTCAAGCCCCACAATACGGTTTGACGTACATGCACGAAAATCGGTACACACCTGTATCATGTCGCAACTTAAAGAAAAGTCTCTTGGCGCCACGGCCGAAACCGAACAGGAAGTCGGCCATTTTCAATTATCGTGTCATTTTGGCACAATTTATGCCAGTCCTGGGTGGTTTCATCGGACTCTGTTTTGAGTCCTTGACCTTTATTGGTGAAAATTGCATGCGCGAGGGCCCGTTCATCGCTGCTTGCAGCTTTAATTATTATCATTATCTCTGGTTTTCACTGTTTCTGTTCCGGCTCCTCTTGATGTAACTGAAACATTTCTGCTTTTCCCGCTGAAGGAGTTCCTGGTGTTGGATGAGGTGGTAAAAACCAGCACGGCTGTGCAGCCGGACGACAGCAAGAGCCCCACCGTGGAGATCCAGGACCTGACCTGCTACTGGGACAAGGTGGGATCAGCCGGCTCTTTACTGGGAATGACTGGACCAGAGTTCATTTACATTTAATATTCTGCATTTATTAAAAATAGACCATTTATGAATATCAATATTTTTCTAACAGAGTTTGGAGGCTCCATCTCTGCATAACGTCTCTTTCAACCTGAGGTCCAATCAGCTGCTGGCTGTGATTGGACCAGTCGGCGCTGGGAAGGTCAGAGATGAGTAAGGATTGTTTTAGTCGTGGGTGTGAGCAGCTGGTCTTTACTTGTCCCTCTCTCTCGCTGCCGTCCAGTCGTCCCTGCTGAGCTCCATCCTGGGGGAGCTTCCTGCTGAAAAGGGGGTGCTCAAGGTCAAAGGTCAGCTGACGTACGCCGCCCAGCAGCCCTGGGTGTTCCCCGGAACCATCCGCAGCAACATCCTGTTCGGGAAGGAGATGAACCCGCAGAAGTACGAGAGGGTGATCAGAGCCTGCGCTCTGAAGAGGGTGAGATTCACTAACGCAAACACGCGCTTCTATTGTGGAGAGGAAGTCGGGCTCGCTTCACTGCTGTTTGAGAACAACGTTGTTTATCTGCTGGTGTTGGCAAAAAAAAAACAATGAGCAGAGGCTCAAAGAGTACGGAAGAGTATTATGGCCATGCAGGGGAAAAAATATTTGAGAGGGGATTATTTTTTTGTTTTGCACTTCGAGAAAAAAGTCAAAATGTCGATAATAATGTTGAAATACAATTTCGAGAAAAAAGTCGAGATAAATGTTGAAATACTGTAAAATTTCGAGAAAAAAGTCGAAATGTCGAGAATAATGTTGAAATACAATTTCGAGAAAAAAGTTAAATTGTCCAGATTAATGTTGAAATACAGTTTCAAGAATAAAGTTGAAATTTCGCAAATAAAGTTGAAATTTCGTGAATAAAGTTGAAATTTCGTGAATAAAGTTGAAATTTCGTGAATAAAGTTGAAATTTCGTGAATAAAGTCGAAATGTCGAGATTAATGTTGAAATACAATTTCGAGAATAAAGTTGAAATTTCGCGAATAAAGTCGAAATTTCGTGAATAAAGTTGAAATTTCGTGAATAAAGTTGAAATTTCGTGAATAAAGTTGAAATTTCGTGAATAAAGTCGAAATGTCGAGATTAATGTTGAAATACAATTTCGAGAATAAAGTGGAAATTTCGTGAATAAAGTCAAAATTTCGACTTTTTTCTCATTATTTTGACTTTTTTCTCGAAATTGTAGTCTTCCGTACAAAGAGAGCCTTGACTTGGTCTTGACTGGAATAAACTGATAAATAGTGGGGGGAGAGAATCCTGCACCCAAACGGGGTCAAAAAGCTGGAATGACTTCAAGAAATGACAGAACTAAAGGTAGACGTCACATGACATAGATGAAGTTGTGTGTGTAGCAAAAATCATCGAGAAACTTTGTACACGCAGCTCACTGAAGGTCAGTCTCCGTTTGCTGCTCGGATCAGGACCAGAGGGCTCAGCTCAGATACAAGGTCTGCTGAAGTAAAAGGTTGAACCCAACTGTTGCAACCTCCGGCAGGACAGAACGCTTGATTGAACGAGCAGCCGGGATTCATCTCCGCTTGCATTTAAAGCATATGTTTATGTTTTAATGTCAAGAAAATCTGCAATAAAACTTTTTCCAACAGCTCAAGATGGAAAACGTGCCTTTTTTAGGCGTATATATCAATTAGAAGTGCCAACATTTGCTCAGAGGTGTGTTGCTTGTAAGTGATGGAGGTGTTGCGTGTGCAGGACTTGGAGCTGCTGCCGGACGGAGACAGGACTCTGATCGGGGACCGGGGAGCCACGCTGAGCGGAGGACAGAAAGCTCGGGTCAACCTGGCCAGGTTAGAAGACGCATCATGATCACTTACCCTGGATTCACACTGAAAGCGTCACAGGCGTCATAGGCGTCCGGTTGCCATTCATTGTCTATGAAAGCGCGCTGCGAGAGGCGTTGGAGGCCACGGAGGCGTTGGAGGCGTCCAGAGCGTCAATATGAAGTTGAAAAATCTCAACTTTATGCAAATGAGCAGCGGCGACGCCGAGGCTGCGTCCAATCACAGACCGGGATTCCCGAAGCAACAAGCCTCAATGCAGATTGTACTTTCATGTTCACACAAACGTACACTCATTCACATGCATACATGAGCAAAGCTGTGCACTAACAAACTTATTTAATCAGGAATTAATATATTTCATCCAGCAAACTGACATTTTTGCTGATTTTACTGCTGTTTCTACCTGAACTAAATGTTTCTACCTGAACTGCTCCTGTGAAACACGTAACTGATGGTTGAGGAACTGGATGGTCTGAACTATTTTATTTGCTACATCGATCCAACGCAAAATAATTAAAAACCGTGCTTATTAATCACAAAACACAGTTTAAACATTATGACCAAATCCGCTCCGACCCGGTGTGTCAGTGTTCACCGCAGACAGACTGCAGCTTCACCGGGACCAACGACTCTGATGGTTACTGTTGATCCAGGACCAACCTTGTTAAGGAGCATCAATCTCACTCTTATCTACGTGGAAATAACTCTAAAATATAAAGGCTTCCCAAAGTGAGATCCATGGTAAAATAGGAAACTGAAGATGTGCATGCTATATATAGATATATGTAGACTATATGCACTCTGTTCCTCCAGTTCTGCAGCGCAGCTTTAGCCCCGCCCACTGCAGGCGTCAGCAGACTTTCAGTGTGAATCTACCAAGCAGCGCGATGCCTGCGTCCCGAGCCTCCACAGGCCATTTTTGACCCTTTCAGTGTGAATCCACCATAATAGAGGAATAGGAAGAGCGATCATGTGAGCATGTGTGGGGTTTGTGGTGAGGCGTTCCAGGGGACATCTGTCTGCAGTCATGAACAGTATTTCTATTTGAGGCGATGAAAAGAAATGTGGAGGAAGTGAAAGCTGCCTGCTTGTCGTTCTTGGAAAGCTGTCCAGGCTGAACTGCAGCGTGCTCTCTGTCCTCAGGGCCGTGTACCAGGACGCAGAGATCTACCTGCTGGACGACCCCCTGAGTGCCGTGGACGCCGAGGTGGGGAGGCACCTGTTTGAGCAGTGAGTAGCTCCAGTTAGGGCTCTGCTAGACGTCAGAGCAGCAGGTGAAGCGTCTCGCCCGTAAATCCCCCAGTCAGGGCTCTGCACCTCCACCAGTTCTGCTACAAGAACATTCAAATTATCAGTTAAACAACATCTTTTGAATCAGTATAAGTAACAATTATAGAACATTGAAATAGAGATCCCCGAAACAAGCAGCTTGCTGAGACTGATTGTCTGACATGCTGGAAATGGAAACATAGTTGGTTATAATTTATTTATTTATTTCAAAAACAGGGACAGTGCACAATAAGACATTAATCTTGTACAAGAGAATATGCAGCTTGCTATTTTCCACCTGTAGTCCCTGGGCAGGTTGATGGAATAGTACATAAAAATTAGTGTAGAAAGAGAAAAAATAAGTAAAAGAGCAGAACAAAGCAAAGAGACGATAGATAAAATAGATAAATAGAAACATGGAAGCAGATTCAACAGAGACTTATGACTGTTGTTGAATGTATTTTTTTCTTTCTTTTTTTTTGGTATTAGATCAGTTGTGAAGTTCTAGACTACAAATGAAATGAAATTGTGGACTGCTTTTCAGACTTTTTTACGACCTCAGATGAACTCTTCACTGTGCGGTGTTTTTGTTTTGTTTTATCTTCTGTTCTCATTTTGCTGTCTTCATTTTGTGGAATGTCTCTGTTTTTTTTTATTTTTAATTTGATATTCTCTGTATCTAGTGGAAATGTATTTGGTTTGCTTTTATTATGTTATGTTAAATACTGTATTATTTTAAAATGTTGGCGGACCTCAGAAAGAATAGCTGCAGTCATGCTGTAGCTAACGGGGATCCTAATTAAACAATTAAACACGTCAGAGCAGCAGGTGAAGCCGTCTACCCGTAAATCCTCCAGTCGGGCCAGCGCTCGGCCGTGGGAGAGCCTCGGCTGCAGCGGAAGCCTCTGAAGTCGGATAAAAGCAGAACAAATGTTGTGTAAAAAGCAGGGTGGAGATCCGTGGGCATTGTTAGCGTTCAGGGTCCCACTCCTACGTAAGGGACTGGCTACTTCCTCTTTTCTGCTCTTTGCTGCTTTCAGTTATTGTTGGATCCGGACTCAGGGACACGAACAATTCCCTATTTAACAACTTTACAAGGAAAACTCAGCTAAATCAGGGGGAGATCTGGCTGCAGTGAACTGAGCCCCAGCAGCTTCCTGTCGCCTCCCTCCCGTTGCATCAGGAGTTTTGATCACTTTCTACTCATGGCGACTATCGTTTACATTCTTCTTTGTGTCAGGTGCATCTGCGGCCTGCTGAAGAACAAGCCCCGCGTCCTCGTCACCCACCAGCTGCAGTACCTGAAGGCGGCGGACCAGATCATCGTCCTCAAGGAGGTTTGACCCCGTTAACCCCCCCCTCCCTATAAAAACAACCCTGGAACATTACTGTGGAAAGCAAACACAGTCTCAGTCTCTGCCATGGTGTGAAGTTGTGTAATGGTGCTTTTCCACTAGTACATACTCAGCTCAGCTCGATTCAACTCGGCCTGGTTTCTTTTACATAAAAATCATCACCTGGAGCAGAAGTAGGAGGTTGGAGCGAAGCTGCTGTCACGTATTTGATCGTGTGATCTAAATGAAGAAGACAACAACACTAAAGATGTAGAACCTGGAGGAGATGATAGATGTGCTGCTGGATCTGTGGCTTGTGTTCGATATCAAGTTAAAAAATGAGAGTGAGAGAAGCTTCAAGTGGCAACGCTTTTTCATTTTTTTAGTTTGTCTCTGTGCTGCTGAAAAGTCAGCTGGAGCCGTGAGCAGCTATGAAGTGACAGAGCTCCTGGTAGATCTGGTCGTTCCTTATCGCCCGTCTACATCCCTTTTTAATTCTCTCCTCAGCCACCAGGTTTATGAACATCTGCACCTCAGAGTTGGATCGCCAAACAGACTTCTGCTGCCATTGCCTGTCGAATAAAATGAACAAGAAGTCAGAGTTGCTCTTTCTCTGATTTCCTCCTCCTGACTCAGACGTCCTCGGCAGAATAGTTACAGAAAAAGTATCTACTCGGCACGTTAGACCCCTAGAGGAAAAGAACCAAACCAAGGCGAGGCGAGCAGAGCTGAGTAGGTACTAGTGGAAAAGTGCCATAAATGACAGTTTCATTTCAAAAACCTGCTAAAAGGACATTTATAATTTAAAGCAGAAATATCAATTTGTCATGTTTCAGAAACTAGGAATTGCAAAGATTTATTTCAATTTTTTAGCATTTAACAGGTTATATATTTATTTAATGAGCCATAAATTAATTTTTGGGTTTATTTATCTACTTTTTAACTTTCCACCTCAGTACAGACAGTAAAATCAGGACACTCTCTGTTAAGAATAATTGTAGAAAGTAGCGTTTAATGAGCACTAATGCTACCGCTGAAAAGCACTCTAGGGGCCCGATTTACTAAGATCCTAAATAAAGAGTACTAAATTGCGTGTGCACTAGGGCTGTTCGATTTTGCCCAAAAATAAAATCTCGATTTTTTTCTCTCAAAATCCGATTTTCGATTATGATTACGATTATTTTGTGAATTGACAAAAGGCAAAGAAATGATTTCAAATATGCTGTTTTTTTATTGAACATTTGCCCCATTGGGCTTTAAGTGCAAACTTTGCTCTTATTAAACCAAAAATGAATGAATAAAGTGCAAAACTCTGTAAAATAAGTTGAAAAAAAGTTTTAAAAAATATAATAAAATATAAAGTTTTATCTCTGAAAAAAATAAATCAGCAAATCAGCACTTGCAAACATACAGTAAGTTATATTTCCAATAAAATAAAACAAGACATTTTCTAATTAAACTAAACTGGGTCTTTGCATGCTAAATAATAATGCAACCCATGAAGGAGGTAGAGGTGTGTAATGTCACTCATTACATTTGCTATTCACATTTGCAAGTTTTTTGCAAGGAACACGAGCCGGTCTACCGCATCTGGCTTGAGGGATGCCCGGTGGCATATTACAACCCCCCCTCCTACACTAAAGAGCCTCTCCCATGGGGCACTTGTTGCAGGTATTGAGAGGTATTTCCATCAATCATTAATATGTGTGGAGACAAGTTTAAAAAAAATTTTTTTTTATTTTTTTGGGAAAAATTGATTTTACGATTTTCACATTTTAACATCGTTCTAATTACATAATCGCGATTACGATTTAAAATCGATTAATCGAACAGCCCTAGTGTGCACTGAAAAAGTTTGCGCGTGCTGTTGTTGTGTGTTTTGCGGGTGATCAACTAAGATTGCGTGCGCAATTGATAACAGGTGCAAACCTCAGTATTTAAATGAGGTGTTGCGTGTCTTAGGGTTTGCGGCGCAAACTTTGCGCCATGGAGAGTCTGGATGGAAAGCAGGATATAGTCGCAAGCGCAAAATTAAATTTGACGAGTTGGAGTTAGAGATATTAGTGGACGAGGCAAATTGTTGTGCCGTATTCAGCACCCCTGCCGTGAAAAGCACCCCCTCGTATATTCAATGATAAGTAGACCAAGAAAAAAAACAACACACTGACACTTCAATATATTTATATATACACACTCACACAAACACATACTTAGGAGTTTATATTATATATATTTACAAATTTTCACGGCAGGGGTGCTGAATACGGCACAACACCGGGGTATGACAACTGCAGAACAAGTATAGGCGCACAATAAGAAACACTTTTTTCTCCATGAAAACACGTGATTTATTTATTATCACAAATAAAAAAAATAATGTGCCTCCTGTGGCTGTGGCAACCTTTTGCTGAATAAAACTCGATTTAACATTCAAATAAAATATTTCTCCTTTTGCATGTGAAGATTAGCACCTTCCTTTCGAACGTATTAAATACAGACGCAATCACAATCCACGCAAAAACTTTCAGGCTTGGTAAATCTCATTGCGGGTGGTAAATGGAGATATTTGCATTTTCCCCTCCCAGTATTTAGCGCTTTCTGGTGGGTATGCCCCATATTGATTATTCATCAGGGCAAAAGTACTAAATGAACAGCGTGTGCTATTTTGCTCATTTGAGAGGCACAGTCCTCTTTGCACGCTGTTAGTAGATCAGCTGGCACATTGGTTTGCGGGTGATGTCAAGTTTGCACACGTTTTTACACACGCAAACCTTTAGTAAATCAGGCCCTAGGAGTTCAGATGCGGATTGGCATCTTTCAGCAGAGAAAGTTAAGGCTACGCAGAGCGGACCGGCCCCCCTGCAGGGCCTTGAAAGAGAAAGTTGACCCTAAACCTTGTTTCTATTCCTAAAAACACAGCAAGTGTTTCTGGAGCCAGAGCAGAACTGAAACTCCTCGTCTGTCAGAACACATGAATAATATGTCCCCTACATCCCCAACATTTACTGATAAAGTCTTTTAGAGCACATGAAATGAAAAGATCTGACCGTGGAACATCAGCAGAGACTGTTTCTGTGAATAAATATCGGGGGGAAAGAGGTGGACGTTTGTGGTTGTCATGCGCTGATGTGTTCTCCGTCCTCCTCAGGGTCACATGGTCGCTAAGGGAACGTACGCGGAGCTGCAGCGCTCCGGAGTGGACTTCACCTCCCTGCTGAAGGAGGAGGAGGAGCAGCAGCAGCTGCAGCCCCCCCCAGACGCCCTCCCCAGGACCAGAACCCTGTCCCAGACGTCAGCGCTCTCACAGACCTCCTCGGCCCAGTCGGTCAAAGATGGAGACCACCTGCCGGTTGGTACAGCTTCTTTATGGGGAGGTTTCCACTAGTGGGGGGCTGAGCCAGTGAAACTGCTGATGAGCGACTGCCATCGCTGCATCGTCCTCCTGGTTCCGTGTTCCTGTGAAGCATCATCAGCTGCTCCACGGTTGCTCCCAGTTTTCAGTTTGGATCAGATCGGTATGGAAGAGTATTAGGGCCAGGCAGGAGAAAAATAAAAATAATATTTTAGAGGAGGAAGATTTTTTTTTCATTATGCACTTCGAGAAAAAAGTTGAAATGTCGAGATTAATGTTGAAGTATAATTTCGAGAAAAAAGTCAAAATTTCGTGAATAAAGTTGAAATGTTGAGAAAAAAGGCGAAATTTCGACTTTATTCTTGAAATTGTATTTCACATTAATCTCGTCATTTTTACTTTTTTCTCAAAGTGCACAATAAAAAAAAAATCTTCCCCTCTCAAATATTTTTTCTCCTGCATGGCCCTAATACTTTTAATTTATTCTTATATTTTTAAGTTACAGTTTTCTAAATGTCCACTTTAATGCAGTGAATTCCCACGTACAGTAATCCCTGGCTAGAGCAGGGCGCAGAGCGCAGAGCGGTGCGCTTCAGCCCGCAGGAACACGAACACTTCAAGATGGAGAATAAATTCATGAAGCCTGGAAAGGAGGGTTTGGCCGATAAAGGACTGAAAATTAAATGGCGCTGGACATGGATGGAAGAAATGGGCAGAGACGGCAGGTGTTTCGGTAGCTTAGTCCTTTACTGAATTAAATGGTTGCTAATCAATAATTCCACCAATTAATTAGCCTGGCTAAGTTTCCCCTGCCCTATGACATTATGACCCTTTAATTTAAAATATTCACAATTTAGATTGTAGGTCATCTTATACCCTGTCAAACACAATGACAACTAGGAATGGGTGATATTTTACCATTCACGATAAACCGTCAAAAAAATTCCCCACGGTAAGAATTTGTCATCTCGCGATAAAAACGATAAATTCCCGTTGATGACGAAAGAAAGAAAGAAAGAAAGAAAGAAAGAAAGAAAGAAAGAAAGAAAGAAAGAAAGAAAGAAAGAAAGAAAGAAAGAAAGAAAGAAAGAAAGAAAGAAAGAAAGAAAGAAAGAAAGAAAGAAAGAAAGAAAGAAAGAAAGAAAGAAAGAAAGAAAGAAAGAAAGAAAGAAAGAAAGAAAGAAAGAAAGAAAGAAAGAAAGAAAGAAAGAAAGAAAGAAAGAAAGAAAGAAAGAAAGAAAGAAGAAAGAAAGAAAGAAAGAAAGAAAGAAAGAAAGAAAGAAAGAAAGAAAGAAAGAAAGAAAGAAAGAAAGAAAGAAAGAAAGAAAGAAAGAAAGAAAGAAAGAAAGAAAGAAAGAAAGAAGAAAGAAAGAAAGAAAGAAAGAAAGAGAGAAAGAGAAATGAGCCCGAAAGAAAGAAAGAGAAATGAGCCCGAAAGAAAGAAAGAGAAATGAGCCCGAAACAAAGAAACAAAGAAATAGAAATGAGCCAGAAAGAAAGAAACAAAGAAAGAAATGAGCCAGAAAGAAAGATAAATTCCTGTTGATAAATTTTTGTGTAACAAACATGGCGGAACAGGGATCTTTTATCAATTCAATGTAATTGGTGTAGTTTAGTACTATTTAGTATCTTTTAGAGCAGTGATTTGGGGGCTCCAAAGACTGAATGTGGTGAGAGATTTATAGTTAAAAAGGTGGAGATGAATTGGTATTTTTTTATCGTCATTTTTAACGTTATCGGGATACATTTTTTTAGTCCATACCGCCCATCCCTAATGACAACTAGCGAAACTTTATATCAAAAGCATCCATAGTGAGAAGGAAAATAATATTCAAATTATGTCATTTTTGTTGCTTGCCAAATTGCCGAGTGCATGTGCCCCCACTCCCGGAAAAAAGTTCAGGCTCAGGATTTTTTATTACTTTAAGCCCAGACTGTGTTCTTCTTTTGTAAAAACACATCTGCACCGCGGGCTTTAGAAGAAAAAGACGCTACAGAGCGAGTCAGGATGCAGCAGCATCAGAAGAGCAGTGGAATACACACCAGTCACAGTTTGTCCTAGTGTACTTATTGTATTTTTTTTCATAATCATTTTTCATTTTCTCCCGTTCAAATCCAATTACTCGGGTCGCGGTGTGGCGGGGCTGATATATATATATATAATTGAAAAAGTGTATATAATTGTAAAAAAAAAAAAAAGGTTGCTACTTCGCAGATTTCACTTATCACGGGTTCTTTTTGGAACGTAACCCCCGAGAAAAACCAGGGATTACTGTATTTCTGCTAACTCTCACACATTCCCATCCAATCCCATGGAAAGAACCAGAAAGGACAGTAGCTGCAGACGGTGAGGAGGCTGTAAATCATTATAGAGGTCGGGTCAGGTCGGGCCGCTTCACTGGAGACGGCTTGTGTGAAAACATTTAGAAACAGTGATGACTCAGTTAAGTCAGGGTTAAATACGTTACTCAGTTATGTCCACATTCCTGCGAGACCCGTCCGGGTCATCTTCTGGATTCAGTTAAGGATAAATCCTGAAAAGTAACCTCGTCTGGGGTCACTTTTCTTTTTGCTCCTTTTCTTTTTCTTTTGACTCCACACAATCTGTGGCAGAGGGCTGCAGTTTGGTCGTCATAGTGACACGACACATCCGACCTGATCACTCAACCTTAGAAGAAGAAGCTGAAGCTTCCCTTAATGAAGATTTTTTCTTTGTGATCAGGTTTTTTATTGAGCTTTCTACCAACCCCCCCTTCAACAGCATACCAACAATAAATCATATATACATAGTTACAAAGATTGTATTCAAACGCAATCATACATTTCTTTACATTGTTGCAGGCATTGGAGCTTAGATAACTGGGCTGTTTCCCCACCCCTACCTCCCCTCCCCTTGCTGGGGGGAGGGGGAGGTAGGGGTGGGGAGAAAGAAAGTTAAAAAGAGAAAGAAAAAGAAAGAAAAGTTAAATAATATCTATAATATAAGATATTTAAAAAAAACTGCAAAAACCTTCTTTTCTTTCTCATTCAATGACATACAGGGCAGCAGAATGAGGAAGAAATTAGGAGGTCACTACCTCCTTTCATTCCTTACAATTAAATGTGCATTTAAATAAATGTATTTATTTTATTTATTCCCTTAATGAAGATGAACACGCACGTTTTTTATTTTTTAATTTGGCTTTTAGCTGATTCCTTTTAGTCTTTCTTGTATACCCTTGTTTTAACTGGCTCTTGTTTTAACCCAGGTTTTATGGTTTTAAGTTGTTCTTATGATTGTTTTAGCAGGTCTTGCTTTCTAGACCTACTTTTAGGATTTTATGATTTACTTTTAAACTCTTTTAGTGTGTATTTAACCTCATAGCCTATCTTATCCTGCTTTCTTTTAGCTTTTAGCATTAATACGTTTTATGTTTGTGTAAGGTTTTATGTAAAGCACTTTGTGTTGCATTTTATACATGCATGAAAAGCGCTATATAAATAAAGATTTGATTTGATTTGATTTTCTTGTGGGTGGCAGCAGAGGCCGTGCAGACGGTGACGGAGGAGAGCCGGGCCCAGGGGAACATCGGCCTGAGTCTGTACTACAAATACCTGCGGGCCGGAGCAACGTGCTGATGCTGCTGCTGGTCCTGCTGATCAACATCCTGGCTCAGGTACGAGGAACAGAAGTTCTGGAATGATGCACATGTGCTGGAGACTGAAGGCTGCTGTGCTCCTCTCCCCAGGTAGCCTACATCATGCAGGACTGGTGGCTGGCCTACTGGTAAACCCTGATTCTGTTTGCACCTCCTCATCCGCCGGTTCCCCCTCATGTTTCTGACATGGCTTTTTGGTTTCTGTCTGCTCAGGGCAGAACGAGCAGGAAAAGCTGTCGAGCATCAACGCCACCACCACGGCCAGCATCAACGCCACAAACGCCGCCGCCAGCAGCAACGTCACTAGAGAGCTGGACTTGTCCTTCTACCTGGGCATTTATGGAGGTGGGCTTTAACAGCATGGGCGCCGCCATCGCCGCGTGGCCGTCACTCATGCTAAAGCTGCTTTCACATAGAGCGCGGTTTGTGTCAGTGGTCTTTTCATAACCATATATTAATAAATGATTCAAGTTATCCTGATATGAGGCATGGAAATGCTATATTTTATTTTAAGCTAACATTTTATTGTTAAAAGAGCAAAAGAATATCACATTTCTACCACTTTTAAACATACCTGGTATGTCCAAATTATGGGAGATTTCTCTCCACTTTTGTCCCTTCTTATTGAGGTGACGATAGTCCTGCAGTCTCGTATCCCACAGCTCCTCACACAGACTTACAGCCAAGATAATTTTTCCTCCATCTTGATCGTCTCTGATCTACAACCTGCAAGTTTTTTTCACCGTTCACCACCTTCTTTCCTATTGGACGCACCGAGATGTTGTCACAGCGCGGCACGGTGAAATTAAAAAATGTTCAATTCGGGCAAAGCTCGGCGGCAGAGCGCTCTTGTGCCGCGGTAGCACATACACAATGAATGGGATCGCCGGCAGCGGTCTGCGCTTTGCGCGTTCTTTGTGAAAGGGACTTAACGCCTCCTGTCCCGGTTGTCGTCCAGGTCTGACTGCAGCCACCATCGTGTTCGGTTTCCTGAGGAACCTCCTGCTGTTTGACCTGCTGGTCCGGGCCACGCAGGTGCTGCACAACCGCATGTTCACCGCCATCCTCAGGACGCCCGTGCGCTTCTTCGACATCAACCCCATCGGTAAGAGTCTGCTGACAGTGATGACACATTCAGGGTTGAGTGTCTAAACTCCTGACACGTGTCCGGTGTCTCCCGTCAGGACGAGTGTTGAACAGGTTCTCCAAGGACGTGGGCAGCTGGACTCCAACCATGCCCTGGACGTTTGTGGACTTCATTCAGGTGAGGACCGCTGTCCCTCCGGACAGGAAGCTGAACCGGCGAGGGTTGGGTCTCCGGGCTGCTCCGTGTTTCCCGTCCTCAGCTTCACGTGTCTCCTCTCAGGTGTTCCTGCAGATCCTGGGCGTGATCGCCGTGGCGTCCTCCGTCATCCCTGGATCCTGATCCCGGTGCTGCCACTGCTCGGCATCTTCCTGTACCTGCGCCGCTACTTCCTGCAGACGTCCAGGGACGTGAAGCGCCTGGAGTCCACCAGTGAGTGGGGGTGGGGGGTGTGTCTGACTGTGTGTGTAGGTGTGTGAATATGTGGGTCAATGACGAATAAGGATTTTCAACAGGTCAATTTTTTGAGTTTTTTGTCAAGATGAATTGGCACTAGCCTTAAAAAATGTCATGTGGTGCAACCATGATTCATATTAAAATTAATTAATTTCCTTAACATCTTGACATCTTTTTTTTTTTTACAAGTTTTCAGTATTATACAAAAATGGTGGGTTTTTTTTAATGGTCGCGCCACAGGATATTCATAAAATGGACGTCATCAGTCAAACTTTGTTTGTATATCATGATGGAAATATAAATACAAATGTGTTGGAATCTTATACACTACAAGACATTTGGGAAATCATGCCAGATAGGGCAGAAGATTAATTTAAAAACATTTAGAGTGATTTCAAAAAAAGTTTTCAAAACAAGAGTCATGGTCGGACGGTCGCAGCGCGTGACATTTTGACGCTTAAAAAAACAACAAAATCCCAAATAACTAGTGTTTTTTGTAAAATTCAAGTGAGTCCATATGTGGGACATGTAGGTCATATATATGTTATTTTGTTTTATCCATTTAAACCTTTTTTGAATTGAAAAAAAATCAGTTTTTCAGAAAATATAGGCGTCACGTCATTGACCCATGTACGTGTGTGTTAAGGATGGGCGGTATGGACTAAAAAAATGATCACGATAATTTCTGGCATTTATCCCGATAAAAAAATACCAATACAAAAACGTCGTCGACGGGAATTTTTTCTTTCTTTCTTTCTTTCTTTCTCTTTCTTTCTTTCTTTCTTTCTTTCTTTCTTTCTTTCTTTCTTTCTTTCTTTCTTTCTTTCTTTTTTAGGCTACCGGTAATTTCTTTCTTTCTTTCGGTTCATTTCTTTCTTTCTTTCTTTCTTTCTTTCGGTTCATTTCTTTCTTTCTTTCTTTCTTTCTTTCTTTCTTTCTTTCTTTCTTTCTTTCTTTCTTTCTTTCTTTCTTTCTTTCTTTCTTTCTTTCTTTCTTTCTTTCTTTCTTTCTTTCTTTCTTTCTTTCTTTCTTTCTTTCTTTCTTTCTTTCTTTCTTTCTTTCTTTCTTTCAGGCTAATTTCTTTCTTTCTTTCTTTCAGGCTAATTTCTTTCTTGCTTTCTTTCCTTCCTTTTAGGCTACCGGTAATTTCTTTCTTGCTTTCTTTCTTGCTTTCTTGCTTTCTTGCTTTCTTGCTTTCTTTCTTGCTTTCTTTCTTTCGGTTCATTTCTTTCTTGCTTTCTTTCCTTCCTTTTAGGCTACCGGTAATTTCTTTCTTTCGGTTCATTCATTCATTCATCCATCCATCCATCCATCCATTCATCCATCCATCCATCCATCCATCCATCCATTTATTTACTATGTGTATATGTCTACATATTGCTGCATGATTAATTGCCCCATTGGGGGCAAATAAAGTTATTGATTGATCCATAACCCCCCTCCCTCTCTGTCCTGCAGCTCGCAGCCCCGTCTTCTCCCACCTGTCCTCGTCCCTCCAGGGCCTGTGGACCATCCGAGCCTTCGGCGCCGAGGAGAGGTTCATGAAGGTCTTATCAGGACCTGCATTCAGGTTCTGCTCTCCTCCACTCGTTCACCTTCCTGTCCGTCCGTGTAACTCCTGACCTGACCAGAGCTCTCCCCCGGACAGAGGCCTGGTTCCTGTTCCTGACAACCTCCCGCTGGTTCGCCGTCCGGCTCGACGGCATCTGCTCCATCTTCGTCACCGTCACCACGTTCGGCTGCCTGCTGCTCCGAGACCGTAAGGAAGAGTTGTGGTGGTGTGGCGCCAGCAGGGGGCGCCAGAGCCTCTGAGGGGAGCTGCTGGTCTGTGATCACCACCGTGAACAGAACTTTAAGTGTTGTGTTTTCCCTGTGCGGACAGAGCTGGACGCTGGTTCTGTCGGCCTGGCTCTGTCTTACTCGGTCACGCTGATGGGAATGTTCCAGTGGGGGGTCCGGCAGAGCGCCGAGGTGGAGAATATGGTGAGGACCCACTTCTCAGGACTTTCTGCAGAGTCACAGTAGTCTAAAGGCACTTTTCCACTAGTACCTACTCAACTCTACTCATCTCAACTCGGCCTAGTTTCTTTTCCAATACAATTCAGCACCTGGAGCAGAAGTAGGAGGTTGGAGTGAAGCTGCTGTGACGTATTTGATTGTGTGATCTAAACGAAGAAGACAACAACACTAAAGATGTAGAACATGGAGGAGATGATAGATGTGCTGCTGGGTCTGTGGCTTGTGTTCAATATCAAGTTAAAGAATGAGAGTGAGAGAAGCTTCAAGCGGTGACGCTTTTTAATTCTTTATTTCGTCTCGGTGCTGCTGAAAAGTCAGCTGGAGCCGTGAGCAGCTATGAAGTGACAGAGCTCCTGGTAGATCTGGTCGTTCCTTATCGCCCGTCTAGATCCCTTTTTAATTCTCTCCTCAGACACCAGGTTTATGAACATCTGCACCTCAGAGTTGGATCATGAAACAGACTTTTGCTGCCGTTGCCTGTTAAATAAAATGAACAAGAAGCCGCGAGTCGCTCTTTCGCTGATTTCCGCCTCCTGACTCAGGCCACGTTTACACATAGCCGGGTATTTACAAAAACGGATATTTCCCCCTCTACGTTTTGGAAAATACCATAATTTACACGAACCCGCATAAATATGCTGTTAAGGTGCTATGAGCAGCCAAACCTACAGGGGGCAGTGTAACGAGAAACATGAAGTCATGCTAGCCAATTGGAATCCTGGAAAAAAAACGTGAATAAATGACACGTGGACAAACAAATTGTAAACACAGGTCGCACACAGTACTCGAATTGAGGGGGGATGAAGGGGGATGGCATCCCTCTTGAAATAAAAATGGTCCAAATCATCCCCCTGTAAAACTGCCATCCCCCCTTTCCATCCCTTATGTCATTTCATCAATGAATGTGGTTTTACTGCTATTTCAACCATTAGAGTCATCACCAGAAAAATAACTTATTTGACAATTTTCACCTGTTTCAAGTAAACTTTCACTTGAAATAAGTAGAAAAATCTGCCAGTGGGACAAGATTTATCTTCTTATTACAAGCAAAAAAATCTTGTTCCACTGGCAGATTTTTCTACTTATTTTAAGTGAAAATCTACTTGAAACAGGTGAAAATTGATGTTTCTTCCAGTGATGAGTCTTGTTTTAAGTGTACTGAGATTTTCTTTTACTAAAATGAGACATTTTATATAGAAATAAGACAAATATTCTTGTTAAGATTTTGAGTTTTTGCAGTGATCCATTTTACTTATCCCGTGAAGGACAGAGTCATATTGATAAGTTCAGAAAACTGTTTTTTATTTTTGTGTTCTGATGTATTTTATGGATATTTAAAGCTTACAAAAGGCTGCATTTAACTGCTGCTATGTCATTCCTGCAGTATTTCTGCAGCTGTTTTGGTCAGTGCTATTATTTGTAATATATTATATTATTTGTAATCAGAACAAATTATCTGTCCCCATATAATAAAATCCACCACCCCCCTGATTTTTTTTTTTACAACTCGAGTACTGGTCTCACACATGACGCTGGTGACGTTTCTGTCGCATAATGTGACGTTCTGAAGCCTAAATGTCCGTTTCCCTCTGTTTAGACGCAAACGTGAAGACGGAGTTTTTGCAAATCTCCACTTTGGCCGGAGTTTTCAGGAATTATCGTTTTTGGTGACTTTGAGCTTCGTTTTCGTGTAAACGAATGGCCAAAACGCATGAAAACACCACCGTTTTTGCTACGTGGAAACGGGGCATCAGACTCCAACCCCCCGACCAATCGGTGGCCTGTAGTGCGATGACATCACAGCTCGACTCAGCCGCTTAGAACCTCAGCAGAGTAGATACAGAAAAGTATCAACTCGGCGGGTAAGACCCCTAGTGGGAAAGAACCAAGACGAGTGGAGGAGTCGAGCTGAGTAGGTACTAGTGGAAAAGCGCCATAATTGACAGTTTCATTTCAAAAACCTGCTAAAAGGACATTTATCATTTAAAGCAGAAATATCAATTTGTCATGTTTCAAAATTTAATAATTGCAAAGATTAATAAATTTTTTTTAGCATTTAACGGGTTATATATTTATTTAATGAGCCATTAATTCATTTTTGGATTTATTTATCTACATTTTAACTTTCCACCTCAGTACAGGCAGTAAAATCTGAAATAATTGTAGAAAGTCCAGCCAGCTGCTGAGGGACAGAAACGTGGTTTCCTCTCTGACCTGAAGGAGTTCTCACCTCCGTCTCCGTCCTCAGATGACGTCGGTGGAGCGGGTGGTGGAGTACACGGAGCTGGAGAGCGAAGCCCCCTGGGAGACGCAGAAGCGCCCGCCCCCCGACTGGCCCAGCAAAGGCCTGGTGACCTTCGACCAAGTCAGCTTCTCCTACAGCGCCGACGGCCCGCCGGTGCTGAAGGACCTGAAGGCCACGTTCAGGCCCAAGGAGAAGGTTGGACATGTTTGTTTGTGTCCGAGCGGCTAATCCTGGACCGTCCCGGCTGACCCAGCTCTCCTCCTCTCAGGTCGGCATCGTGGGCAGAACCGGCGCCGGGAAGAGCTCCCTGGTCTCGGCTCTGTTCCGGCTGGCCGAGCCTCAGGGGAAGATCCACATCGACGGGGTCGTGACCTCGGACATCGGCCTCCACGACCTTCGTCAGAAGATGTCCATCATTCCTCAGGTGAGCTCACACGCCAGCGGAGAGCTCGCTGGACGGATGTGGTCGGTTACCTCGTTGCCACGGTTACACGTTTTTTAATTCAGAATGAATTATTCCGAATTAAATAATTCCGAATTAAACTATTTTCCTTCGAGTTTACATGGAAATAGTAATTCTGAATTGAGGTTTACATGGAAAACACGTTTAATCGGCTTTATCCAATTCCGCTTATGGTCTGGGTGTTGGGAAGGTTCTGATTGGATATGGGGGCGGAAGTTACGTCTACCGGAAGAAAAACAAATTTAGCCGTTACAACTTTGAAAAGCTCACAATTTTTATGTTTCCTGCCATCGTTTACTGCGTGCTGCCATCTTGAAACTTTGTTTCGAAAACAAGCCCAGCGCGGAATGTTTACATGATCGTGGAATTATTCTATTCGGATTTAAAATCAGAATAAACCAGCCACTTACTTTGGAATTAAGTTTAATTCGGAATGGCCTTTTTCATTTGGAATTAGGTGTTTACATGGTAATATTTACTAATTTTAAATCGGATTTCATTTTAATTCTGAATTAAAGAGGAATTAAACCTCCCATGTAAACGCACTCAGTGGCATAAATCTGTTATGTAAAAGAGCGTTACCCTGGATTCACACTGAAAGCTTCAAAAATCTCCTGTGGAGGCTCAGGACGCATCGCTGCTTGCTAAAGCCTATCGACGCCTGCAGTGGGCGGGGCTTTCAAGCTGCGCTGCAGAACTGGAGGGAACAAAGTGCATATAGTCTACATATATCTATAAATAGCTGCACATCTTCAGATTCCTATTTCACCATGGATCTCACTTTGGGAAACCTTTTTATATTTTAGAGTTATTTCCACATAGATAAGAGTGAGTTTGATGCTCCTTAACCAGGTTGGTCCTGGATCAACAGCAACCATCAGAGTTGTTGGTCCCGGTGAAGCTGCAGTCTGTCTGCGGTGAACACTGACACACCGGGTCGGAGCGGATTTGGTCATAATGTTTAAACTGTGTTTTGTGATTAATAAGCTCGGTTTTTAATTATTTTGCGTTGGATCGATGTAGCAAATAAAATAGTTCAGACCATCCAGCTCCTCAACCATCAGTTATGTGTTTCACATGAGCAGTTCAGGTAAAAACGGCAGTCAAATCAGCAAAAATGTCAGTTTGCTGGATGAAATATATTAATTTAAAATAAATTCCTGATAAAATAAGTTTGTTAGTGTACAGCTCTGCTCCTGTATGAATGTGAATGAGTGTACGTTTGTGTGTACATGAAAGTACAATCTGCATTGAGGCTTCTCGCTTCGGGAATCCCGGTCTGTGATTGGACGCTGCCTCGGCGTCACCGCTGCTCATTTGCATAAAGTTGAGATTTTTCAACTTCAAATTGATGCTCTGGACGCCTCCATGGTCTCCGACGCCTCTCGCAGCGCTTTCATAGAAAATGAATGGCAACCGGACGCCCGTGACGCTTTTGGTGTGAATGCACGGTTAGAGATCAGCTGCCCTTGTTCCTGTGATAATTGCTGGGGGGTCGTGGTCTGATCTCCGGAAAGACGCTTTAGAAATAAAACTGCTATTAAATTCCTTCTCATACAAACGGACATGTTGTCTCCACCTGAGCACCTCGTGGTCCATCACCACCACCACCACCTACAGACAAAAAGATGCCTGAGGGCGTCAAACTCTCAAAACAGACGGGCCTTTATCTGTAAAGTGGTTATTTTGGGCCGGGGGAGGTCTTATCCTAAAAAAACCCAACATTTGAAGTCCTCAGCTGACGGTTGAAGCGTCGGTTAACCGGAATGTTTTGTTCCTCAGGACCCGGTGTTGTTTACTGGCTCCATGAGGAAGAACCTGGACCCGTTTAGCGAGCACACGGATGAAGAGCTGTGGAACTCCCTGCGGGAGGTTTGTTCACACACCTCGCTTCACAATAACGGGGTAAATGTTGGACGGAAACTAAAGTCCTGTCCCATCTCGTCCCCGTCCGTCCAGGTGCAGCTGAAGGCGGTGGTGGAGGAGCTGCCCGGGAAGCTGGAGACGGTTTTGGCCGAGTCGGGCTCCAACTTCAGCGTGGGTCAGAGGCAGCTGGTGTGTCTGGCCCGAGCCGTCCTGAGGAAGAACCGCATCCTCATCATCGACGAGGCTACGGCCAACGTGGACCCCCGGTACGGCCCTGACCTTCCCATGACCTTCTCGTGACCCTCCCGGGTCTGCAGGGAGCTGCATTAACGCGTGGTGTGTTGCAGGACGGACGAGCTGATCCAGAAGACCATCCGGGACAAGTTCCGGGAGTGCACGGTTCTCACCATCGCTCACCGACTCAACACCATCATCGACAGCGACCGCATCCTGGTGAGTCCTGACGCCACAGACGGTGTCTCACCACTGAAGGACACCCAGGACGTGTCCAGGTGTTGCTCGTCCCCTTAAAGACATCTTGTCCATCATGGATTCATCATGTGTTTTTACCTGAAGCCTGTCTGTTCTCACCATGCTATCGCCATGGTTACCATGTTTACATCCTCCCTGTAGCACCCTATAATGTAATAAAATTTGCACTTAACTCAATCGAAAATGTACTTCACTAATAATGTAATAAAATATCCTGATGGATATTGTAATAACATTTTTACTGATAATGTAATACCTTATTACATTATTGGGAATTTATTACATGGTACTTAAAGTCTGCAATTTAACCCAATAGTCATTCTGGTGTTTCACATCCAGTGTATATAACATTCTTAGATTCTTAAAACACTAAAATGTAGAACTCTGGACTGAAAATAAACATATATATTACATTATCTGTCAAGTATTACATTATCAGTTTTGGAAAAAAAAGACCCACCTAAAAATGTAATAAATTCCAAATAATGTAATAAGGTATTACATTATCGGTAAAAATGTTATTACAATATCAGTCAGGATATTTTCTTACATTATTGATGAAGTTATTACATTATTGGATTTGATTACATTTTCAGGCGTTATTACATTTTCAGGAAATTATGACATTATAGGGTGCTACACTCCCTGCCCCTCCTTGAACCGCCACCTTACTGTGGTGGAGGGTTTGTGTTGCTTGAATGATCCTAGGAGCTATGTTGCCTGGGACATTACGCCCCTGGTAGGGTCTCCATGGCAACCAGGTCCTGGGTGACGAGCCAATCATGGCAAAGAGAAGATCAAGGACTGTTACGTCGCCCAGATCGGCGTCACCGGGGTTCCTCCCTGGAGCCAGGCCTGGGGTTGGGGCTCGTAGGCGAGCGCTTGGTGGCCGGGTCTTTGCCCGTGGGACCCGGCCGGGCTCAGCCCGAAACGGTGACGTGGGCCCGCCACCCGCAGGAAGGACCATGAGAGGCTGGTGCCATGTGGACTGGGTAGCAGACCTGCGTGAAGCTGGCCCCCCACCCCACGCAAAACTCAGTGAAAATATTCTCAATCATTTGTGCTGCGTTAGTGCTGGTTTGTGCAGGAAGAAATTTCATTTGTGCTTCTTTAGTTTTCAAGATATAAAGGGTTAATTATGACACGATGACGTCACGCAGCCCCCCGACTTTGTTGATGTCTACAAGCGGGGTGATTGAAGTAATTGAATGAATGGGCATATGTTCACCTGTTCACCGCGGCGGCTGCATGGAGAGGGAGTGAGTAGGGAGAGTGTCATTTTTTGTTGACCGCTTGAAATATCTACAAACTGAGAGTGAATATCTTGCCTTGCTTTTGACTGTTTTTTCGGCGTTGGAGGAAAATAGATACGGACACAGTTGGATAACACGGAAATGGCTTGTCGTTTGTGTAGCGAGTCAGCAGTACCTGCTCTCTCACTTAGCCTCTCAGTGATTTCGTTTTTGGTTTGGAGTCACTATATCTTTGTCAACAAAAAATATACACCCAAATGGCATATGTGGACACTAGGGCTGTTCGATTAATCGATTTTAAATCGTAATCGCGATTATGTAATTAGAACGATGTTAAAACTCGTAAAATCGATTTTTCACTGACATTACACACCTCTACCTCCTTCATGGGTTGCATTATTATTTAGCATGCAAAGACCCAGTTTAGTTTAATTAGAAAATGTCTTGTTTTATTTAATTGGAAATATAACTTACTGTATGTTTGCAAGTGCTGATTTGCTGATTTTTTTTTTTTTTCAGAGATAAAACTATATTTTATTATATTTTTTAAAACTTTTTTTCAACTTATTTTACAGAGTTTTGCACTTTATTCATTCATTTTAAGGTTTAATAAGAGCAAAGTTTGCACTTAAAGCCCAATGGGGCAAATGTTCAATAAAAAAACAGCATATTTGAAATAATTTCTTTGCCTTTTGTCAATTCACAAAATAATCGTAATCGTAATTGAAAATCAGATTTTCAGAGAAAAAAATCGAGATTTTATTTTTGGGCAAAATCGAACAGCCCTAGTGGACACGGATCACACCACACAGTGCAGAACTGCAACGCCAGTCTGGTCGCAACACGGACTTCAGACACTCCCATTCATTCATGCTGTGTGCTTTGGATTGAACGCAGTTTGATTGACAGCGCGTCTATTGGGGAGCGCTGCCTGTATGTGAAAGTGATTATCTGTGGTGTTTTTTCAAGACTTATGGATGTGAAACAAACGATCTGTGGAAAAAAACTAAATCACTGAGAGGCTAAGTGAGGGAGCATGGTACTGCAGTTATGCGGTCGGTGTACAGGACCGCCTCGCAGCAACGTGGAAAAGTGGAACAGAAACATTTGACTGCAGGATCTAGTTGCTGTTGTCATGTAGAGACATGGTTACATGTCCCTTCCTGGATGAGCTGGAAACACGCCATGCAGAAAAGAACAGGACAGGGAGAACAGTACGCAGCTGTACACGCAGGGAGACAGGATGCAGGTTAGTTTGATGGTGGAGATCAAATATTTGCATGGTGATTCACCACACCCTCACACCCAAACTCTGAAGTCTTTAGTCACTGTTTTTCAAGGAAGCACCACCTCTTTCAGGACTCTTTCATTTCTGGAGAAAACCACTTGTTTGTCTTCCCGGTGAAACACGTCATTAACGATGGTGAATATTGGGAAAGTTTCAGCTCTCTTCAGGTGACAGAGGTTTAGTTGGAAGTTTGCGACATCACCCTCCCGGGCATGCAGCTTCACAGGTTCGGGGACAGCCCCTCCCAAACCACAGATCAGATCAGGATCAGGTTCACGGGGCAAGCTGCAGTTAAACCTCAACCCGGTTCAGGGTCAGACCTGAACCCAGAAACCCGGTCCTGAGCATCAGGACTGAGACGTGAGTGTGCAGGCTGCTCTCTGTTCAGAGACACAGTAAAGTGTCTCACGAGTACCGCAGGAGGCTGACGCGTTGCCATAATGGCGCTTTTCCACTAGTACCTACTCAGCCCGACTCGACTCGGTTTGGTTCTGTTCCACCAGGGGTCTAACGTGCCAAGTAGATACATTTCTGTAACTACTCTGCAGAGGTTCTAAGCGGCTGAGTCGGGCTGTATCTGACATCATCACACTACAGGCCACTGATTGGTCGGGGGGTTGGAGTCAGACGTCTGAGTCAGGATGAGGCTTCTTGTTCATTTTATTCAACAGGCAATGGCAGCAAAAGTCTGTTTGGTGATCCAACTCTGAGGTGCAGATGTTCATAAACCTGGTGCTGAGGAGAGAATTAAAAAGGGATCTAGACGGGTGATAAGGAACGACCAGATCTACCAGGAGCTCTGTCACTTCATAGCTGCTCACGGCTCCAGCTGACTTTTCATCAGCGCCGAGACAAACAAACAAACATCGCCGCTTGAAGTTTCTCTCACTCTCAGTTTTTAACTTGATATTGAACACAAGCCACAGACCCAGCAGCACATCTATCATCTCCTCCAGGTTCTACATCTTTAGTGTTGTTGTCTTCTTGTTTAGATCACACAATCAAATACGTCACAGCAGCTTCACTCCAACCTCCTACTTCTGCTCTGGGTATTGAAAAGAAACGAGGGCGAGTCGAGTCAGGCTGAGTAGGTACTAGTGTAAAAGCGCCAATAGTGACAGCAGTCCTTCCTCTCCCAGGTCCTTGACGGCGGGAGAATTCACGCCTACGACGAGCCCTACGTGCTGCTGCAGGACCCCGACACCATCTTCTACAAGATGGTTCAGCAGACGGGCAAACAGGAGGCGGCCGCCCTGCTGGAAGCAGCCAAGCAGGTGAGTTCCTACCGCAGGCCGGGCACAGATCCGGGCCCCAGATCCGGGCCTCAGATCTGTGCCCGGAACTGACTCCAACCTCCAACCCCCCGCAGGCTTACCACGGCAGGAGTCGGCCCAGCGGACAAGACCACAAGACCAACGGCAACCTGGTCATCTTTGAAACGGCGTTGTGAGCCGGGCGAGTCCAGCTCCGGCCCTGGGGGGGGGCCGAGGCTGCGGGGCCACAGCTTCACGCACACAACCGTCTCCTGAAGCCACTGCTGGGAAGCTGCTCACCCAGAGCTATTTATTGCTTCGTATTTAACTAGATGCTCGGAGGAGCGACAAACACCCGGTGCCTTATCCAGGTCTGCAGCGCCTGCAGCGCCTGCCTGCGTCTTAACACTGCTTTTATCTTGTAAATATGGCCGGTACCTTTGCACATGATCGTCATCCAAATGTAAGAGATGTAACTGCAGATGTTTGAGATTTCAGTAAAGGTTGTTTTTTTTACGCTCGTGTCGACCTTCTTTCTTCGGTGGTGAATAAGTGAAGGGAGTGTTGGGAGGCGCTTTTTCAAAAGGGTTTTATTGTGCAGTATGGACAAAAATACAGTCAGGAATCAAAAACACACGGCTCCACAGGTGACTGTAGAACATCTGGCACATTCAGAGCTCCGGCCCGTCCACGGCTCCGAGGCGGGACAGAACCAGAACCAGCCGGCAGACACGTGGTGAGGGGCCCACTGCGGTTCCACTGAGACGCCGGCTCTGAGCCGAGCCGGGTCCAGGTCCGGGTCCAGGCCGGCTCTGTGGCTCCAGTGTAATACTCAGTGGTTTCCTAAGCTTATAATACTGGCTCTTTAAATATGGCAAAGGTAAGTTGCCTGGTCTTCTCACCCCCACCCGTCTTTATAGCACCGCTGAGGTCTGAACCTCGAGTCCGTTTACACCCCCCCGGGTCCCGGTCCAGCGCCTCCAGCTGTCAGCACCGCCGCCTGCAGAGAAACTCGTGTCAGTCCCACGCGGGTAGACCCAGAGTGGAAACAGGCCCCCGATCTTTACTCTCTCACCTGTCTGGCCGACTCCAGCAGCGCCGCCGCCTCCGCCGGACCCGTCTGCTGCACCATCTTGTAGAGGGCGCTGTCAGTGTTCTGCAGGAGGGTGAAGGGCTGGTCCAACTCCTGGATGGCGCCGTTGTCCAGCACCTGAAGGTTCGGGAGGACGGATCCACCACGTTAACTAATGCGCCACATAATCAAAACTGCTGCAAACAAACCGCACTTCAGACTTTTACTCTACACTTTAACTTGTGATTCAACATCCTGAGTAAAATTGATTTTTATCATCGTCCGTCCGTCCACCGCTTATCCGTTCCCGGGTCACGGGGGCAGTAGTCTCAGCAGAGATGCCCAGACTTCCTTCACCCCGGACACTTCCTCCAGCTCCTCCGAGGCGTTCCCATGAACCGTCAAGCACCCTGCGGAGGGTGTACAGCTGGTCCAGTGTCCCACGACCAGGACGAAAACCGCATTGTTCCTCCTGAATCCGAGGTTCAACTATCGGCCGTATTCTCCTCTCCAGTACCCTGGCGTAGACTTTCCCGGGGAGGCTGAGAAGTGTGATCCCCCTGTAGTTGGAGCACATTCTCCGGTCCCCCTTTTTAAAGAGAGGGACCACCACCCCGGTTTGCCACCCCAGCAGTACTGTCTCCTTCCTCCATGCAATGTCGCAGAGGCGTGTCAACCAAGACAGCCCTACGACATCCAGAGACTTGAGGTACTCAGGGCGAATCTCATCCACCCCCGGTGCCCGGCCACCGAGGAGCTTACGAACTACCTCAGTGACCTCGGCTTGGGTGATGGATGAGCACGTCCCCGAGTCCTCACCCTCTGCTTCCTCAATGGGAGGCATGTCATTCGGGTTGAGGAGATCCTCGAAGTATTCCTTCCACCGTCCGACGATGTCCTCAGTCGAGGTCAACAGCTCCCCACCCACACCGTAAATGGTGCCGGCAGAGTACTGCTTCCCCCTTCTGAGGCGCAGAATGGTCCGCCAGAATTTCCTCGAGGCCGACCGAAAGTCTTCCTCCATGGCCTCACCGAACTCCTCCCAGACCCGAGTTTTTGCCTCCAGGACTGCCCGAGCCGCGGCTCGCTTGGGCCACAGGCTAACATAACCTGGTAGGACTCCTTCTTCAGTCTGACGGCATCCAGCCCCTGCCGTTCCTCCCAATCACGCCTCTCCAGGTATCACTGTCATTGCCCACGTGAGCGTTGAAGTCCCCCAGTAGAACAATGGAGTCCCCAGTTGGAGCACTATCCAGTACTCCTCCCAGTGACTCCAAGAAGGCCGGGTACTCCACACTGCTGTTCGGCCCGTAGGCACAAACAACAGTGAGAGATCTTTTCCCGACCCGAAGGCGCAGGGAAGCGACCCTCTCGTTCACCGGGGTGAACTCCAACACATGGCGACTGAGCTGGGGGGCTATAACCAAGCCCACACCAGCCCGCCACCTCTCACCCTGGGCAACTCCAGAGTAGTGGAGGGTCCAGCCCCCTTCAAGGAGCTGGTTCCAGAGCCCAAGCTATGTGTGGAGGTGAGCCCGACTATCTCTAGCCGGTATCTCTCAACCTCCCGCAACCCCAGGCCTGGCTCCAGGGAGGGGCCCCGGTAACGCGGCGGTCCTTGATCTTCTCTTTGCCATGATTAGCTTGTTTTCATCATCGTACTACATTGAAATAAGTTGACAGCTGTTGATGTGGAGGGAGGAGAGCAGACTCACCAGGATGCGGTCGCTGTCGATGATGGTGTTGAGGCGGTGAGCGATTGTGAGAACCGTACACTCCCGGAACTTGTCCCGGATGGTCTTCTGGATCAGCTCGTCCGTCCTGCAACACAAACGAGGGGATTCAAAGCCCAGCTCCATGTCTGACACGGTTCACAAATTCTACACTGGAGTACCGGGGGTCCACATTGGCCGTGGCCTCGTCGATGATGAGGATGCGGTTCTTCCTCAGGACGGCTCGGGCCAGACACACCAGCTGCCTCTGACCCACGCTGAAGTTGGAGCCGTACTCGGCCAGAACCGTCTCCAGCTTCCCGGGCAGCTCCTCCACCACCGCCTTCATCTGCACCTGGTGGAACCAAGGAGCTGCTCGATAAACACAACTTGTATCCCTCAAGTCAACACCTCATCAAATACACAAACAATGTACTTTTATTTGATGGCTGCGACATCCTGCTGCGAATAAACACTAAACGGTTCCTACATCCATGACCTGCAGAATAAAGGTGGCAGACAAAGTAATTCTTTAGAAGCCGTCTTTACTGAGAGAAACGAGTGCACGTGGGAGAGAAGCCGCTTGAATTTGATGGAGGGGTGACCAGGTCCAGAGACACGGTCCTCCCGTCTCCAGACGTTTAACACTGGGGGGTTTAAATATCTCCGCTCTGTGGCTGAGGACAGACCCGTATGGAGACTAAAGGCTGAATTATGGTTCTGCGTTACACCTATGCCGTCGGGTACGCGACTACGTGGGAGTCTCTCCGTAGCCTACGCCGTAGCCTGACGTGCACCTTCCAAAAAATGTAACTACGTGTCGAGGTGACGCAGACCGAGAGGGCTTTGATTGGTTTGCTTGATAGCAACGCATTTCCGGTTCCGGTTCGTGAAGCAGTAGTGATCTCTTTTCTTTGTGTGTGAGATTTTTTTGGGGGGTTGTTTTGGTTTTTTGCACAATAGTTTGTCCTTATCTCTTTCATTCACTGATCGGAAAAGCCGGAAGCTAAACAAAGTATCAACTAGCGCTCTGGGGGGGTACTGCACCGTGACGAAATGGAGTGATGGAGAAGTCAAAAGGGTTCACGACGGCGTCACGGCAACGGCGTAGGTTCTGCGTTGGTTTAAGGCAGAACCTTAAATCAGGCTTAATCCTCACGGCACTGGTTAATGGGACTATACCATCCCCGTAGTGCGCCAGTTAGCCATCGTGTCTCTGTCTCTTCTTTCTCTGTTCTTCATTCTCTCTGTCTGTTTTCTCTTCTCCTGCTCTGCCCAGCTGGTCTTCAGCAGGAGGGTCCCCCCTTATGATCCAGGTCCTGGTCCAGGTTTCTTCCCTCCTAAAGGGGAGATTTTTCTTGCCACTGTTTGGCTTAAGGTTTTTCTCCCACTAGGGAAGTTTCTACCTGCCATTTTTTATGTTATGTTTATGTAATAATTGCTCGGGGGTCATGTTCTGGTCTCTGGAAAGATCCAAGAGACAACTTCTGTTGGAATAGACGCTATATAAATAAAATTGAATTGAATTGAACCACCTGTTGGACCACGACCCGAGCGTTTGGTAGCGTCGGTACTGGGCTGGGTTTTAGATACAAACACAAAATTATTGAGGAACTGAGACGATGAGCTCTGATCTGCCGAAGAGGAGAGGACGGAGGGGAACCTGCAGAGCTGGACTAGAGAACCCTGAAGACTGGTCTGAGCTAACCAGTAACGGGCCGCGGCCGCTGGACACTTGCCTCTTCCAGAGCCGTCCACAGGCTTTCATCGGTGTGCTGGTTGAAAGGATCCAGGTTCTTCCTCATGGTGCCGGTGAACAGCACTGGGTCCTGCAGAGCAGAGCAGAACCTGTCAGAGAGCCGAGGATCCCTGCCAACAACTCGGTACCGGGACACACACACAGGTCACGGTGTCGCGCCTAGATACGCATCACTACACAGGAAGAGGCCAGAGGAAGGGAGCATCCCGTAACCATGGAGATGAAACCTGCAGCCACCGTCGCCGCTGGCGCTGAGGTCTCGGTTGGTTACCTGAGGGATGATGGACATCTTCTGGCGCAGGTCGTGGAGGCCGAGGTCCGAGGTCCGAACTCCGTCCACGTAGATATCCCCCTGAGGCTCGGCCAGGCGGAACAGAGCCGAGACCAGGGAGCTCTTCCCGGCGCCGGTTCTGCCGACGATGCCGACCTGAGCCAGGAAACAGTGGACACACTCAGGTTTCTGGTACATCAACATTTTGCCATGACAACAAGTGTGCCGATATCAAGACATCCTCATGTTCCGGCCCCGATAGACGCGTTTTATAATCAAAGCGTCTTTCTGGGAAAGAATTCCTCACAAATCCTGTGAGCTGCTCTCAACTGTTGTTTTTATGTCTCTACACCAGCATTTCTGTGCCAGCAGCGCCGCCGCCGGTCCACTTTAGCGCGGCTGTTTTCTTTAGTGGATCTGCTGGAGCTGCGGCCCGCAGGACCCGCCTCTGCCCGGGCCTTGGCCGCCGGCCCGGCCGGCCTCACATGGACCAGCCTCACACGGGCCTCTCGTTTGGGGTCAACCCAAAGGTCGTGGAGTTCCCTACGTGCGTCACGGTTGGGCTGCTGGTTGTGCTGATATGAGTTTGGGTCAGTGCTCCCGTTCATGCTCTGCACGCTAGCAACAGCCATCCAACAAACTAATGACTTCACACTAAAAACGAGCCATTCAAAGGAAAACAGAGGAATCAATGTATAAAGCAGCATTATTTCTAAGTGGAATGTACATCGGTGGCGGCGCCGCGCCTAGATACGCATCACTACACAAGAAGAGGCCGAAGGAAGGGAGTAACACAAGAAGAGTGTTAAACGCCATTTTTCACCTTCTCGCTGGGCTGAAATGTGGCGCTGACGTCTTTGAGCACCAGCGGCCCGTCTGAGCTGTAGGAGAAGTTGACCCGGCTGAAGGTCACCATCCCCTGGCTCGGCCAGTCGGGGGGCGGCTGCTTCTCAGTCTTCCAGGGGGCTTCGCTCTCCAGCTCCGTGTACTCCACCACCCGCTCCACCGACGTCATCTGGAAACACACAAGCTCCATGGTAACTGCACTGTCATCATCCGTCTGTCAGAGAGGTGGACCGTGTCGTTTCAGGGGTTTCTGGTGGAAACAGCACCGTATGGTCCGAAGGCAACGCTGACGTTGTCAGACCCAGAACCTGGAAACCTCCACCCTTGGACCCTTGTGGCCTGGAAATCCATCCAACAACCCCCCACCCATCCATCCTCCATCATCCGTCTTAAGAGCCGGGGAGACTGCAGAGACCGGAGAGATTCTGGGAGACCGGAGAGACTTTAGAGAGGCTGTAGAGAGAGAGAGGCCAGAGGGAGAGAGAGGCCGGGGAGAGAGAGAGAGGCCGGGGAGAGAGAGAGAGGTCAGAGAGAGAGAGAGGCCGGAGCGACCGGAGAGGGAGAGAGGTCGGAGAGAGAGAGAGAGAGAGAGGCCGGAGCGACCGGAGAGGGAGAGATGTCGGAGAGAGAGAGAGAGAGGCCGGAGCGGCCGGAGAGAGAGAGAGAGGCCGGAGCGACCGGAGAGAGAGAGAGAGAGAGAGAGGCCGGAGCGACCAGAGAGAGAGAGAGGTCGGAGAGAGAGAGAGAGAGGCCGGAGCGACCGGAGAGGGAGAGATGTCGGAGAGAGAGAGAGAGAGGCCGGAGCGGCCGGAGAGAGAGAGAGAGGCCGGAGCGACCGGAGAGAGAGAGAGGCTGGAGAGAGAGAGAGAGAGGCCGGAGCGACCGGAGAGAGAGAGAGGCCGGAGCGACCGGAGAGAGAGAGAGAGGCCGGAGAGGGAAAGACCGGAGCAACCGGAGAGGGAGAGAGGCCGGAGCGACCGGAGAGAGAGGCCGGAGCGACCGGAGAGAGAGGCCGGAGCGACCGGAGAGAGAGGCTGGAGCGACCGGAGAGAGAGAGAGAGAGAGAGGCCGGAGAGAGAAAGAGGCCGGAGAGAGAGAGAGGCCGGAGAGAGAGAGAGGCTGGAGATGAGAGAGAGGCCAGAGAGGGAGAGACCGGAGCGACCGGAGAGAGAGAGAGGCTGGAGATGAGAGAGAGGCCGGAGAGGGAAAGACCGGAGCGACCGGAGCGACCGGAGAGGGAGAGAGGCCGGAGAGAGAGACCGGAGAGAGAGAGAGAGAGAGAGAGAAAGACCGGAGAGAGCCTGGGGGACCGGAGGGAGAGAGAGGCTGGAGAGAGAGAGAGAGAGGCCGGAGCGACCGGAGAGAGAGAGAGGCCGGAGCGACCGGAGAGAGAGAGAGAGGCCGGAGAGGGAAAGACCGGAGCAACCGGAGAGGGAGAGAGGCCGGAGAGAGAGAGAGGCCGGAGCGACCGGAGAGAGAGAGAGAGGCCGGAGCGACCAGAGAGAGAGAGAGAGAGAGGCCGGAGAGACCGGAGAGAGAGAGAGACCGGAGAGAGAGAGAGGCTGGAGATGAGAGAGAGGCCGGAGAGGGAAAGACCGGAGCGACCGGAGAGAGAGAGAGAGAGAGAGAGAGAGAGAGAGAGAGAGAGAGAGAGAGAGAGAGAGAGAGAGAGAGAGAGAGAGAGAGAGAGAGAGAGAGAAGAGAGAGAGAGAGAGAGAGAGAGAGAGAGAGAGAGAGAGAGAGAGAGAGAGGAGAGAGAGAGAGAGAGAGAGAGAGAGAGAGAGAGAGAAGAGAGAGAGAGAGAGAGAGAGAGAGAGAGACCGGAGAGAGCCTGGGGACCGGAGGGAGAGACCGGACAGAGAGGCCGGAGGGCAAGAGAGACGGAAGGAGACGGAGGGAGAGATCGGAGAGACTGCCGTGTCTCGTGTCATAGACGAGGTTAATTTATGATGTAATCTAAAAACAGATCAGACCAATCACAATATTGTAGGCTATGTGTTTATTAGTTTAAGCGTGTTTGTTTATTTTATCGTTTGTTTACTGTTGCATCCATGTTGCTGGATCTTGATGACATGTTCTTCCACAACAGAAAACAAAGCCCTTCCTCATTTCCCAGTTGAATGACCAGATCGCACATGTGGACATTTTTGCGAGACTCAGTCACCACGTGACTTTGTCAGCCATCTTTTCTTTTGCCTCACCACGTGAATGAACAGCCATCGTGACACACACACACACTCACACACACGCATATAATCTGAAGTTTGTGTTAATGTTTAGTTAGTTGTTGTTTATGTGAAGTTTAGGCATCAGAATTTATACTCAGTGTTGTTTTATCCATCCATCCATCCATCCATCCATCCATCCATCCATCCATCCATCCATCCATCCATCGTCCACCGCTTATCCGTTCCCGGGTCGCGGGGCAGCAGCCTCAGCAGAGATGCCCAGACTTCCTTCACCCCAGACACTTCCCTCCAGCTCTTCCAAGGGGAGACGTTCCCAGGCCAGCCGAGAGACATAGTTTCTCCAGCGTGTCCTGGGTCTTCCTCGGGGTCTCCTCCCGGTGGGACATGCCTGGAACACCTCCCTAGGGAGGTGTCGAGGAGGCATCCGGTACAGATGCCCAAGCCACCTCAGCTGACTCCTCTCAATGTGAAGGAGCACCGGCTCGACTCCGAGCTCCTCCCGGGTGACCGAACTCCTCACCCTATCTCTAAGGGATCGTCCAGCCACCCTGCGGAGGAAACTCATCTCGGCCGCTTGTATCCGTGATCTCGTCCTTTTGGTCACTACCCAAAATTCATGACCATAGGTGAGGGTAGGTGCTTAGATTGACCGGTAAATCGAGAGCTTCGCCTTTCGACTCAGCTCCTTCTTCACCACGACGGTCCGGTACATCGACGGCATAACTGCGGACGCTGCACCCGATCCGTCTGTCAATCTCACGCTCCATCGTTCCCTCACTCGTGAACAAGACCCCGAGATACTTGAACTCCTCCACCTGAGGCAGGACTTCTCCACCCACCCGGAGAAGGCACGCCACCCTTTCCCGATGGAGAACCATGGCCTCGGTTTTGGAGGTGCTGATTCTCATCCCTGCCGCGTCGCACTCGGCCTCAAACCGTCCCAGCACATGCTGAAGGTCCCGGTCCGATGAAGCCAACAGGACAACGTCATCTGCAAAAAGCAGAGATGAAATTCTGTGGTTCCCAAACCGGATCCCCTCCAGCCCCTGGCTGCGCCTAGAAATCCTGTCCATAAAAATTATGAACAGGACCGGTGACAAAGGGCAGCCCTGCCAGAGTCCAACATGCACCGGGAACAAGTCTGACCTACTGCCGGCAATGCGAACCAGACTCCTGCTCCGATCATATAGAGACCGGACAGCCCTTAATAGAGGGCCCCGGACTCCAGATCCACAAAACACATGTAGACTGGTTGGGCAAATTCCCATGAACCCTCGAGCACCCTGCGGAGGGTGTACAGCTGGTCCAGTGTTCCGCGACGAAAACCGCATTGTTCCTCCTGAATCCGAGGTTCAACTATCGACCGTATTCTCCTCTCCAGTACCCTGGCGTAGACTTTCCCGGGGAGGCTGAGAAGTGTGATCCCCCTATAGTTGGAGCACATTCTCCGGCCCCCCTTTTTAAAGAGAGGGACCACCACCCCGGTTTGCCACTCCAGCGGCACTGTCCCCTTCCTCCATGCAATGTCGCAGAGGCGTGTCAACCAAGACAGCCCTACGACATCCAGAGACTTGAGGTACTCAGGACAAATCTCATCCACCCCCGGTGCCCTGCCACTGAGGAGCTTACGAACCACCTCAGTGACCTCGGCTTGGGTGATGGATGAGCACGCCCCAGAGTCTCCACTCTCTGCTTCCTCCGTGGAAGGCATGTCATTCGGGTTGAGGACATCCTCGAAGTATTCCTTCCACCGTCCAACGATGTCCCCAGTCGAGGTCAACAGCTCCCCACCCACACCGTAAATGGTGCCGGCAGAGTACTGCTTCCCCCTTCTGAGGCGCCAAACGATCCGCCAGAATTTCCTCGAGGGCGACCGAAAGTCTTCCTCCATGGCCTCACCAAACTCTTCCCACACCCGGGTTTTTGCGTCCAGGACCGCCCGAGCCGCGGATTGCTTGGCCTGCCGGTACCCATCTACTGTGTTAGGAGTCCCACAGGCTAACATAGCTCGGTAGGACTCCTTCTTCAGTCTGACGGCAATCTGTACTTCCGGTGTCCACCACAGGGTTCTAGGATTGCCGCCACGACAGGCACCGGAGACCTTGTGACCACAACTTCGAGACGCCGCGTCGACAATAGAGGCAGAGAACATGGTCCACTCGGACTCAATGTCCTCCGCCTCCCCCGGGATCTGAGAGAAGTTCTCTCGGAGATGAGAGTTGAAGATGTCCCTGAGAGAGGGCCCAGCCAGACGTTCCCAACAGACCCTCACAATCCGTTTGGGTCTACCCGGTCTGTCCAGCCTCCTCCCCTGCCAGCGCATCCAACTCACCACCAGGTGGTGATCAGTTGACAGCTCAGCCCCTCTCTTCACCCGCTTGTCCAAGACATGTGGCCGAAGGTCAGATGAAACGACAACAAAGTCGATCATTGATCTCCGGCCTAGGGTGTCCTGGTGCCACGTGCACTGATGGACACCCTTATGTTTGAACAGTGTTCCTTATGGACAAACCGTGACTAGCACAGAAGTCCAACAACAAAACACAGCTCGGGTTCAGATCGTGGAGGCCGTTCCTCCCAATCACGCCTCTCCAGGTATCACTGTCATTGCCCACGTGAGCGTTGAAGTCCCCCAATAGAACAATGGAGTCCCCAGTTGGAGCACTATCCAGTACTCCTCCCAGGGACCCCAAGAAGGCCGGGTACTCTGCACTGCTGTTCGACCCGTAGGCACAAACAACATTGAGACACCTTTTCCCGACCCGAAGGCGCAGGGAAGCGACCCTCTCGTTCACCGGGGTGAACTCCAACACATGGCGACTGAGCTGGGGGGCTATAAACAAGCCCACACCAGCTTGCCGCCTCTCACCCGGGGCAACTCCAGAGTAGTGGAGGGTCCAGTCCCTTTCAAGGAGCTGGGTTTCAGAGCCCAAGCTATGTGTGGAGTTGAGCCCGAATATCTGTAGTCGGTATCTCTCAACCTCACGCACAAGCTCTGGCTCCTTCCCCCCCAGCGAGGTGACATTCCATGTCCCCACTGCGAGGGTTTTGGTCCAGGGATTGGGTCGTCGAAGCTCTGCCACGACTGCTACCCAGTCCACATGGCACCAGCCTATCATGGACCTTCCTGTGGGAAGGCGGGCCCACGTCGCCATTTCGGGCCGAGCCCGGCCGGGTCCCACTGGCAAAGACCCGGCCACCAGGTGCTCGCCAGCGAGCCTCAACCCCAGGCTTGGCTCCAGGGAGGGGCCCCGGTGACGCCCATCCGGGCGACGTTACGGTCCTTGCTGTCTTGGCTTGAACCGCTCTTAGTCTGGCCCGTCACCTAGGACTTGTTTGCCATGGGAGACCCTACCAGGGGCGTAATGCCCCGGACAACATAGCTCATGTTGTTTTATCATCTTTTAAAACTCGTGTAAATAAATTCTGATTCATTTGAATGAGAGAAGTTGTTTGTGTTTATTTTATACATATTTGTCACAGCTGCTGGTTGCAAAGGTCTGTGCTCGGACTCCTTCCTTCACTGTTATTCTGTAACAGCCCCCCTGGCAACAGGGTGGCACGTATGGAATAACAGTTACCTTGAGGCTGATTTTGCTGTTTTAGGTATTATTTTCCTGATAAGTCAGGTGGTGCCCCATTTTGATTAATTCATTTTGAAGTAATCTACTTTATTAATTAATAACTCTTTAATAACTGCACCAGCACCCACTTTGTGGCACAACACATTCATCCATCATCCATCCATCCATCCATCCATGAGCCTGGTTTGCATAAACCTTCCAGGCCTCGTCTATGTCAGACCTCAACAAACGCCATCATATCAACACAGCTGAGAACTCTACTGATTTTAACAGGAGATGTCTGGAGGGGGGCATGGGGGATCCGGGGATCTGGGTGTCCTTCTTTCTTACCATGTTCTCCACTTCTGCACTCTGTCTGACCGTCCACTGGAAGTTTCCCACCAGTGTCACGGCGTAGGTCAGCACCAGGCCCACCTGTCCAGCCTCCAGACCTGTTGACACACGGGGCATCGGGGGGGATGATTAGATGATCCTCCCGGCCGGCAGCCCCTCCCTCTGCAGCTCCCAAGGCCTGCATATCCATTGTAGCTTCAAACAGGAGAAGTGTGCTCATGTGGAAGCGATTTTACACATGGGGAGGCAGCAGCGTGCCAGTCCAACGGACCCTGATAACTCAACGGTTTGAAACAAGGCAGACTTCAACGATCCTTTGGTCTGATGACGGTTTAGGACAGAGGGGGAAACATGTTCAAGAGAGAGGGAAAAGAAGACCAGTTGACTTGTTTTAGTATAGCAGCTGCTGCTGCTCATCGATCTGGGATGGTTACGGAAGGGTTTTAAGGTCCGTCCATTTTTTTACTTGCTATCCAACCCTCCCACTGTTTGGCTTAAGGTTTTTTTCCCACTAGGGGAGTTTTTACCTGCCAATGTTTATGTTATGTTATGTAATAATTGCTCTGGGCTCATGTTCTGGTCTCTGGAAAGATCCTAGAGACAACTTCTGTTGTAATAGACGCTATATAAATAAAATTGAATTGAATTGATCTGTTTGCACGCGTGGTTCCTCACCATTTCTGAAGATGATGCAGCCAAATGTTGAGAAGGCTATAAATATGGAGCAAATGCTGTCAAGGCGTAGTGCAAACCAGCGCGAAATCATCAGGAACAGAAACCAGGCCTCTGAAAGGAGACACAGGAGGGAATCATCATCACCAATGCCACCATGACAATACTGTATTCAGCAGAGATGCAGGAGACGTATTAATGGAGCCTTTCACACATTGCACACGTTGAAATAAGAAAATATCAATTAAAAAAGCACACAGTCAACCTGAGTGGAGGTTCTGGTGAGCATCAAAGACATTCTGTAGCCTCTCCTCAGCTCTGAAGGCTCGAACCGTCCACAGACCCTGAAGAGACGACGTCAGGTGCGAGAAGACTGGACTTCGAGCTGCAGGGTACAAAAAAGAATTTATGTTTCTTCCAAATGTCCACTAAACCAGTTTTCTGACAGTTTATATCAGATTCTTTGTCTTTCTCATGAATTATTTAAAAAATCTGTGAAACATATTTTGCTATATCAATAGCTTAATAATATGATATAAACTTCTCTATTTGTCTTTTTTCCTCATTTTTATACAGTATTGTTTTTTCCTTTCTTCCCTTTGTCTTTTCTATTTTTTGGGGTATGTACTTTTTTCTTTTCTTTGTGTGTGTGCGAGTGTGCAGTGTGTGAGCGTGCTGTGTACGGGGGTTTGTGTGTGTGGCAGGTGTGTGCTGCGTAAGATATGCATTTATGTCCATGATAATGTCCATTTTTATGCTCATTTAAGGAGGTCCTCTTGTCAAACCCTAGAGCAGGGCTATTCAATTGGCGGCCCGCGGGCCAGGAGCTTTTATGTGGCCCCTGGCCCATATTTCAAAAAAGGGGGTGTTTGTTGAGAAAAAAAAAAAAAAAATGTTTTTTTTTTTTTTTCTTTTTATAATAGTGATGCACCGAATGTTCGGCCGAAAATAGCAAAAAAAAAACACTTTCGGTGTTCGGTGGAATAAGTGGGGAAAAAAACGAACAGTTAATAACAGCTAACAGATACAGGCAGACAGACAGGCAGACAGACATGCCAGGAATGCGTTCAAAGGTGCGATTTTTATTTGTAATGTGTGCAGAGAATGCATATCGCATTTAAGTTTAAGATGCTTGGTAGCCTTTTTTTAGTTGGTTAACGATGCATAGTGTTATAGTGTTTGTACATGTTAATCTCTGTAGGAGATGTTTTTTACTTCGGATTTTTTGCCAGTGTTGCACAGTGTTAATGTTTGTCACATTATTATTAACCTCCGTTGTACAGAGGACTTGTTTACATCATTAGGCTTCTAGGATTGGCCTGACGTTTTTTTCATTTGAATAAGTGAGGACTTTGCATTTCAGATGGAACTTCTAAGCCTCCTATAATTCGTGATTGTTTTGTTTTGCTGATATAATGCACAGATGTGTCATTAATAAAGGACTTTATGGTTAATATTTTGGTTGCTTATTTATAACATCAAACTGGCTACTATGGACTAAAATGGTTGTGCTCAATGCTTAATATAATATTCAAATAAGGAAATCTTGGTGGAAAGTGGTGCTTTGTCATTATGGCGTGTTTTATTAAAAGTAGCTCAATAACAATTTCATTAAGTTTGCACAATGCATGGTTTCAAAATGAACTTGCATTCAAAATAATATTTCTTTATCTGAATATTATATTTAACATTCACAATTACTAAATCTGGAGACAATTATTACATAATTCATATGTAAACTAGATATATTCAAATGTATAATACAAATGTATTATATTTACATAAGTCTTCGTCTTTGAGTGCAAAATACATTTTGAAAACCCCAACATTTTCAAATTGTGCGGCCCTCTCCATACAGTCCTTTTGCAGATGTGGCCCCCGGCCAAATCTATTTGAATACCCCTGCCCTAGAGGGTTTTTTTGGACCTCCTTGCATATATGCTATCTATTGTTTTTTTTTAGGGTAATTGTATTACTGACTTTTTAATATGTGCTAAATAAATAAACAAAACAAAACAAAACCCTTGTGCAAATTTCCACATGACCAGAGTCCCTGACGTACTTGTTGACTCGAGGCGTTTGATATCACGCGATGTATGGAGGTAGTAGCGCCTCAAGTAAAGAAAGAATAAAAGCAGAGGGACGAGAGGGATGAGGATGAGGGGGATGACTGAGGCCGCCACGGCAACAACACCAACGTTCTGCAAAAATAACTGGGAAAAAGGTCACATGGTGAGATGGAGCCACTCGCTGCACAGACGTTTCAAAGCAACAAGTTCTTACTTGATAGAAATCCACAAAGGTGATGGGCAGCTTGGAGTCTATGTGGCCGATGTCTTTGGAAAATCTGTTGAGAATTCTTCCTAAATCGAAGGGAAAAAACAAAAAACAAACACTCTTTTCACCCAAAATATATTTAACAGCTTAATACGTGATTCTTTTATTTTTATCTTTTATTTGGAAAAGCCTTGATTTCACAGATGCAGATTTACATAGCGTCAAAATCACTTCAAGTAAGTTAACATAACATTGGCATGACATTTTGTAGAACTTCTGATGTCCAATTTGCCTCCTGGTTCTTCCCAGAATTTTCTTTGTAAAATATTTACGTGGAACATGGAAAGCTTCTCATCTTAAATATTACATACCGAAAAAAATAATTCCCTTATCGATTCTCATTTGAAAAAAAGGACAATAATGAGGCACATGGCACTAATATGATAGGCAGTGTTCGTTAGTTAATTAGTTACCTGCAGTATTATTAGCCAAGGACATGCTAACGTTGGTACTGCTGGGTTGAGAATTACACACGTTAGTCCGGCGCAAATAGAAAACGCGACATTCATTGATCTTTATTGTTTGCTGTGTGCGCAATTGTTTTTGCATGTTGGTAGTATTTCCTCCCTTTGACATAATATTCACTTAGCAAGTATTGCAAGTTGCCCTGTTGTCGTTTTTTTTTTTACTGAAATGTAACCAGACCTTTGACCATTTGTATCGCTTGGGCCCATGTTTACTAACCCACTAATGCACTATTGTTGCGTAGCAACGTGCGTGATGATGTCATTCGTGCTCACTGGAATTGAAAAGGAAATTGTTTGTAAATTTTGAAATGAAACTATTCCAAGGAATTGAAACACTGGGAACCGGTTACAAACGAAAAACGGTTCTCGATTCCCATCCCTAAGAGCTGCGCTTTCTCGTAGGCAGGCATGTTGGTGGGATTGAGAAGGTCCTCCAAGTATTCCTCCCACCATCTCACAATGTCTGTAGTCAAGGTCACCAGCCCACAGTATTGGTGGTGCACCACGTCCCCCTCCTGAGCCCCCGGACGGTGGAGCAGAATCCCTCTGAGGCCGTCCGGAGGTCATTCTGAACTCACTTGCTCCCCTTAAAACTCGGACTGTCTCATTCCCCCATTCTGCCCCTTGGTTCACCCCTCACCTTCATCAGCTGAAAGCCAAAGGACGCCAGCTGGAGCCGCTTTTCAGGAAATCCGGACTCTCAGTTCACAAACAGATGCATCACGCCCACATCCTTCTCTACAAAGCCACCCTCTCCTCAGCCAAAACCCAATATTTCGCCAGAACTAATCACTGCTGGTGCTGGGAACACTAGGGCCCTGTTTTCTGTGGTCAACAACTCACTGCGCCCCCCAGATTCCCTTCCCCCACACCACTTCTACTCCACTGACCACTCTAACTCCCTCATGTCATTCTTCAATTCAAAAATAGCTACCATCCACCAGCAACTGACCCCTCACACGTCCAGTTGTCCATACCCTCTTGTTCTCCATCCCCCTCTTTCTGCACCATTCTCATGCTTCCAACTCCCCTCGGCTGCTGCTCTATCAGAAATCATCCAGAAATCCAAATTATCCACCTGCCAACTTGACCCCCTGCCTTCCTCCCTGGTTAAAACCTCCCTCCCCTCTCTCCTGCCCCTGATCACTGCCATTATCCATTCCTCCCTGACCTCTGGTACTGTCCCACCACCTCTAAAATCAGCTACAGTCAGACCGATACTCAAAAAACCTGGCTCCGACCGCAACAACCTCAACAACCTTCGTCCCATCTCCAACCTCCCATTCCTCTCAAAAATCCTGGAAAAGGCGGTGGCTTCACAGGTTCATACTCATCTCTCCGACAATAACCTCTACGAACAATTTCAGTCCGGCTTTCGCCCCCGCCACAGCACGGAAACAGCCCTTCTCAAGATCACCAACGACCTCTTGATGGCAGCTGACCCCGGACTACTCTCCATCCTCATCCTACTTGATCTGAGCGCGGCTTTCGACACTATATCCCATTTCACCCTCCTTGACAAACTATCCTCCATTGGCATAACTGACACACCCCTAGACTGGTTCCATTCCTATCTCTTTGGCCATACACAGTTCATCCAGTTGAAATCCTTCACTTCCCACCCATCCCCCCTCTCCTCCGGTGTCCCCCAGGGCTCTGTCCTTGGCCCTATCCTCTTTTATCATTTATCTCCTCCCACTTGGTCTAATTTTCCGTAAATACAACATCCACTTCCACTGCTATGCGGACGACACCCAGCTCTACGTTTCCTCCAAACCCACTTCCACCTTCCCACCCTCCTCCCTCTGTGCCTGTTTGCAGGAAATCAAATCTTGGTTTTCCTCCTATTTCCTCAAACTAAACAGTGATAAAACTGAGGTAGTCCTCATTGGCTCTAGGTCCACCCTCACCAAATATCCCAGTTTCACCCTTACCATAGACAACTCCTCTGTCTCCCCCTCCCCTCAGGTCAAGAGTCTGGGTGTCGTCCTCGACAGCACCCTATCTTTCCACACCCACAACAACACCACCATCCGGTCCGCCTACTTCCATCTCCGCAACATCAACCGCCTCCGCCCTTCACTCACTCCCAACAGCGCCGCAATCCTGGTACACTCGCTTGTCACCTCCTGCCTGGATTACTACAACTCCCTTCTTTTTGGTCTCCCGCACAAACGCCTCCATAAACTTCAACTGGTCCAGAACGCTGCAGCCCGCATCATCACCAGGACACCTTCCACCAGTCACATCACTCCCGTTCTACACCAACTCCACTGGCTCCCCATCAAACACCGGATCAACTATAAAATCCACCTCCATACATTTAAGGCCATCCACAACCTCGCTCCCCCATACCTCTCTGACCTCCTTCATATCAATGTCCCCACCCGGTCTCTCAGGTCTGCCTCTTCCATCACCCTCACCGTCCCCGTTGTGGTTGCTCTGCTACGGGTTCTGTGCAGTTGTTTGTTTACATTTTACAAGTCTGTGTTAATTATTTCATTGACTGTATTTGTTGTTGTGCTGCGACCTTGAGTGCCATGAAAGGTGCCCTATAAATTAAATGTATTATTATTATTATTCTCTCCAAACTCCTTCTACACCCCGGGTGTTGGCCTTGACAACCACCAAAGTCACGCTCCACTTGGCCTGCCGGTACCCATCCACTGCCTCTGGAGTCCCACCGGCCAAAAGAACTCTACGGCCACAGCTTGGGCCAGCTGCCTCCACAACGGAGACACAAACTTATGGCTCTTTTCCACTAGTACCTACTCAGCCCGACTCGCCTCGCCTTGGTTCTTTTTTCACTAGGGGTCTAACGTGCCGAGTAGATACTTTTCTGTAACTACTCTGCCGTGGTTTTAAGCGGCTGAGTCGACTGTATCTGACATCATCACACTACAGCCCACCGATTGGTCGGGGGGTTGGAGTCAGACGTCTGAGTCAGGAGGTGACATCAGAGAAAGAGCGACTTGCGGCTTCTTGTTCATTTTATTCAACAGGCAATGGCAGCGCAAAAGTCTGTTTGGTGATCCAACTCTGAGGTGCAGATGTTCATAAACCTGGTGCTGAGGAGAGAATTAAAAAGGGATCTAGACGGGCGATAAGGAACGACAAGATCTACCAGGAGCTCTGTCACTTCATAGCTGCTCACGGCTCCAGCTGACTTTTCAGCAGCGCCGAGACAAACAAACAAACAAAAGAAAGCGTCGCTGTCGCCTCTTGAAGCTTCTCTCATTCTCATTTTTTAACTTGATATCGAACACAAGCCACAGACCCAGCAGCACATTTATCATCTCCTCCAGGTTCTATATCTTTAGTGTTGTTGTCTTCTTCATTTAAATCACACAATCAAATACGTCACAGCAGCTTCCTCCAACCTCCTACTTCTGCTCCAGATGCTGAATTGTTATGGAAAAGAAACCAGGCCGAGTTGAGTCGAGCCGAGCTGAGATGAGTAGAGCCGAGTAGGTACTAATGTTTTACTAATGTAAAAGCGCGACAAGTCCTGTCTCATACACACATATACACAAGTACTTTGATTTCATCATTCCTACCCCAATGTGCCACAATTAAACACATCGGGGGGTTTGGGCGTGTGGTGTCCTGCAAAGCTACTACAGAAGTACCACAGATTACATTTAGGTGAGAAAAGGAGAATAATAAGGCAACTTTAAGACATAGCTCACCTATGGGGTTGATGTCGAAGAAGCGAACATGAGTGCGGAGAACAGCAGTGAACATGCTGTTGTGCAAAGTCTGTGCTGCTTTCACCAAGCCGTGAAACATCACTAAACTCCTGATGTAACCGAAGACAACAGCAGCTGCTGTCAAACCTGCAAGTCAGAGCAACGACACCCATTATTCACTTCGGATTTTTCAAATGGATCAATGAGATGCATCAATTAACAGCAGGACTTGTAAGCTGGGGGTCTTGGGATCAATGGGAGGATTACCTGAGTAAATGCCGAGGTAGAATGTGAGATTAAACTGAAGATCTGACTGAGTCACATTGATGCCATTTCTAATCCTGACAACAGCAACTGTGCTGTTGGACAGCTCTTCTCTTGCCCTGTTCAGTTGGACAAAAACACTTCAGTCTGACGGGAAACAACAACATGAAAAGTAGAAGCTTGTGCAGAAGTTTGCAGGAACTAAAAGCCTGTGCGAGTGCTCACCAGTAGACCAGCCACCAGTCCTGCAGGATATATGCAACCTGCGGGAACAAAATGGAGCTGGTTCATGATGGAAACCCACCTGAAAGTTCACCACATAGCTTTATACATTGTTGCGTGGCGACGTATGTTACGAGACACTATTCCTGCCTAGGCCGAATTATCCATATACTGAACCGGGCGAGCACGCAGGGGCACCAGCCAATGAGTGGGAACCAAATCAAATGACTACGGTAACTGGACCATATGTCATATTTTGTTATTTCCTCTATATATTTGCTGGAATTGGAGCAAACCGGTACAGCAGTAACCAATGATATAATAAAAATACCTGAAAATAATAATAATAATAATAATAATAATAATGACAGGACTGTCACTTAGGTAGGAGCACTGGGTGATGAAACAGGGAAAAAAATTGGGATAAAAATATTTTAAAAAAATGTATAATAATAATAAAATAAAAAGAATTGCGTTTGAGTGAGTGAGTTTGTATTAGTTTTAGTCAATTTCATTTTCCTTTTAGTCGTGTCAAGTTTCAGTCGACTAAAAGTCTGAGCATTTTAGTCTTATTTTACTCAGAATTGTCCAGGACCATTTTAGTCTAGTTTTAACAGATTGTAGATAGATCAGATTGTATTTAGCCAAACCCATTTTACAGTTCAAACAAGGTTATCTTATTATTATATTATTGTTACCTTATAGACTCAAGAATACATTCATTCCAGATAGAGAAGACTCTAATTTGAGTTTACAACATATTTATTTTGCCACATTTCGCTCCATCTTTTTCTTTTTCGACGACACATTTTCTTTTCCACGTCTATGTAGGAAAGTGTATCCAAAGATCTAAAGACTAAACTGGTTTAAAGACTAAACCAGAGGAAACTACTTAAAACATGGAGATTAAGGATCTTTGTTAGAACATTTCCTCTCGTTTTGGTCAACGAAAATGAAGACACATTTTAGCAGAGTTTTTATTTTGTAATCTACAGTTTAGTCTGGTTTTTATTCGTCGACGATATTGCATTATATATTTAGTTATCGTTATTGTCACATGACCAGCATTTTCGTTGGGTCTCGTTTTCCTCAGGTGATAAAGGTCCGTTGACGACAATATTTAGTCGTAATTTTCGTTGACGAAAGCAGCTTTAATGTGAGTTGCATTCTGATTGGAGCATCGGAGTAGTATGGCGTTTGTATACTCATGTCTATCTGTGGTGTTACTCTTAGTTGGTTTCTTGTCTTACATTTATTTGTAGTATGAGTGTTGAGGATGTACTTCAGCAATACGTTCATGTAAATCTATGGTCTTTATAACCATAGTAATTTTTCTATTTTTAACCGTAAAATGTGGGAGGAGGGGGGCGGTTCAAGTGTGGTCACCCTGGGCACCACACTGAGTTAATCCGGGTCTGATTCCTACCAGTGGAGTTTGTGCAAGTGTGAGTGGATTTCTTATTTTTAAAGACAAATATTCAGGTTAAACCGGGATTTATACCCGGAGGTGGAGGATAAATGCAGCACATGCCAGCAAACTCCTTGCGACTTGAGCCATATGTTTTATATTTGTCTGGCATTCCAAACGTACCAGAGCAGTTCTTTTTCCAGTTTCCTCAGTTCTAGACTTCGTTTTACAACCATTTGAGGTGCTCAAGGGGATTCTCTGTGGGTATGTAGGGGATGGAGGGGCGCTTTTTTCTAGTTTGTCAATTATTTTATTTAATTTCTTTTGGGGTAATATTGTTTATTACAGTTTGTTTTTTTTAACTTCATAATGTTATTATTATTATTATTGTAGTATGTATGTTTATATATATATATATATATATGTATGTTTATATATATATATATATATATATATATATATATATATATATATAAATAAACATACTACAATAGTAATGTTACATTTTGTTTGGGTTATAAAAAAGAAAAAAGATATTTGTATTGTACTCTACTGTGAGCAATGCTGTACAGGATTTCTTTTTGAATAAACAAACAGATTTATGTAGCAGTCTAGATATCGTACCTCGGCTATGATGCTGAGCAGAACTATAACCATCAACACCACAGTGTTATAGCCTGCAGAGAAGTACTTGAGATAAACGTGGCTGCCGACAGTTCCTTCAGCTCGACCTTCCTCTGCTAGGGGCCGAACTGGTTCCATCTGCAAGACAAGGAAGAACGGAAAGGAAAGTGATTCGTGTTAGAAGCTCAGAGTTGAGTTTTAGATTCTGTGCGACCATCAGGGATTAAATAATTAAATTATTCCCAACACGGTAAAAGAACGGTGATGTACAGAGCCATGTCTGCATGGAACCCACTTCCCACTTTAAGCAAACTATTAACACAAAAGAATTCAAATTGTTAATAAAGAAACATCTCTTGAATAGATACATATAAAACGTATTTAATTATTATTAAATAAATAATGTAGATAGTATATGGGTACGTGTACATATATATATATATATATATATATATATATGTATATGTATGTATATATATATATATATGTGTGTATATATATATATATATATATATATATATATATATATATATATATATATACATACACATACATACATATACATGTGTATATGTATGTATATATATATATATAGACAGAGGGAGATATAATATGAATAAATGAATATTTATTAAACATGATTATTGGTGTAAACTATGATAACTATACATTGTTTGAATTTGTGGATGTTATAAAATGTATGAATATATATTGTTTTCATTTATATCTAAATGTTAAATGGAATGACTTTTTATTTTTTCTTTACGTTCTGTTTTTCTTTTCTTTTTTTATATGCTACCCCTTTAGGTTTGCTTTTAATATTTTGTTGTAATGTACTGTGTATTATGTGTCGGACCCCAGGAAGAATAGCTGCAGTTTTGCTGTAGCTAATGGGGATCCAAATAAAACTGTAAACTATAAACACTGTGTCAAAGACAGACCCAGTTTTCCCATCTTTTCACAACAATTACGTCTGAAGGCCATTTAGAAAGCTTTAATACAACACCTTTCCACTGACAATGGCTTTAACAAGCAGTCAGATGGACAACAAGAGGATCCAAAGACACAGAGGACAAACAATTGTGGTGTTAGAATGAAAACTGCTCACGTGCATCTTAAACTATGTTTAAGAAACTATTAAAACCGTTCACAATAAACTGAAGCATGCTGGCGTGAAACATCAAGCACTGTTACCGTTTACAGATACATTAGAGCAGGTGTGGCCAACCAGTCAGAGGCTAAAAGCCACAATTGTTTACTGTGTTACTGCAAAGAGCCACATCGTACACATGCTCACATCAACTGCCCCATCCCTCACTCCCTGCTCTCTCTGAGACATAAACATACCATTATAAAACGGAAAGGTGAAATCCAGTCTGATCGGTTGTTAACTGTGGTATAATGTGCATATACCACGGCTTCTATTCTAAAGCCTTATCACAGCATATCATTCCGTGTCAGGGAAGCAACAATGTATCCATGACAACAACCAACCGTTACATATTTTTTGACGGTTACAGCAGGTAGCAGAAAGTAGCTGGTGTTAAAGTTTATTTTTTATTTTCGTTAACAATTAACCAGGCATGTTCACGGTAAACATTGATCTCCGAGGAGGGCTAACGATGGATGAATGGATTGAGGAGTGCTGGTCTCCGAAAAAAAAAGACGAGCAAAAGACGACATGCGGAGCTGACATCAGGAGACAGTGGGGTTATTTTTACTGGATAATATGTATTTCTGATTAATTAAAAAACTACATAAAATAGATTGTGTATTCCTCTTTCATATTTACATTATTGGTAATCGTTTTAAAAAAGCAATACATCACTTCGTGTCGGGCCGAAGAACGCCCCTCAGCTGTGATATAATGAGCTTATACCACGGCCTGTCATGATGTATTGCTTAAATATTTATATTTAATTTATATTATATATATTAAACTCTCCCACTCTGTTAAAAACGTCCTGTGTTCATCTTCATATTTTCGTCTGGCCGTGCATTTTTTCCCTGCCATTTTGAGAGTGGATTTTCTTCCCTGCAAATTATTTGTGTCACAAACGCAAAATTCAACACGAGCGTGCACTCTTATGTAAACCTTCCCCTGTACAGCAACGCGGGTTCGATTCCAGTCACAGCATATTTTGCCCCCACTTCCTACGTGTCTGTCTTTCACTGCATCTATCAAATAAAGTCGCAAGAGCCGCATGACACCGGGCAAAGAGCTGCATGCGGCTCGCGAGCCGCAGGTTGGCCACCCCGGCATTAGAGGATGCACTTGATTACAGTCTTGCACATTGCAGCAATATACAGAATTAGCGACTGGTGTGAGGAGCACACCTTTGGAGAAATGTATTTTATTTAATAAATATACCTACATGAAGCTGCTTGGTGCAGTCGTGTTCTGTTGGCAAGAGGCTACAGTGAGAGGAGTGTGAAAGGTGGGAGAAATTTGTCCCCCGACTCGCTAGAGACTCTATCTCTGGGTCGACTGATCGAGACATCCGCTTCTGATCTTCCTCCTGTCTTAGCACAGTCACCACGTCCAGGCCAGACCGCTGCAGCTCAGCGTAGGTTCCCTGGACCATGACGTGACCCTGGAGATACAAACATCAACACTTACTGAAGAAAAAACAAAGAATGTGGAGTAAAAGACGAGTAGGTTTCTCCAGTTTTAGAGACCTCACCCAAACGGCAAACTCTAAATAACTACAGTAGAGTGCACTTTTAGTCAAATAACTTCCAACACATCTATGCATTTAAAAAAAAAAAGAGCCTTGGTGCACCGTGGCTGCAAGTAGGAAGTGCTTTCAGTTTAAAAATCTGAATATTTTATAGTCAAGGGGCACAAACCTCCCTGAGCACCAAGATGTGGTCGGCAGCCTTCAGGTACTGCAGCTGGTGTGTGACCAGAACACGACACTTGTTCTTCAGGAGGCCGCAGATACACCTGATCAGGAATACAAAAAAACATGAAATACTTCACAACTCTGTGGTGAAAGAATCCTCAAAGGCAGAGGGTGGTACAACTCACTTCCTGTCTTATTTTGCTAAATCTCTGGGTAATTGTTGATACATTGATCTTTACATTTAAAAGATTTTCCCCTGAGAGGATTCAAACCAAAAGTGCGATCTGCATATATACTTAGACAGTATGAACAAATACCCATGGCAAGCACAAGCACAGGAATGCCCCAAGGCTCAGCAACGGGGCCCTGACTTCTTAAGGTGTGTTCGCCCACAAGGCTTTTCATGTTACTTTTCTGCAGGTGACTCCCACACCCACATGGCCTCAGCAGAGATCTGTCTGAAATATGACGACTTCTTTACTAAAACCTGTCTTAAATCCATTCTTCATCCCAGCCAATCAGTCCATACAACACAATATGGATATGAAAAAAATCAAATCTCATCTTTAAAGTTAAAACATAAATCAGCAAACCACTATCATATTTTTTGGGGTTGTCCCTTTGTGGCTCCATTTTGGAGAGATGTCCACGGGGTCCTGGAGGCTGTTTTTAAAAAGAAAATGTACCTAAACTTTAAAATCATGTATCTTGGTGATCTGAATGGACTAAAATACACAAAGCGGAATAAATACCTGTTAGGAGTTTTATTAGTGGGATGCAAAAAGGCCCTGACCAGGAAATGGCTTAAGAAGGACAAACCAACAATAAATGAATGGATTGATATAATATATGATATATACGTGATGGAGAGGATCACATTTAGGCTGAGACAACAAATTGAGATTTTTTAAGGAAATTGGTCAAAGTGGCTCTCTTATGTGTCAAGTTTAAGACATGATTTTGTATAATCGGCAAACCATTAGTAAGGTCATATCTTCCAAATTTAGACGTTTTTTTTTTTTTTTTTTTTTTTTCTCTTTCCCCGCTTCCCAAGTGCATCATCTTTATGTTTTTTAAGTTTGGATGTTGGTGCCCATGCAAAAACAAAGATGTGGTATATAAAGACACATGCTGTTCAAGTAGGAGTGGGTATGGTGTGTATCTATGTGAATATGTGTCTATATGCGAGTAAGATGTGGAAACTGACTGAGCTGTCAAGATAAGTAAGGGTGTGGGTACATGTGTCTATGTGTGTATACTGTATTTATGCTGATTCTGATGTCTTATTAACACCCAGATCTTCCCCATGTTATATGTGTTGTGCCCAGTTGGCGCATGTATGTTGTTTTGTTTCAAAAGAAAAATGAATAAAAAGTAAATTACAAAAAAAAAAAAAAATACAAAAACAGTGAGAAGAGAGCACTGACTCTTCAAACAGATGCTTCCCGACTTCTGCATCCACGGCACTCAAAGGATCATCCAGGAGATAGATGTCAGCATCCTGATACACCGCCCTGAGAACAATCACACACTAAGATCAATCAAATGGAAGGTCAAGAGAAACCCTGCTCACCTTCTATGTATTAATGTACAATGTACGGTAGGAGGGTCCCCCCTTATGATCCAGGTCCTGGTCCAGGTTTCTTCCCTCCTAAAGGGGAGTTTTTCTTGCCACTGTTTGGCTTAGGGGTTTTCTCCCACTAGGGGAGTTTTTACCTGCCATTGTTTATGTTATGTTTATGTAATAATTGCTCGGGGGTCATGTTCTGGTCTCTGGAAAGATCCTAGCGACAACTTCTGTTGTAATAGACGCTATATAAATAAAATTGAATTGAATTGAATTGAATTAATGTAACGAGATGCTGTGTAATATAAAAGTTACTTGTCATTTCACAACACAATACTGGATCACTGCATTCCAGCATTAAACCTCTTAACACCAGTTTAAATTGAGCATGAAAGAGAAACTAAACCCTTGTTGTGTCAGATGATGAGCAACACAACTATTTTCCATGTTCAATTTGTGACTTACTTAAACACAAATATACTCTATTATCTATTATCTATTATCATTATATTCTCAAATCGCATCTCAAAACTCACCTCTTCAGAATATCTTATCTTTTTTTTTTATCCTGTGGTTTAAAATTTTAAATTTTCTTGATCTCAACATTTTTATCTTTGTGTCTGTGAAGTGTCTTTGAGATATTTTAAAAGCACTCTATAAATAAAATTATTATTATTATTATTATTATTATTAACTAGAGCAATCCATCTCCCTGTAATTGTTCATGTTTGTTTATACATATTTAAATCTACATATTCAGTGTCCTACACGTATTTGTGTGTGAAAAGTATCACCTAATTTCATTTTACAATATGCAGCATTAAAGGCGTTCTTCATTAAATTTTGTATTCTAACCATTAGAGTCTAACGTGACTCCATGTTGCCCTGATAAGTTAAATATAACAAGAAATCAAGCACACGGGGTGACTTTCACCGTCCTCCCACCTGGCCAGATTGACGCGCGCTTTCTGTCCTCCACTCAGAGTGGCTCCTCTGTCTCCGATCAACGTCAGATCTCCGTCTGGGAGCAGCTCCAGGTCCTGCATTCAGAAGAAGTCAAATACGTCATACTGTGTGTAAATGCAATGGAAAAGAAGTGTGACTAGTGTTTAAGAGACTGAGGTTAGTGGACATGAGATCATGCGGTGTGCATGAGCATCAGCCCCTCAGTCAACCTGGTGTGTTGGAAAAGCCCTGGGAGGAGAAGAGAAGGAGACCGGAGCAGAAAATATACTAGTTTTAGATTAATTTTACCAGTTTGATTATTAGTTAGTAGTAGTATTAATTCTAGTTCACCTGTGTGCGTGTATTTCTAAAAGTTGTCAGGATTTGACATTTCCCTGTTTTATTTTGAAAGTCCATGTCCTTGAGTTTCAGTTCGGTCTTGACCTTCCTGTTTTCCATCTGCCCTGATTGTCTGCACCTGTGTCTCGTTATCCTTTGTGTATATCTAGTTTTGTCTTTCCCCTGCTCCTCACTGGTCCGTACTGTTTGCTCCCTCCATGTTCTCCTCGTCAGGTTTACCTAGTTTTATTGTTCATGTTCCGTTTTTGATCCTGCTCAGCAGCGTTTTTGTTTTTGCGAATAAATCTAAGTTTTTTTGGAACTCCTGCCTCCTGCTCTCCTGCATCTGGGTCGATCTCTCAGCCCTACACAGCTGTCTGATGAGGTCTGCTCTAACCTCCCTTCCCTCTCAAGGCTCAGTTATGGTTCTGCGTCACACCAACGCAGAGCACACGCCGCAGCCGTGACGCCGTGCTGAACCCTTCTGACTTCTCCGTCTCTCCATTTGGTCGCGGTGCAGTACCCCCCGCGGCCACTAGTTAGCGATCTTTTTCTGAATGGTTTATCCGACTTTTTCCGGTCACAGTAAATCAAAGAAATAAGGACAACTATTGTGCAAAAAACAAAAACAAAAAAAATCACACATAAACGAAGAAAAGAGCCCTGGAAGTTCACTACTGATTCAAACTGGAAACCGGAAATGCTTCGCTTTCAAACGAACCAATCACAGCCCTCTCGGTCTGCGTTTGGTCTGCGTCTCCTCGACGCGTAGTTACAATTTTCAGGAGGTGCACGTCAGTGACGCCGCAGGTGACGGCGTGTTGTCTGCGTCGATCCAAACCACACGCCGTAGGCACGGCGTCATTTTGACGCAGAACCATAACTGAGCCTTCAGACTTTCCCACACTATCTGTTAATGAGGCTACAAAAACACTCTGCTCCTCACTCGCCTCCTCTCTGGATAAACTGTCCTCTGGTGTCCAAACCAGCTGGACAGAAACCTCCCAGCCCATGGCTCACAGAGGGAACACAGAGCTGGTCTTAGGGCAACAAAAAGAAAGTGGCACGAATCCATAGAGCACACTGACTTGTCTGAGTACATTTTTCATTTTTCACACCCAGCTTAAAGGCTGGCAAGGTATCCTTTTATCAGAACAAAATCCAAAATACTCCCAACTCCCGACAACTGTTCATGCCATTTAACTCTCTTCTCTCTCCACCTACTGTTCTGCAGAACAGCTTGCGTCCTACTTTACTGAAAAGGCTTCTATTATCAGTAACCGATTCTCTGAGCCTGCCCTCCTCAGCCCACTCCAACCGGCTACTGGCGCCTCTCTCTACTCCTCCCGGTCTCTAAATGACGATGAAGTCCCAAAACATCTAATCCGCTCAAAACCAATGACCTGTCCTCTCGATCCTGTTCCTACCAACATCCTGCACAACATTTTACCTACCGGCAATAACCCACATTATCAACTCCTCTAACTTCTGGCATCTTTCTCTCTGCCTTCAAACAAGCTCGGGTCACCCCGCTGCTGAAAAACACACACTCAATCCTGCCCAGGTTGAAAACTACCGGCCGGTTTCACTGCTCCCATTCAAGTCTAAAATTCTAGAACGAGCCGCTCCAGGTCTCACAGTTCCTTCACGACAACTGCCTGTACGATCCACATCAGTCTGGCTTTAGGCCACTCAACTGAAACTGCTCTTGTGTCAGTTAATGAGTCACTACGGGCTGCCAGATCTGCTGGTCTATCCTCAGTCCTCATACTGCTGGACCTGTCTGCTGCCTTCGACACGGTCAACCACCACATCCTCCTCTCCTCACTCTCAAAGCTTTGCATTTCAGGATCTGTCCTCCTGTGGTTCATGTCTTACCTCGCAGGAAGATCCTTCAGAGTATCATGACAAGGACGAGTGTCCAGATCGCATGAGCTAGCAACAGGGGTGCCACAGGGATCGGTGCTTGGCCCTCTTCTCTTTTCACTATACACCTCTTCACTAGGTGAAATCATCAGCTCTCATGGCTTCTCCTACCACTGCTATGCCGATGACACCCAGCTCTTCCTTTCCTTCCCACCTGGTGACACTGCCGTCTCAATGCGAATATCGCCCTGTCTTTCTGATATCTGCATGTATGAAGTCACCTTCAGCAAACTCTGCCCAAGACTGAGCTTATTGTCTGTCCAGCCAGTCATTCCTTACCTCCTCAGATAAGCAGCTGGATTCCACCACACTTGTGCCCACATCTTCTGCTAGGAATCTTGGTGTCATGTTAGACAGCCAGCTGACCTTTAAGGACCATGATGCTTCGGTTTCCTTGTCTTGCCGATTCGCTCTTTACAACATCAGGAAAATCAGACCCTACCTGACAGAACATACGACACAGGTCCTGGTTCAGGCTCTGGTCATGTCACGTATTGACTACTGTAATTCCTTGTTGGTCGGCCGTCCAGCTGCTCAGTTAAACCTGTGCAGATGATCCAGAATGCAGCAGCATGGCTGGTTTTCAATCAACCCAAGAGAGCTCATGTCACTCCGCTGCTAATCTTTCTGCACTGGCTTCCAGTTGCAGCATCAAGTTCAAGTTGCTTCTGGCTTCCAAACCATTACCCAAATGGCTCCTGCCTACCTTCACTCCTTCATCCAGAGCTACACTCCCTATCGACAGATCCACTAACCTACTGCCAGCTACCTACATGTACTTTTAAGAGCAAGCTAAAGATTCAGCTCTTTAAGGAGAACTTCTGCATCTAGTAAACTTCTCTGCTCATCAGAATGAGTTAGGAGATCTGCCCAGCTCTTAGCATGACTCAGCACTGAGATGATCGTATGATTGTGTCTTTTAAGACGTAGTTTTTCTGTATAAAGGCACTGTTGTGTTGGGTGGGAAGGGAACACCCTAGCACTAGCATGGCAACACCTGTGTCTAACTGGACTCTCAGCAGTCTGACCAGCACTGATCCAGCTGGACCTCCTATGTGATTTTGTGCTTGTGTTTGTTCTCTCAGATGTAAGTCGCTTTGGATAAAAGAGTCTGCTAAATGACAGTAGTAGCAGTAGTATTAGTAGTAGTAGTGGTAGCAGTAGTAATGGTATTATTAGTAGTAAGGGCCAATCCCAATTCTCCTTCACTCGCCCTTCTTTTCTCCACTCGCACTTCTTTTCTTCCCTAAGCCCTAAAAAAGAAGGGGGAGATTTTAGGGCACTTGAGATCTAGGGCACTTGGCCCAGGTGCCTGTCCCAATTCTCCCCCTACCCCTCGTTTTCATCCCTAACTTGATCAGGAAGCAGAGAGCCAAAAGCTGTTTTAATTTCAGCTGTAGCGCTGTTAATATGGCACTGTATTAAGTTTTAATATTTTTTCAGGCATAAAGGTAACCTTAAGATCCGCAACCTGGGCTCAGTTTATCCAAATAACTCAGATGTTTTCGGAGATGAGAAGAGCCGCCGCCCCCGGGGAGCAGCCTCAGCTCACAGCCCGAGATCAGACGTCTCCGCCGGGTCAGGCTGCTGCGTCGCCCCGGGAGAGAAACTCTCTCCCGGGACGCAGCTCTGTTGAGAATTATGCTGGCTGAAATAAATCATTTAGGAAGATGTTGGTTTAATAGATTAAATCTAACAGTTGTAGCTACGCCTGTTAAGAAATTTGCTCCGAAATTTAGAGATTTCTGTTTGCCAGCTCCGGAGTTTGGGTCCGCGTTAAATCGACGCAGAGCTACGGCGTAGGGTACGGCGTACGTCGCCGCGTACATCGATGTATACCTTACGGCGTAGGTTGCGTAACCTCCGCCATAGGCTCTGCGTTGGTGTAACGCGGACCATAAATCCCTTTATTCTGGCGTGTTCTTCGGCAACTTTATCTGAAAGTGTTTAAATTAGCCAGATAACAGCTGGATTACTTTGTGGTTTCTGAAGACTATTATATCAGAAACATCCAAAACAAATCTGACGAGTCACAGGATTTCTCTCTATTTCTCTGAGACGAGTCTGCCTGTTTGCCTTCGGTCGGTGAGTCAAATCGACGCAGAGCCTACGGCAAAAGCATTCTGGGAAATTTTCATACCCCCTCGCTCGCCAAGTCAGCATCTGAAAACCCTCGATTTGAAGGGGCTATTCTCAGCCCCTAGCCCTCGTTATGCCCCCTCCCCCTAGGTGAAAAGAGGAATTGGGACACCACTACCTTCACGGGAACGCGCAAAAGTTAGGGTTAGTGAAGAAAACGAGGGCGAGGGGGAGTATTGGGATGCAGCCTAACAGTAGTAGTAGCAGTCGTAGTAATAGTAGCAGTAGCACTACTAGTAGTAGTAGCAGTAGTAGACGACTTTCAAAAATGTTAACTTGTGATATTGTCATAACCACTTCTATGGATGCTGCTATATCTTGTGACATCATAGCTTTACAGATGGAGTGCATCTTCACTGAGGCTGACCACGGGGTCAACGTCACTCAGCGTTAACAGCCACCGAGGAGCTGAAGCCCTCCAGTTGGTGCAGCGGCCTCACATCTCACCCTCTTCAGTGCGCACGCCTTCAGGACTTTCTCGTACTTCTTGATGTTCAGCTCTCTTCCGAACAGGATGTTGCTGCGGATGGTTCCAGGAAAGACCCAGGGCTGCTGGGACGCGTAGGTCAGCCGACCTTTGACCCGCAGCGTCCCAGAGTCGATGGGCAGCTCTCCCAGGATGGCACTCAGCAGGGACGACTGGCGGGAACATGAATGTTATGGACATGTAAGCTGTAGAAAATAAAATGCAGCAAAGGCATGGTTTAGATTCGTTTACTCACCTTTCCAGCTCCCACCTGACCGATGACGGCCAGAAGCTGAGGGGATTTTACTGTGACAGAAACATTCTGCAGTGATGGTGAGTCCAAACTCTGGCAGAACAACAACAAACATACAGGATTATCATCATTAGTTTATTACTAATTTATATACTCAGTTTTGAATCTCTGAAATAACATTTTCATCTTAAAAAGTTAACCTTATCCCAGTAGCTTGTCAGTTTCTCAATCTCAATGCAGTTTTCCTTCTTTTCTTCCAGAATCAGCCCAAAGTTTTTGCTCCCGACTTCTTCCAGCATCAGGAAATGCTGGGGAAGTAAAAAAAAAAAAAAAACTGATGAAAAAGCATCATTTTGGACAAAAGGAGTCGAAGTACTGTTGATCCTGTCTTGCGGGTGTTGCTTAAAAATAGAGCCACGGCTGTACTGAACGTGCTTTCACAAGCAAGGTGTGTGTTAAAAGTCAGAGCCTGTAAGGCAAAGCTCAGTTCACTGTGGACATAATGTTCTTGTTGAAACAGAAACTGTCAGAGCCCTTCAGCAGAACAAATTTACTCTAGTCATTTTGTAGAAATACATCTGTATTCATTGACACACTTGGCATTTAAACGTTACTATAAACATTTGCCTCGCATTGACTCAACAAGAGAACGACGAGTGCCAGCAGAGTAAAGTACTTGGTTTATTAACCGCACTTATGACATGAATCATTTTTTTCCCCGTTTAAGCCTTGCTGCTTGTTGTAAATTTGGTAAGAACGAGAAATTACCTGGTTTTCTCCATTAATTTGCATGAAATGTGGTCTGATCTTCATCAATACAGTACAATAATACACAAACACTGACTACGTTTACATGCAGTCAAAATTCGGGTTAAGATCAATATTTTCCGGTTACTGAAACATTGGGAATAATCTGTTTCCATGCGTGAGCAAATAGGGTTATCCCTGTAAACATGGTAATTGTAATCATTTGGGATATCTGGATCAAACCAGCGACACATGGAGAACGTGATGACGCAATTCCCGTCATTTCCGCTTCTTCTTCCTGTACCAAAATCCAAAACAATAACAGCAGCACGGCGGATAATCAACAGCCCATTAGAAGTCGCCTTCTTTTGCGCTTTGGTGCTGGTACTGACCCAACACCAGGACTTAACACTATTCCTCGTCACCTTCTTCATTAATGGAAGGCGAGAACGTGACGAATGTGCAACTTTCCGCTCACCTTTTTGTAAATCTCCCTATTCCGGTACTTTCTACCGTCTACAAAAGCCAAAATGTTCATATCCTTCATTACATTTATGAAGTGATCAGTCTTCTACTGGTCTTGCATTTCGCTATGTTTATAAGAACTTCCTGGACTCAAAAGACCAAGATTCCTTGTGAAAAGAACATGCGCAGAAAACAAATTCCTGTTTCTTTTGATGAGGATATCCCGTTAGGCGTTTACATGACCAAATATTCAGGTTAGAAAAGGAGTACCGTATTTTCGCGACCATAAGGCGCACATTTTTTTTTTTTTTTTTTTTTTAAATGTGCCGGGCGCCTTAAGAAACGGTGCGCCGTGTCTATTACCTGAATTACGGTAATGTAAGGCCGGCCACCATGAGAACGGTAAAGGGAGAAGGGGGCGGGTGAAGCCCCTGTGAGTTGCGACGTGAATGAGACTCCACTGAGCTGTTTAATGCGTAAACAGATGATAAAGACTTTTAAGGATTTGCTTGATGTGTAAAGTGAAATAAAATACAATCAAACTAAGTTTTGCTCCGCTCTATTTAAATAAGCACACGTTAAAGGTTAAAGCCTCGTGATGCGCGCTGCTGCAGCCGACTTCCTGGTTCCCAAAGCGGTCCGATCGACCTGGTTCCCGGCAGCTTTGCGAGCACAGATTTCTGGGGTCTGTCTCAGGTCAGATCAGCTTCACACTCCGAGATTTGCAGCCAAATCTGTCGGTTACAAACCCGGTACCGGATCCCGACATGCGCGGGTGTGTATTCGCGGCGCGACACACACAGATTCTCATGTATGTGGTGCTGGACTGGCGCAGCTGATGGACAGAAACCTATGGTGATTTTTAAAAGAAAAACTTTGCATAAGACGTTTCCAGCCGGAGTCATTATAAGGACGAATGAAAAGGGGGGGCTGGATGAAGGGATGATGATGATCAAGAAGCTGATTCCAGGTCTGGAAATTCGGACTGGCGCAGCTGAATCAGCGGAGCTCGGTTCGGATACAAACCCCGGTACCGGCTCCCCGACAGCGCGTGTGTGAGCGGGTCCAGCGCGGCGGAGCGGAGGAGGACCAGCGCGGCGGTCCCGGGACGCGGGACCCAGGACCGCCGCGGGACCAGCGCGGGGTGGGGGGGGCGGACCGGGACCGGGACCCGGTCCAGCGTGAGGGAGCAGACGGGGAGCGGACCCGGTCCAGCGCGGGGGGGGGGGGCGGAACGGAGCGGAGCGGGACCGGGGACCCAGGACCGCCGTGGTCGGGATCCGCAGCACAACGGGGTATGAAAAGTTTATTTAGTCTTGTGCTTGGCTGCCACGCTGATGGACAGAAACTGCCGGCTATGGTGATTTTTAAAAGAAAGGCGTACCCTAAACAGACTTTTCCAGCCAGAGTGAAATGAAAAGGGCTGGATGGATGAGGAGATGATCGGGTGGCTGAGACAGGTTTATGTGCAGCGCCCCAGTGTTTTTTTTTTAATTCTTTAATGCAGAAACAGAATATGAACCTTTGAAGGGTTTGATTGATGTGAAAAGTGAAATAAAATATCAAACTAAGTTTTGCTTCCGCTCTGTTTTTAGCGCGTGTGTGTTCTGCAGCGCGCGTGTGTGCAGCTCCGTCTACAGAGACGGCGCCTTTTGGGTCGGTGCGCCGTATGTGTGTTTTAAAACCAAAAATGACACACAAAACTGAGGGTGCGCCTTTCCACACAGTGCGCCATATGGTCGCGAAAATACGGTAACCCAGGGGTCATTTTCGAGTTTTTAAAAACCGGAATATGAGCAAATTCCGGTTATTCAAAGGGGTTATTGGTGTTTACATGGCCGTGCGCAACAGTGTTATTGCTAATATTCCGGTTAAAAAAGGGTTATTGACTGCATGTAAATGTAGTCAGTGAGCTTCCTCCGCCGTGTCGTGCATGTCTGCCTGTCTGCTCAGTGTCCTGCAGCTGGTAGACTCACCAACACAGATGTTTAGCAGAGGCAGTCCCGTCTTAAAGCCCTTAAATCTCTCGTGTGGGTGCTTCTTTTCCTCACAGTTGAGTCTGTGTTGTGTTGTTGGAGCCGTCTCAGTCTCAAAGATTAGCAACTGCACCAAACGGTCTCAGTTTATCAGCAGTGTGACTGACAGGGACGGATTAATTCCTAAACACGCTCCAGCTTTATCAAGATTCTGCATTGTTGTATTAAGAGGGCTTTTTGTGAGGCCTAAATCACATCAAGATTAAGAACATTTATCTTTTATCAAAATGGCTTTAAAAGATTCCTCCAGCCAAATGTAAGTTTGCATGTAATTGTTACTAAGATGAAGATCAAATCACCTTTTACAGTGAATTAATGCAGAAAACCAATTTATTCCATGGCAAAGATATGTCATCCTGTCTTCCTCATCAACTTTCTTTCATTCATTCATTAATAAGCATTCATTTATTTCTAACTCACTCCAAAACACTGTTGTGCAACGCTGCCGTTCCTTCTCAACCTGTGAAAGGTTGCTTTGGTATTTTAAAACAAATTGATCGTGTTTTGTTGTTCCCCTCTTCCAGTGTGTGAAAGCGCAGGATTGTTGTTACTCATTTTTTGTTGGCGGGAGTCCAGGACCGCAGGCAGGTGCGACCAGGACCTGCAGCACCTTTCTCTGCTGTTGACTTTGCAACGTGTGCTGGAGGAAGCTTTGCATTAACATGTTGAAGAATAAATACGTTGCTCTGACATGTCACCACACTCTTCTGCACTAATTCAACCGTAACAGAAGTGTAAATGATGGGAGACTGCAATCCTGCACCAGAACAAGCCTGGATTCAGGACTTGTTGCTCTCAGAGTTTCTCCACCACTGAAATATCACAGGACAGTTACTAAAATCCAGATTAATTATATAATGCATTAAGGAAGAGTCTATTTTGGTCTACTGGTCCAGTTCATCAGCGTTTAGGACACGATTCATTAGACTTGAAGCCGAATGCAAACTTGCCAACACTGAGTTGGAAACACTTTAAACGAATTAAATAGTTTGTTGAACAAAGGAGTGCTCAGCCCTACCAGTCACATAAGTTATTAAACACACTAATAATCGTCGTCAGTATGTAATGTCAATAATTACATTACCGCGGGTAAAATGATCACATTTTTCAATGACAGTTTAATTACAAGGTGTGGAAAGAGAACTCTGGAGTACGTTTGCAGTGATAATGAAAGTTGTTATTAGTACAATTTACAAACAGAGTAGATTGTCATATTTATTTATTTTCTTTGAATCAAAAAAGAGTGTGTTTAACGACAGCTATTTTGTGTTATTTTATAACTTTGTTGTAGTTTTGGTTTGTAGTTTGTTTGTTGTTTTTCTTTTTCAAATTACATTTATTGGAAAGTGTTTTTTTTATTGCGTAATTTGTAACTTGTTTTTTTTATTATTACATTAATTGAAATTAGATTTCTTAGGAAAAAGGGACAGATAAAATAAGCTTAGTCTTCTTTCTGTTCCCTTTCATAATGTAGATAGTATGTGGGTATGTATGTATGTATATATATATATATATATATATATATATATATATATATATATATATATATGTATATATGTATGTATGTGTATGTATATTTCTTTTTTTACTTTTTAGTCTCTTTTAAGTTTCCCCACTGAGAGAGAAAAGGATTAAAGGATTATCTTATCTTATCTTATTTATATATATAAATAAATAAAGGAATATTTATTAAAAAAGGTTATTGGTGCAAACTATAACTATACATGGTTTGAATTTGTTGATGTTATAAAAGGTAAGAATATGTATTGATTTTATTTATATTTAAATGTTAAATGGAAAGACTTTTTTTTCTTCTTTATTTTCAGTTTTTCCTTTCTTTTTTTATATGCTACCTCTTTAGGTTTGCTTTGAATTTTTTGTTGTAATGTACTGTGTATTATGTGTCGGACCCCAGGAAGAATAGTTGTAGTTTTGCTGTAGCTAATCGGGATCCAAATAAAACTATAAACTTTCATTCAAGGAAAGAGATTTGTTGTAATTATATTGAACTGTTTAGTTTTTCTTTTAATGATTGAAATAAAGACTAAAAATCAAAAATCAAAATAATTTACCTTAATCCTGCGAATGCTCACGACCGTCTCGGACAGCTTCTCGATGGCCAGAGGGAAGAACAGGGTGACGGTGAGTTTGATGGTACCGTAGAGGGACACGGTGACAAACACGGTGCTGGCGGTGATGGTGTTGCCGAGCAGAGCGTAGACTGTGAACGTAACGAAGACAATGATCTTGCTGCTGGCGAAGAAAGAAGCCAGGTTGAGTCCTCGCAGGTAGGAGCTCTTTAATATCTGTCCAATTTCTTTCCTGGGAAGAGAAGATGACAAAATAGGTGTGAGGCCCGGGGCAAATTTGGAGAATTGAAGAAGATCATAAAACCTGAGGGAAAACAAACTTTCCATGAAGCCCATTTCTTTCTTTTTTTTTAAACTTTATTTTGCAGTTTTTACTTACTACGACAGAGTATTAGGGCCAAACTAAGACAAAAAAAAAAATGGAAATTACGAGAATAAAGTCATAAAGAGTTCTCATAAATTACGACTTTATTCTCGTAATATTACGACTTTATTTCTCATAATATTATTACATTATTCTTGTAATTTCCAATTTTTTTTTGCCTTAGTTTGGCCCTAATACTCCGTCGTGGACATACAAAGAAAAATTACCCCCACCCCCAAGGCTCTTAGACCGGAATGAAATTAATAAATAAACAAAAATAAATAAATACATAGATACAAAAACAAATACAATGCTTCATTGAAAGCAAAAACTTTCCACAAATTCTATAAATGGACTCCAGGCCAGGCCTGGGCATCTCTGCTGAGGCTGTTGCCCCCGCGACCCGGGAACGGATAAGCGGCGGATGATGGATGGATGGACTCCAGGCCAAAGTGAAGCTTTTGCGGGTTTTACATATCTTGTATCTTAGTTTCTCTAACGGTAAGAAAGATACATCCCTCAACCACTGCAGGAATGATGGGGCTACCTTTAATTTCCAGTTGAAGGAGCTTGAGGCTCCTTTTAAGAAATGAAATTCTCTAGCGCCACCCTTCACCATGACGGCCGTTGGGGGTACTGCAGCCAACAGTGAAGCCGGCACGGGAGAACGGGGAGAACGTGCATGCAGCGTCATGTGACGTCACATCCGCAGCCCAGCGCGGGAAATTTGGGCCCGAATTGCAGCACATTTTGCAGCACACAGCCTGTTCAAGGCAACGGAGAGATACACTATAGGGCTCATTCTTTTGGGTTTGGAACGCTTCATCTGACATTATTACTAGAAAACTTAAAACGTATACGATTTTTTTTCATAAATCCTGCCTCAAGCTCCTTTAAAAAGTATAAGTCTGTGTGCAAGCAGGGAAGCAAATGCTAAAACATTTGTTTGTAAGTTTGAAACTTTACAGCCCGGAGGTGGTGCACCAAAGATGGCTGTGTGATACTGTAGCTAAAGAATGAATTATGGTTCTGCGTTAAACCTACGCCGTAGGGTACGCGGCTACGCGTGAGTCTCTCTGTAGCCTACGCCGTAGCCTGACGTGCACCTCCCAAAAAATGTAACTACGCGTCGAGGCGACGCAGACCCAACGCAGACCAAGAGGGCTGTGATTGGTTTGCTTGGTAGCAACACATTTCTGGTTCCAGACTGCGCCATCCCCGCCATTTTTAACATCTTGTTGTACACGGAGAGAACATTATCAACATGGACCAAGTCGAGGAGCCACTCATTGAGGAAGTACGTAAAAAAAAAAAACAAAGAATCAACTAGAGACGACGATAAACCATTCCGGAAAAGAACTCAACCCCCTAGCGGTCTGGGGGGGTACTGCACCGCGGCCAAATGGAGTGACGGAGAAGTCCGAAGGGTTCACGACGGCGTCACGGCAACGGCATAGGCTCTGCATTGGTTTAACGCAGAACCATAAATCAGGCTTAAGTGCTATAGTTTGACCACAAATTTTAGAAAATACCCCAAATATCTGTCTCCAATAGTCATTGAGAGAACTACATGACCAAAACATGTGTTCTATTGTGGCAGGCACATCGATGCACCTAGGACAACCAGGGTCGGCAGTGGGAAAGAGTTTGGACAATTTATCTCTTAAGTAGTGCAGGATGTGAAGTACTTTAAATTGAATTAAGCCATAGCGTATACACAATGATGAAGTATGAATACATTCCAAACTACTTTGCCACAGATCTTCAGAAAGCTCAACCCCCAAATCCCCTTCCCATGCCATTTTAGTCTTATCCCATGACATCGGGTTCAAGTCCCTTATCTTATAGAACGAATGCGCATGACGTCACAGATGAGACTCCACAGCGGGTTACGCCCACTGAGTGGCAGAAAGACTGAGTGGCAGCGTGGACTTTCAGTTTGAGCAACTGGAAAACATCTAAAATGGGAAAGAATTGTACTCGACTTTATTCATAGATTTAGCAAGAAATCGGAGTTATCGTTTTACAAACTGCCGAAAAATAAGCTTAAGAGAGACAAATGGATTACTGCAATCGCAGAAACAACTGGATTCCAGGCACCAAAACGTGGATTTGCGGTTCCCATTTTGTATCAGGCAAGGTTGGATTTTTTGGGTAGCTAACGATAAACGGTCAAATCATAAAGTGCGGTGTCCTCATCACTTTAATTTCACCAACAAATCCTGCCTTGAAGTAGCGTCAAGACTTTTGCATGTCTTCAAGCTTTGCTTTGTGTATTTCCCCGGCGTAGAAATTAAGTACATATAAATATCAGGAAACTGGATTTGTGGCCAAATATTAATGTCCATGGACCACTGGTTCTTCAGGTAACTGTACGGGTCACTGTCAAGTCCAACTGCCTTTAATTTAAGCCCATAATCGGCTGATATCCCGTCTTTTCCACCAGTTGCAGACATTTTTGCTGATGTTTTGCCACTCAGTGCGCGTAAGGGGGCTGGTCCAGTGGGGAAGTGACGTCAATCCATACCCTCTATAGAGACATACAACAAACACCCAAAGAGGGTATGGTCTGCTTGTACGCTCCAGCTGAAGCTCAACAGCAGCCAGGCCTCATCAAGGCACCATAACAGGTTTGAGAGAGCAGGGGTGTGGAGAGAAGCTGTCAAGCCTCTTCTACTGCCAGGTGTGTGGAACAGGGTGTTCCACACACCCTGTTCCACACAACGAGCTCCCCGTTTTATAGTGCAACGTCAATAAGGTCTTCAGAACAATTACATAACAGACTTCACAAACACTATGATTGACAAGTCTATTGAAAAACCCTTTTGATAAGCTGCTTAATGAGAAACCACGATGACGTCAAAACACCAGGTCACATGACAGAAGCTCCAACATCCTCCTCATCCTCATTTTCAACTAGCTTCCTCTTTCACCTGTCCGTTCCATTTCCGACTGCCCGTCCGAACCGCTCCAGAGCTCCAGGATTTGCCAGAATTAATTAATTAATTAATTTCAATCAATTTGCTTGCAAATTGCCTCTATAGAGGCCTCTTTCAGTGAATCGACCCCAAACAATGCCACTAATCTGAAGAGAAATTTCCCTTCTGGCATAAACAGCCTGCAGTCTCCTGTCATCTCTTTTCAAATATTGCTGAGATACTTTCCTTAGACACACCTTAAACCATGTGTTTTGTTGCAATTAACTCGCTCCCCGTAATGTTTTGGATGCACGCACATAGATCAGAGCTACATTAATGCCCCCCCTCCGTTTATCTAGAAGAGGTTTTGGTGTCCGCTCATCAATACCAACCCGACAGCCAAACACGCTGATGGCGGCGTCATTCTCTGGGGATGTTGTTCTGTTTAGTAAACACTAGGGCTGGGGATTGATTCAAATGTCAAGAATCAATTCAATTCAGATTCTTAGTATTCAGAATCGATTATCAAGATTTGATTCGATTCGATTCCGATATTGATTTGGGTTAGTGTTGTTAAAACAGTTTTTTGAGCTGTTGCATGAATTATATGACTGTGTAGTTATGCAACATATTAATACTGGTATTATATTGAGATTCAAGTATTGGCAGCTAATGATGCTGTAAGGACCAATCACCTCCCAGAATGCTTATACAACTGCTTTCAGAAACATTGTGTGGCAGAATTACCAAACAGATCCAGGGCAGCAAACAGAGGCGTATGAAATCGCTTTTATTTTTTCCCATTTTTGAGAATTTGGTTTTTAGCATTTTATTCAAATGTAACCCCATGACAGTATATAAAGTAATGAAATATAGACCATGTATGCAATTATAACTGAAAACTTTAATGTTTTCATACTTTTAAATATATTTAAAGGTAAAAACATGGCACTAGTTATGCTCGTGTCCAACAAAACTTTCCTTTTTTGGGCATAAACAAAAAAATACCAAAAGTTGTAATGTAATGATGAAAAAAAAAAAATCGATCTTTAGACATACGAATCGATTTTTAGGAATTAATATGAGAATCGATTTAGAATCGGAAAATCGATCTTTTCAACACAGGCCTAGTAAACGCATGTCCAGGGTTCTGAAGGACTCCAAGCAAGAGCCGGTTACACCACCAGGAAAAGCCAGCAGTGGTTTCCAGATGTTCTGTTCTGGAGTTATGCGTAACTCTGATGCTTGTGCAACAACAAACCCTCACACAGTATATTCCATTTTGCAGCTATGTGAAGCATGTGGCCGCTAAACGTACACATTTAATTTTATAGAGCCTACCAGTGATGATTTGAGGATGCCTCAGGCAAACTCTGACAGAGTCAAACAGGGTAAGCACATTACACAAACCGGAGCTCCTCCCCGGCATACTTGGTCCTTTCTGCACTGACAAAATAAAACGCCTTTACTTTTCACTCCATAAAATTATAATCAAATGCATCGAAGACAGAAATAATGATCTTGTAAATGTATTTTACACTCCGTCAGCATTTAAACTTGGCTGCTTGAGGTGTCTTGATGTGTAACTGAGGACGACTTCCACGTGTCCAAGTGAAATCTGTAACCTATTATCCAGCGCCTGCTGGTTAAAGGTTGGCTGTTTCAAAATTTTTCTTTTCTCACTGAGAAAAAAGAAACAATGAGAACAAACAGGTGCCATGTAACAGGAAGCACAGCCTGCAGCGTTGGTGGTTTTCTCCACTGTGAGAAACTTGGGCGCACACATGAACAAGTGCTCGTGTGCGTGGATCTCACACGTACCTGATCCACATGGAAACACAGCAGCCCTATAAATCAGTCTCTAAAACGTCCTTCCAGACAGTTCGCATACAGATTTACTTTTACTAATACATCAGCTATACACCAGGTTCTGCCCTGTCCAAGGAAAAAAGAGATGTGTGCTCATTCCTCCACGATCTCTCCCTAAAACAGGTGACATCCGTCATGTGGGATCTCAATATTCCCTGTCGTCATGACGTTGTTTGTAAAGATATTCAGATCGTTTCTTACGCGTTAAAAGAAATAAGTGTAATACTCCTAAATATAGTCATTCAGTCTTATATGAATATCTTATATGAATATCCCTGTCTGACACAGAAGTAAAGTGCTTACTTTTTGCAGATGACCTAATACTGCTTGCTCCATCTAAGGAGGCTCTGCAGAAGCAGCTGGATCACCTGCAGAAGTTCTGTCAGACCTGGGCCCTGACTGTTAACCTGCACCTTTTGGGTCGGTGCGCCGTATGTGTGTTTTAAATCCATAAATGACACACAAAAATGAGGGTGCGCCTTTTCACACAGTGCGCCGAATGGTCGTGAAAATACGGTAACCATAATATAACCACCAACCATCATATAACCACCAACTACCACTTACCCACCATATAACCACCACATACCCACCATATTATCACCATATAACCACCATATTACCAATTCAATTCAATTTTATTTATATAGTCTACAGAAATTGTCTCCAGGCGCTTTCCGGAGACCAGGACATGACCCCCGAGCAATTATTACATAAACATAACATAAACACTGGCAGGTAAAAACTCCTGTAGTGGGAGAAAAACCTGAAACCAAACAGTGGCAAGAAAAACTCCCCTTTAGGAGGGAAGAAACCCTGACCTGGATCATAAGGGGGGACCCTCCTGCCGGAGGCCAACCACTGTATTACCACCATATAACCACCATATGAACACCATATACCACCATATAAATAAACAAAAAAAAAGCTTCCCTTTATTTGTTGATCATGTTAATACGACTTCAGTCTCAGACCTTTGTGAAGGTCATCCTAGAACATCCTACACTCACTCACTCATCACTCATCTTCTCCCGCTTTTCCGTTACCGGGTCGCGGGGGCAGCAGCCTCAGCAGGGATGCCCAGACTTCCCTCACCCCAGACACTTCCTCCAGCTCCTCCGGGGGGAGTCCGAGGCGTTCCCAGGCCAGCCGAGAGACATAGTCTCTCCAGCGTGTCCTGGGTCTTCCCCGGGGTCTCCTCCCGGTGGGACATGCCTGGAACACCTCCCTAGGGAGGCGTCCAGGAGGCATCCGGTACAGATGCCCAAGCCACCTCAGCTGACTCCTCTCAACGTGAAAGAGCAGCGGCTCGACTCCGAGCTCCTCCCGGGTGACCGAACTCCTCACCCTATCTCTAAGGGAGCGTCCAGCCACCCTGCGGAGGAAACTCATCTCGGCCGCTTGTATCCGCGATCTTGTCCTTTCGGTCACTACCCAAAGTTCATGACCATAGGTGAGGGTAGGGGCGTAGATTGACCGGTAAATCGAGAGCTTCGCCTTTCGACTCAGCTCCCTCTTCACCACGACGGTCCAGTACATTGACCGCATAACTGCGGACGCTGCACCGATCCGCCTGTCAATCTCACGCTCCATTGTTCCCTCACTCGTGAACAAGATCCCGAGATACTTGAACTCCTCCACCTGAGGCAGGACTTCTCCACCCACCCGGAGAAGGCATGCCCCCCTTTTCCGGTTGAGAACCATGGCCTCGGTCTTGGAGGTGCTGATTCTCATCCCTGCCGCGTCGCACTCGGCCGCAAACCGCCCCAGCACATGCTGGAGGTCCCGGTCTGATGAAGCCAACAGGACAACATCATCTGCAAAAAGCAGAGATGAAATCCTGAGTTTCCCAAACCGGATCCCCTCCGGCCCCTGGCTGCGCCTAGAAATCCTGTCCATAAAAATTATGAACAGGACCGGTGACAAAGGGCAGCCCTGCCGGAGTCCAACATGCACTGGGAACAAGTCTGACTTACTGCCGGCAATGCGAACCAGACTCCTGCTTCGATCATACAGAGACCGGACAGCCCTTAGTAGAGGGCCCCGGACTCCATACTCACTCAGCACCCCCCACAGAATGGCACGAGGGACACGGTCAAATGCCTTCTCCAGATCCACAAAACACATGTAGACTGGTTGGGCAAATTCCCATGAACCCTCGAGCACCCTGCGGAGGGTGTAGAGCTGGTCCAGTGTTCCACGACCGGGACGAAAACCGCATTGTTCCTCCTGAATCCAAGGTTCGACTATCGGCCGTAATCTCCTCTCCAGTACCCTGGCGTAGACTTTCCCCGGGAGGCTGAGAAGTGTGATCCCCCTGTAGTTGGAACACATTCTCCGGTCCCCCTTTTTAAACAGAGGGACCACCACCCCGGTTTGCCACCCCAGCGGTACTGTCCCCTTCCTCCATGCAATGTCGCAGAGGCGTGTCAACCAAGACAGCCCTACGACATCCAGAGACTTGAGGTACTCAGGGCGAATCTCATCCACCCCCGGTGCCACTGAGGAGCTTACGAACTACCTCAGTGACCTCGGCTTGGGTGATGGACGAGCACGCCTCCGAGCCCCAACCCTCTGCTTCCTCAGTGGAAGGCATGTCAGTCGGGTTAAGGAGATCCTCAAAGTATTCCTTCCACCGTCCGACAATGTCCCCAGTCGAGGTCAACAGCTCCCCACCAGCACCATAAACGGTGTCGGCAGACTACTGCTTCCCCCTTCTGAGGCGCCGAACGGTCCTCCAGAATTTCCTCGAGGCCGACCGAAAGTCCTCCTCCATGGCCTCCCCGAACTCCTCCCAGACCCGAGTTTTTGCCTCCAAGACTGCCCGAGCCGCGGCCCGCTTGGCCTGCCGGTACCTATCTACTGCGTCAGGAGTCCCACCGGCCAACATAGCCCGGTAGGACTACTTCTTCAGTCTGACGGCATCCTGTACTTCCGGTGTCCACCACCGGGTTCTAGGATTGCCGCCACGACAGGCACCGGAGACCTTGCGTCCACAGCTTCGAGCCGCCGCGTTGACAATGGAGGCAGAGAACATGGTCCACTCGGACTCGATGTCCCCCGCCTCCCCCGGGATCCGAGAGAAGCTCTCCCGGAGGTGGGAGTTGAAGATGTCCCTGACAGAGGGCTCGGCCAGACGTTCCCAACAGACCACAATCCGTTTGGGTCTGCCCGGTCTGTCCAACCTCCTCCTCCGCCAGCGCACCCAACTCACCACCAGGTGGTGATCAGTTGACAGCTCAGCCCCTCTCTTCACCCGAGTGTCCAAGACATGCGGCCGAAGGTCAGATGAAACGACAACAAAGTCGATCATTGACCTCCGGCCTAGGGTGTCCTGGTGCCACGTGCACTGATGGACACCCTTATGCTTGAACATGGTGTTCGTGATGGACAAACTGTGACTCGCACAGAAGTCCAACAACAAAACACCGCTCGGGTTCAGATCGGGGAGGCCGTTCCTCCCAATCATGCCTCTCCAGGTATCACTGTCATTACCCACGTGAGCTTTGAGGTCCCCCACTAGAACAATGGAGTCCCCAGTTGGAGCACTATCAAGTACCCCTCCCAGGGACTCCAAGAAGGCCGGGTACTCCGCACTGCTGTTCGGCCCGTAGGCACAAACAACAGTGAGAGACCTTTCCCCGACCCGAAGGCGCAGGGAAGCGACCCTCTCGTCCTCTCGGGGTGAACTCCAACACATGGCGGCTGAGCTGGGGGGCTATTAACAAGCCCACACCAGCCCGCCGCCTCTCACCATGTGCAACTCCAGAGTAGTGGAGGGTCCAGCCCCCTTCAAGGAGCTGGGTTCCAGAGCCCAAGCTATGTGTGGAGGTGAGCCCGACTATCTCTAGCCGGTATCTCTCAACCTCACGCACAAGCTCCGGCTCCTCCCCCCCCAGCCGAACATCCTACAGTGTCAAATATTTCCTTTACCAATACCAATCTAAAAAACAACATTATTCGCAGATCTCGTCTTAAGACGATTAATGTTTCACCTTAAATGCTCTAACGTGCCATCTAGAAATTGCTTTATCTTCAATATTCACATTATTGACAACAGAGGCTTTTGACAACGGATGCCAAACTTTTATATGCTACCATACAAGTGTTTATAGTTGTTAATTTCCATCCACTAATTAAACATGCATCTGTTAAATACCACAGAACAAATAGAGCAGGCTTCCTTTGAATCTCGCTCACAGTCAAATGAAATTAAGGCCTCATGTTTTCTCTGAATCCTGTCGTATCACAGCCCCAAGAGAAAACACAGAGGCCACAATGGGTAGCACTAACAAGATCATGAAACTCAATGAGGCTTTTCTTAATTGGGATGAATAGAATCCAATCATTTGAAGGTCTGTTGATGCTGATCCTCAAATAACCCACGAAATTCCCTTTTGAGGCCTCCGGGAGAACAACAACAACATGTTGTCATGACAAACCGATGCTTTGTGCTAAATAATAATACAAGAGGGAGCACAACACCTCTCCATCATTTTTAAATGTCCCCTTGCATATTTGGCAGTGTTTTAACATAATTATCATTTAAAAAAACTCCTGAGAGTACAACATTTGATTTATCATCAATCACAGAGGTTGAACAGCGCTACTATTCTAGCTTTACTACTCATTTTGCACAGCTGATTTTTTTATTTGTTTATTCATCCTTACCCATCCATCCATCCATCCATCCATTTTCCACCACTTATCCGCAACCCGGTCGCGGGGGCAGCAGTCTCAACAGAGATGCCCAGACTTCCTTCACCCCAGACTCTTCCTCCAGCTCTTCCTCCAGCTCTTCTGAGGGGAGTCCGAGGCGTTCCCAGGCCAGCCGAGAGACATAGTCTCTCCAGCATGTCCTGGGTCTTCCCCGGGGTCTCCTCCCAGAGGGACATGTCTGGAACACCTCCCTAGGGAGGAGGGACATGCCTGGAACACCTCCCTAGGGAGGAGGGACATGCCTGGAACACCTCCCTAGGGAGGCGTCCAGGAGGATCCGATACAGATGGCCAAGCCACCTCAGCTGACTCCTCTCAAGGTGAAGGAGCAGCGGCTCGACTCCGAGCTCCTCCTGGGTGACCGAACTCCTCACCCTATCTCTAAGGGAGAGTCCAGCCACCCTGCGGAGGAAACTCATCTCGGCCGCTTGTATCCGCGATCTTGTCCTTTCGGTCACTACCCAAAGTTCGTGACCATAGGTGAGGGTAGGTGCGTAGATTGACCGGTAAATCGAGAGCTTCACCTTTCGACTCAGCTCCCTCTTCACCACGACGGTCCAGTACATCGACCGCATTACTGCGGACGCTGCACCGATCCGTCTGTCAATCTCCCGCTCCATCGTTCCCTCACTCGTGAACAAGACCCCGAGATACTTGAACTCCTCCACCTGGGACAGGACTTCCCCACCCACCCGGAGAAGGCACGCCACCCTTTCCCGGTGGAGAACAATGGCCTAGGACAACATCATCTACAAAAAGCAGAGATGAAATCCTGTGGTCCCCAAACCGGATCCCCTCTGGCCCCTGCTACGCCTAGAAATCCTGTCTATAAAAATTATGAACAGAACCTGTTACAAAGGGCAGCCTTGCCCAAGTCCAACATGCACTGGGAACAAGTCTGATCTACTGCCAGCAATGCAACCAAACTCTTGCTCCGATCATACAGAGACCAGACAGCCCTTAATAGAGTGCCCCGGACCCCATACTCACTGAGCGCCCCCCATCATCCTTACCTTCTAACCTCAGTGACTAAAGCTGAAAGTGGTTTCTCCCAGGCGTACATCTTGATTATCCTGATGCCAGACACCACCTCGTTCATGATGCGGATCCTACTGTCGGTAAGAACAGCAGTTCTGCTCCTGAAACAACCCAAGTGAGAAACATGAGGACAAATTAGCTTGAAGAATGAATAATAAACAGACATGACTTCATGCATCTCGTATTTCCAAAAAACATAAAAAAGCAAAGGTGTGATGAAATGGGGTTTGATCATAACCGCTCAGACCGGGATGTGATAACTTGCCTGGGCCGGTCTTTCTTGCAATAACAACACTCAGCTGGGAATAATAATAATAAACTGATCTATGCAGCCTCATTAACCATTCGGTTGATGCGTCTAATGACACAACACTTGACAGATGTGGCATTCGTTCAAAAATCACAACTTGAACATTCTTTGTGAGTCTGAACAGATTTCGGTTACACCTGCTGCGGGGCCGCAGGGCTGTGTGGAGACACCGCGTACTGCCACACAGCTCGCATTAGAACAGATCTGCATTTCTGAATGGGTGGTACATTGCATCACTTAGGAATGTTAAGCCTTTATAGAGCACGGAGTACGGCACCAATCACTGATGGCCCTATCACTGATCTCTTATTGACCCGGTCTTTGTACGTTTTGATCGTATAGAAACATAATTCTCCTCAGTTGTGTGAAATAAGACCTGGAAACAGGCATTGTGGCATAGAATTGTCAAATTGGTTTAACTCACCGTACGAATTGTTACAGATTACTTTTGTAATACTGTATTTGACCCGGTCTTTGTACGTTTTGACCGTATAGAAACGTAATTCTTGCCATTTTAAGAATGAGATGTACCTGCTGAACTCTACTGCCATTACTTTTTAACATCTTGTGCTTTTTATTATTTTACCTCTTTTCTTATCATTTTATTTCATTTTATCTGTTATTTACTGTTTAATTGTGTCTTGCTGCTTTTAATTACTTTGTGTTGAATTGTGCTGTACAAATAAACTTGCCTTGCCTTATTTCATGGACCCAGTATCAGTGTATGAATCACTCTACTGTTGCACTTTAATCACATAACAAGCTGCTGCGCTGCGTTCGTCTTCCACCTGTAAATCATGCAGCTGCAGCATGTCACTACGCCCTGTTTGGCAGGGATTTTTATAGTTTTATAGTCTCCTTGAGGTTGTCAGTATTCGGGAGTATTCTTTTCATCTAGACGCTTAACTCCAATCTGTTTCTCAACATGCTCAGCTAGTTGAGCTAATAATAATCCCAGTGTTTTTTTTGTTCCTTACCTAAATATGCCGAAGAGCTTTCCAAACATTGTCTGCACCGGCAGCATGACTGCAATTGTGGCCACACCGGCCATGCAGGAGACTCCGACCTCGTACCACAGGAAAAAGATGATGACCACTGCCTGTAGCGGTCCCAGCCACAGATAGTGGAGATCCAGTACAATCTGCAGAGACAGTGAGTATAGATGACCACAGACGTGCAAAAAAACTAAATACAATCATATAGTCTGCAGAAATCACTGCGTTAAATGCACGTGCACACATTTGTTCAGCCTGTGCAGGTTCAAATCAAATCAATCTTTATTTGTATAGCGCTTTTCATACAAAATAAAAAATGCAACGCAAACGCTTTACATAAAACATAAAACTTAATAATACACAAGCACACTGCGATTCACACAAGTTTATGGCTGAGCAGTGAGGATCCAGGTGAGGAAACGGTATCAGGGAGCCATCCACACCAGGAGGTCTCATAACCTGCAACCACAAGGGGGGGGGGCCTCCACAGAGACCATCCCGGCCCAGACAGATAGAAGAGTCCACACCACAGCGGTAAAGCCGTGGTGCAGAGCTCCACCACCATCCAGGCCAGAACCACCCCCAGTACGACCCCCTGCAGGCCAGAGTCACTCCCAGCATGGAGGCTCCACATGAGGAAACACTGGAGCTAAAAGCTACAAGAAAGCAGGATAAGATAGGCTATGAAGTTAAAATACACACTAAAAGAGTTTAAAAGTATAACATAAAATCCTAAAAGTAGGTCTAGAAAGCAAGACCTGCTAAAACAAACATAAGAACAATTTAAAACCATAAGAGCGTACCTGGGTTAAAACAACGAAAACAGCTAGTTAAAACAAGGGTATATAAGAAAGACTAAAAGGAATCAGCTAAATACCAAGTTAAAAAGGTGAGTCTTGAGCCTGTTTTTAAAAACATCAACAGTCTCTGCGGCCCTGAGGTTCTCCAGCAGGCTGTTCCACAGACGTGAGCCGTAGTAGTGAAATGATGCCTAACTGTGGGTTATGGTTCTAACTTTGGGAATGATTAAAAGGCCGGTGTCGGAGGACCTCAGGGTCCGCCAGGGTTTATAGGATAAAAGCAGATCAGACAGATAAGAAGGCCCGAGACCGTTAAGAGGTTTAGAAACTAATAAGAGAACCTTAAAATCAATCCTGAAGCAAACGGGGAGCCAATGCAGCGATTCTAAGACTGGTGTAATGTGAGACCGCCTGCTGGTCTTCATCAGCTGAGTTTTGTAATAGTTGGAGACTGGAAATGCTCTTTTTAGGAAGACCAGAAAGCAGGGCATTACAATAATCAATACGACTGGAAATAAAAGCGTGCTTGTTAATGTCCAAAGAACCTCTTCCTCAAGGCAACTGGACTGTTTCTCTCTCTCTCTCTCTGAAGACATTAGGGCTGGGTATCCATTCAAATGTCAAGAATCGATTCGATTCCGATTCTTAAGAGTCAGAATCGATTATCAAGATTCGATTCCGATATTGATTTGGGTTAGTGTTATTAAAAATGTTTTTTGAGCTGTTGCATGAATTATATGACTGTAGTTATGTAACATTAATACTAGTATTATATTGAGATTCAACAGCAAGTATTAGCAGCTAATGATGCTGTAAGGACCAATCACCTCCCAGAATGCTGATAGAACTGCTTTCAGAAACATCGTGTGGCAGAATTATCCAACAGATCCAGGGCAGCAAACAGAGGACGGATGAAATCGCTTTTATTTTTTTCCATTTTTGAGAATTTGGTTTTTAGCATTTTATTCAAATGTAACCCCAAGACAAATAAAGTAATGACATATAGACAATTTATGCAATTATAACTGAAAACTTTAATGTTTTCATACTTTTAAATATATTTGAAGGCATAAACATGGCACCGGTTATTCTCGTGTCCAACAAAACATTCCTTTTTTGGGCATAAACAAAAAAATACCAAAAGTTGTAATGTAACGATGAAAAAAAAAAAATGTATCTTTAAACATACGAATCGATTGTTAGGAATTAATATGAGAATCGATTTAGAATCGGAAAATCGATTTTTTCAACAGACATAGAAGACATAACTTGCTTATGTTTCCGTACCTCATCAAAACGGTTGATGTCATTTGAAAGGAGATTCACAATTTGGCCGGTGGTTGTTCGTCCCATGGATTCGTTGCTGAGACGAAGAGCCTGGAGGAGAGAAGTGAGCCAGTCATCATTTCCCAAATCTGCATTCGTCTCCTTAAAGCCAGCCCCGTTCCTCACTGACCTTCTTGTAGATCATGTGACAGATGGCCACCCTGGCCTTCATGCCGATTCTCTGGACGTGATAGAAGTAGAGATGCTGCAGAATGGTCTGTCCGAAGGCCGACACGGACATGGCAGCGGCGTAGCCGTACACCATGTAAAGACTCCTCTGATCATCCGGGTCATAATTCTCAAAGTACTGGATTATTTGACCCAAAAGCAGAGGCTGGATCACCTTGATAGCTTCCTGTGTGCACAGACGGGGACTTATCTCAAGTGATCCATTTATCTATTAAACACCAGATAAACAATATTCAGAGCAACTTTTCCTGCAGTCTTCTCACACAAATCATTACAACAGCAGCTCATTCTTTTAAGATAAAGTAATCAATACACCAACAAATCTCTTGTGACTTCATCACCCTTATTCAATCCTCCAATAAAGAGGATTGAATAATAATAATATAATAATAATAATGAAATATAGTTAAGGGGGTAAGTAAGTTTTTACTTCTTCCTAGTCCTTTTCAAGCATGTTAATTATGATGGATGCTTGTTTTTATTTATATATATATATATTTTTGTTTTGTTTTCACTACTGTTTAATGTTTGAAATAAAAATTTCAATTCAAATTCAATTCAAGAGAAAGATTAAAGTGGTTAGAACTTACCAGAAAAAACAAAAACAGCCCTGCAAGCCCGTAGGAGCGCCCGTAGCACTGGATCAGAACCCGGGTCAGGCTGGGATTCTGCAGCTCCTTCGCAGCACCTTTCACTTCCAGGTCCCATCTTCTGCAAAGAGTCAGTGGAGATGTTGTTTCAGCCTTGGATACCATGTTGAAGAAGAACTCAGATAGTATTTTCTGTGACTTCTACGGAACAGTATTAGGGCCAGGCAGGAGAAAAATAAAAATAATATTTTAGAGGAGGAAGATTTTTTTTTCATTATGCACTTCGAGTAAAAAGTCAAAATGTTGAGAAAAAAGGTAAAATGTCGAGATTAATGTTGAAGTACAATTTCGACTTTATTCACGAAATTGTATTTCAACATTAATCTCAACATTTCGACTTTTTTCTCGACATTGACTTTTTTCTCGAAGTGCACAATAAAAAAAAAATCTTCCCTGCTCAAATTTTTTTTCTCCTGCATGGCCCTAATACTCTTCTGTAGACTTCAGAATGAATATTAACATAACACGTTAGTGAAAGTGGTGGCAGGATTAACTCAAATGACATCAAAAGGAAAACTATTAACTTCAGATTAAAGTTTATTCCCTATTCATGTTCATTCATTATGCTGCAGGGTTGCAGCATTTTGCTCAATAGTTGGACCATCCTCATAAGATCAAAAGCTTCTAGCCGAAGTACGCGCAGTGCTGAACATGCCGATGCAGCCACCTCCCTTGTTCTTTTGTTGCCTACTTTTTCTTGAGAACAGTTGGTCTTCAGACAAGTCAAATGCCTCACACGTTGAAAACAGGTTGTGGAGGTAAAAATCCAGTGCGTGGCTTTCATCAAAAACACACAGAAAAAGATGGATCTCTTTCTAATGAGACGTAAGGAGCCCAGAGGGCCCACGAGGACAAGTGAGGAATGACTAGGAATGCAGTCGTGAGCATTGAACGCCTGCAGCAACGGTCCTGAACGCACGCAGCGTATGTTCTCTATAGGCAGAGAGACGGCAGAGCTCCAACATGTTCCACCCTGCTAACTGGGAGCAGAGACGTCTCTGCTGCAGGAACGAGACTTTGGAAAATAATCTAATTGTCATTTTTTCCCCCAATATTTCAATCTAAGATGCTTTTTTTTCCCCTTTTTTTAATAAAAACCTAATGGATTATTTTAATACTAACACAATATTTTATACATTTAGTATAAAGTGTTCTTCCCATAGACTAGGCATCTTTGTTTTATGTCTTGCATTTTTTCATTAAGTAAGTTACTACTTCAACACCAACCACCTAGTCTTGTGAGATTCAGAAACTAGCTTCGGTGTCCTTGGCATAAATGTTGAAACTAAGGTGTTTTTTTTTTTTTTTAACTAAAGAAATTAAGGTTTAAATCCCGCTGGTAGGGAGCGAAACTTTCACACTTTTCGGGGGAGGTCCCTGTTTGTTGCATGTCGACTAATAAATAATCCCACAGTGTGGATGTGCTGTTATTCGTGGAGACAAAAGTTTCCGCTGATCCAGCTTCAGGCTGTTCTGTGGAGCCAGATGCCGCCGCGCCATGGACGCGCGCTCCGGCTCCGCTCTCTCTCGCATCACGTGGCGACCTTATAATCACTCATGTTGCGAGAAAATATTCCTTTACAAATTCCCATGAAAATGAATAAATAATAAAAAGTAAATGATAAATAATAGGCAGAGGTGTAATTTAAATAATTTCCCTCTAGGGGTTATCAAAGTTTTTTAATGGATTGATAAACAGACATAATTTAGACCCGTCGACTGGCTGTACTTGTAGTTTGGTGACACTACAGTTACAGCAGGTGAGAATCTGCCAATATCTGTCCAACCTTAGCGGACCTGCACAACTCACGTCCTGGAGAACAGTCAGACTGGACTGATCGCCCACTCAATTTGAATTATGTTACACTTTTTGCGGGGCGGGCATGAAAACGAAGTAGCAATGTCAATGTCCAACAACAACATGTGCAATATCTGTCTACCTCATAAACATCCTACCTGCTTTTTTTGCACTGTTTTTCTTTCTTTCCCGTACTGCACTACTTCTTATTTTTTATTCCAATGTATATACGGTTTATATTTTGTAATCATATATTTTTTTACCCTTTCCCTGCATGTGTGTGTTGAGTGTACTGCTGCTGCAAAAAGTGAATTTCCCCATTGAGGGAGAAATAAAGGACAATCTTATCTTATCTTATCTTATCTTTATCATTTTAATTAGGTCAAAGAGTAAAAACTGCAGCTTCATTTTGAAAATGAAAAAGCATTTCTGCCAGTACATTTTCATCTGAATGATGTCAGCTCGTGCCTGAAGGCTGTCACACAGCGGCCACTTGCCCCTCCTCCTGTGTCACCAGTCTGATATCTCCCCTGATTCCCTGGTTGTTTCCATCTGCGTCACCTCTCCTCATGGGTATTTAGTCTTTGTCTTCCCCTGGTTGGCTGCCAGAGTATCTCGTCCTTGCGAGTACATCCAGCCTGTTACAGCCCTTGACCAAGAAACTTCGACCCTTTACCAAATTTGTATTTCTATGTTTTTGTAATCCAAGAGTGACCTTGTTTTTTTGATAACGTTTTTGGTTAGACATTAAAAGTAGTTTTCATCCCCTTTCTTATTTCCTCCCTTTTGGAGCGCCTTAGTTTTTTTTACTATTGTCAGCTTCGTTTTTTTCCCTCCGTGAGAGTATTTGATTTTGGAGATGTATATCAATCAATCAATCAATCAAATTTTATTTATATAGCACCTTTCGTCCAGGTACATGAAATACAAGGTGCTTTGACATTTTGATTGAAAAATAAGCATTATAAACAAATAAAAACTGGGAGACCAAAAAAAATAAAAACTGGGAGACCAATGCACCCTGACATACAATATAAAATATATAAAATTTATAAAGATAAAAGTTCAAGGATTAAGGCTAAAAAAAAAATAATAATCAGTCCACAACAATAAAAATAATAAAAACATTATAAGAGATAGATAAATAAATAAAACAGATACCTTTAAAAAAAATTTAAACGGAATAAAACTATATATATGTATATAGGGTATTTAGATCAGTGTAGCGTTTCTCCTCTGGTTGGAGTGATTTTTAGTTTTGTTTCTTTCTCTTGGGTTTTTGTCACCGCGCCCTTTGGTGACGTCTAGTTTTTCATAGCCTGTTTGTTTGTCACCCTGTCTTGAGAGATTCAAAAACATCCAAATAAAAACCTGTCATTACCGTTCTCGGTCTGCATCCGAGTCCTCCTTTAAACCCAGGTCTGACAAAGGCGAGGTGGGATTAACAGAACGTAACCTGTGTGGGCGTGTAGAATGACCTGTTGTCCGCTGTCAGACAGGTGTAGCTTTCAAAATGAGGATGGATGAACTTGAGGACCTGGTCCTGCTGCTGTTACCCTCATCAGCTATTACCTTATTATATTATATTATATAACATATTGTTTTTACCTTTGTTTGTTGTGTTTTACTTATTTCATTTATTCATTTACTTATATCGTTTCTGACTTTGTAAGGGGTGGATGGATCGGTGGGTTTGTTGGGGTTGAATTGTTAATGAATGTCCATTCTTCTGTAACATGGAAAAAGCTATAAATAAAGTGCTTAAAAAACAAACTCCCCTGGTGGGTTGTGACGTGATCAACAAATCCCTCCCACATTAGACCTGTTTACACCTGAGCCGCGGTAAAGACGACCCTCGGAGGGGATTATTGCTGGGGCAGCTCAATGTAAAAGGGGCACGTGACACGCTAGATCCACACGGCTTCTAACACAACGTAGTTGTGTTGTAACACTCCTTAATCATCATGCATTACATTACACCTCTGATAATCATTCAAATGAGCATCCGCCGTCTTCATCACCCAGTGGCGTCAATTCAGTCGAAGCTAACGTATGGCAAGGTTACGAGTCACAGAACTTAACTAGAGTATCAATCAACACGTCCAGCAAATACTCATCACAGAAGTCTGCTATGTAGCTTATCTGTGTGGTCAAGAAAATTGGAACTTTTTCAAATGCAGTCTCGCTCACACTGCAAAAACTCAAAATCTTACCAGGAATATTTGTCTTATTTCTAGTTAAAATGTCTCATTTTTAGTCAAAAAAATCTCATTACACTTAAAACAAGAGTCATTACCAGAAAAATAACTTGTTATTTGACCATTTTCACCTGTTTCAAGTAAATTTTCACTTGAAATAAGTAAAAAAATCTGCAAGTGGGACAAGATTTATCTTCTCATTACAAGCTAAACAATCTTGTTCCATTGGCAGATTTTTCTGCTTATTTTAAGTGAAAATCTACTTGAAACAGGTGAAAATGGTTGTTTTTGAGTCTTGTCTTAAATGTAATGAGATTTTTTTTTTTTTTTTAAATTTGACTAAAAATGAGACATTTTAACTAGAAATAAGACAAATATTCTTGTTAAGATTTTGAGTTTTTGCAGTGTAAAATAACTAGTGAAATCGATCATGTTGTTCTTATTTGCATTTGTAGTTATTCCATAAATGTATTTAAAAAAACATTTACATTTAACCCTTGAAGCAAAGGTGTGGCGGCTGCCATACCTTGCCATACCCCTGTCATCACCTGACTATTTTTTCAACACCAATGGCAGCAATCGCAATAATTTTTCGAAGACTAAAGATGTTTTTGTCCTTCTTCAACATTGAGATGTTCTATTTCATTGTTTTTTTTAGGAGAGGTCTCGCAGGGCGAGATCACGGGGAGTTACGAGAGTTGCACTTTATTTGAAAAACGTCATTCAATGGAAAGAAAGAAAAAGAGACTTAAACAAGCAGTTCTAAGTTCTGACGTTTACTCTGCCAGGTTTCTCACCTCCGACCAAATGGCTGGTTAACAGATAAGCTCACCCTAAAACTATTCAATTTGTAGGAAAAACTTCAAACACATTCCTGATAGTCGCATAATAGACTTTGGTCGATCAAAGCTTCAAAAATACCTTTGTAGCTCTTCTCCCAGGGTTTCAGAAAGGTACTCTGGAAGAACCCGGTACATGTCATTTTCATCAAGATGTTGTTTGCGGCCAAGGTGCAGCAACGGGGTTAGCCAGCTGAAACGGAGTCACATGGAGAATTAAACAGTAGATCGCAGATAACAATGATGCCCCCCTTTCTTTAAAGGACTGTCCTCTATATCTGCATCAAAGTCTGTGGTGAAATAGTCGCTGCTTCTCCGTGGACTTGCTTGGCAAATATATTCTAATCTCTAAAAGAGAATTGATTAGCTTCACTAATTAATCATGATTAATTTATCCCAACAAAAGACACACATACATCATGACATCATAACAGTAACCGACTGTTTCTCTTGTAGCTCCACGAGGTGGAATTCATGATTGTTTTACATAATAGGTGGAGTCTATCAGGAACAATGACTCAATTAAGTTGCCTGGGGGGGCCGGCTGCAGGGAATCCCAAAGTAAACAATACTTCTGTATTTCCTTGTCTTGTCTTAATGCAGTTGACCCCCAACTAGTTAATATTCATGAACGTTGAGAGAACAATTGTCATTAGTGTTTCCCAGAATTTCACACTAACTGGGAGTGAGACTGGCCAGAACTCATCTATTGCTTTTAAAAAGTAGCCAAAAATGAAATAAATCAAATAAAAAGATCAAGAAGCAAGCTTAACTTCTGGCGAGACAAAGTCGGGAAATGTTTTGAAGAGTTCTCATCTTGCATGGGATTATCTAAACCATATGTGCCATCTACTGTAGGTTTGAAAAAAAAGGTTTTGAGAAATAGATAAAAGGGGAAACGGTTTAAAGTGAAATTAATTCAATGTTTTGTAATATCAAAAGGGGGAAAACAGGAATCAGAAATCAATGTCCTTATTTAACCACTCTTTCTTTTCAACAATTGGCAATCAACACATAATTTTAGTCAATGTCACAGCAGCAAAACTATATTATTCATACAGTAAATCTGTTCATTTTATGGTTGTGCAATTATCTGAGGGGGTCAGATTTAATAACTCTTGAACAGGAGTAATAGTTGAACAATCAGGAGTAATAGATGAACAATCAGGAGTAATAATTGAACAATCAGGAGTAATAATTGAACAATCAGGGGTAATAGTTGAACAATCAGGAGTAATAATTGAACAAGCAGGAGTAATAATTGAACAAGCAGGAGTAATAGATGAACAATCAGGAGTAATAATTGAACAATCAGGAGTAATAGTTGAACAATCAGGAGTAATAGATGAACAATCAGGAGTAATAATTGAACAAGCAGGAGTAATAGATGAACAATCAGGAGTAATGGATGAACAAGCAGGAGTAATAGATGAACAATCAGGTTAATAGTATTTACTCACCATAAAAAGATCCTGGACACAAATCCTGCGTTGGCCAGCGGGTTGAGCCTGGCCCGGGTCTTGGTCGGCTCCGGGTTCATAGTGCTGCCTGGTGCGCTGCTGTGCGTCCGCGGATCAACACGCTCCAACTCTCATCTCCGCTCCGGCTCCAGCAACGACTTTAATTCACTCCCTATGCGGCCCGGTGACGTCACAGCGGAGTTTTTCTTTCAGCCAATCAAAACACTGTCGGCAGTCCAAGTGGGCGTGGCTTCGCAGATCCCCGTCGACGCACTATTTAAATTGAAACCATTTAAAAAACTAAATAAAACGGGAAATTTAAAAAAATACATGGTATTTGGAGTCAATTTCTGGGTGTTGAAGTTCGCTAACACGTTTTTTAAACTTGTTGCGTTGAAGTTAATGCTTGTTTTCGGTTTATTAGAAGCAAACTGTTATTCAGTAATTCGCCAACGTTGTTATTTTGCTTAATGCGGACCCAGGAGGAGTCTCCTTTAATCTATTTCGGATTTGTCGTATTACTAACCATTTTCCTGACATGCCTCCAGTTGTTTAAGCCTTTAGGTTACCAGCATAAACGCATGAATTGACGCACGCACCCGCGCCGCACCGGCCACTGCCCACGACCAACGTCCTTTCTAACTCTAAAAGTTAAAAGTCTAACTAATAATATGTCGGGAATGAATCCCAGTTATCGTTAACTTCTGCCTTTTCATTTAACCACAACATAATAAGGAAACATCTGCAGCGTGTACAAATCTCTTCCCACGTGACACGGTTTCAGCCAATCAGGCTCGTTGTGGTGATGGACGTTAAGGGTCCTCATGTAAAGCACAATGTGGTCCATCATAACAGACATAACTCAACGAGGGGGGGTATGGGTTGCCATAAGGGGGTCATCCTTGCCTGATCTGTAAGTAGTGTCACGTTTTTTTGGGGGGGGGCGACCCTAACCGGCGTTTTGCGGTGTCGTATTTCAATAGTAGAGCCTGAGAAACTCCGAGTTCCCAGCCGCAAGTGAAGGCAACATTAGTCATGTGGGCGAAGGGCTCTTAAAACAGTTATGACGTGTGACATTTTATTGATAAGGAGACGACAGGTAGAAAAGGGAAAGTGATAACCACTTGTATTTAAGGTGATAAAGCAATGTGCCTAGAGTCAAACATCAATATTACTAGAATAGAAAGAAAATATATTGGGGGATATGGGATTTAAAATGCTTTGCAGGCACAAATACAGTGGATAAATAGGATCATAACCCTGCAAATTGTTAAGAACATGTTCTGGGTCATGTTCTGGGTCTCTGGAAAGCGCCCAGAGACAACTTATTTTGTAATAGACGCTATTACAAAATAAGTAAAAAAAATTGAATTGAATTGAAATGAAAAAAGAACAAATAAACAGCTCTGTGAGCATAAAATCCCAGCATGTTGTCCACCCTCCTACCAATGCAACAGCAGGAACTGTGTGTGTGTGTGTGTGTGTGTGTGTGTGTGTGTTTTGGATGTAGGACTCAAAAATCCCCTGAAAGTTTCTTCACATCTGCAAATAAAATGTACATGGTGACGCAACCCAAAACTTCAACGGCCAGCCGGTTCACATAATTTTTTCTGTGGTCCCAGACTTGAACGTGACGGCTCAGCATTTTCTGGACTTTGACACACGACCCAGAAAATGTGAAGCCGTGCGGAAAATGTCTTACAAAAGCTCAGGTCAAGAGTCTGAAGTCCAGACGCCTCCTAAAATAATGCTCAGACTTTCACTGACGGTCAATGAGTTTAATAGAACAGTCTGTTCTATTTGCTATTTGACCCAAATTCTCAGAGCTTGTTTTCAGTGTTTTTAATCAACAGCTTCAAATGTGAAATAAAAGAATGTTTTTGTGATAAGACACAAATAACCATAGATTTTCTATTATGTCATTGATTATGCTAATGTAATAATATTGAAACTAAATTGAATCAAAAGTAAGAAAGAAAGTTAAAGGGAGGTCAATAGTTTGTGTAACAGAAAAAAATTATCAATCAATTACATAAAGTCAACAGTAGAGGGAGCACTGAAACTTTTTAAATGCTCACGGTTTTATGCTTCAATTTTTTTATTTAACAACTTTTAAAAGGGCTGGATTAAGATCAATCAGAGCAAGCTGTTTTAAATGGATTTACAAGCTGTTTAAGATGGATTTTACAAGCTCCTCTTGGTAAAATGTCTGACAGTGCTGCTTATAAACATTGTTTTTTTGGCAAGACTACAATCGCCACATTTGCCGAAACAAAAAAAAAAGAAAGTGGAAAATCAAACTATTTCCAGCGTAGCTCTGCAGGCACACGTGTATTTCTGGGTGTGAATGCACCGAACAACAGTTTCAGCATCAGTGATTTTCCCAGTGAAGCTCTTAGTTTCATCACTGGTTAGTTTTATGGCTTTTATTCAGTCTTCCACGACCCATCCCTGCTTCTCCTTATTCCTCTATTATCAGTTTAGGTTGGAAGATGGTTTGTGTTTACATGCATGCATGCATGTATGTGTATGCATGCATGTATGTGTATGCATGCATGCATGTATGTATGCATGTATGTATGTACAGTATGTATGTGTGTATGTACAGTATGTATATGTGTGTATGTATGTATGTAGATATATATAGAGCAGATGGAGTTAATATAGAGATAGTATGGTGTAAATAAGTATATTTAAATAAATATTTATATGGTCATGTGTGTACAAATATATAGAAATACTCAACTATGTGTATGAATGTACAGGTAAGTGTGTGAGTATAATTATAGTATAGTTAGTTATTATAAATACTTGTTAATAAATGATTAGTGAATGGGAGTAGGATTAAATAAATTTACACTTCTTCCTACTCCTTTTTGCACATGTAAATTAAGATATTAAGTGTTAAAGGATGAAATCCTTTGTATTTTTTTTGTTTTGTTTTCTTATCTTCTCTTTTAATTGTTGTCTTTTTACATGTACAAAATAAATCAAATCAAATCAATCAATCAATCAAAAACTGTGAATCTGGAGTCTGTCAGAATGCAGTTGTACAGCAGAGGAACCAGAGACTCGAGCCGCTGCGAGAGACGGTGGTTCCCCGCAGGAATGTCGGCCTGAAACTTCCCATGAAACATATGGAAGTGTTGGCTAACAAAGAAGAGAGGTGTCACTCTTCCAGATCCAAACTCACTGGGGCTTTTCCATTTATTTGTCCTTTTGAGAAGGGTTTTATCTTCATGGATTTTTGCAAACATTTGACATCCAAAGGGATTATTTGATGTTAGGGGACATTATTCTGTTGTTCAATGTTAATTAGCTGCATTTCTCTTTCGGCTGCTGTTTGACAGCTTTTACAAAGAGGTGAAGACCAGCAGGATAGTTTTTCTTTTTTAGAATTACAAACTTTGGTAATGACAACTGTAGTGGCTATTTGTCCTCCAGGTGAATTATTAAAAACTCAAAAGTATCAAACTATAATAAACTGAATCAAATCAAAACAGCCACTGAGACACCTAGGGGGTAAATCTACGCAGGATAAACAGAGTCCATTCAGGCAAAAAATTAAGTTTCTTGAGGTTTATTCCATTGGCAAACAATCAAACAAAGAACAATGGCCCTTTTGCCGCCTCTCTTGCCCTGGTAAAAAAACATCTGTCCTCCCAGGTGCCTCACCTGTGTCTGCCAACCCCTACAGTGTATGTAAACTCACCTGGTGCTCCAGCTACCCAGTACCTTCAAAATAAAAGCATGGTTAAGTACCAAAATAAACCTAATCAATACTAAATATCATAAAGAAACTAAAGGTGTGCTCCCAAAACTAAACCACAAAAACTAACTACATAATAAATCAGTGGTCTTCAACCGGAGGTACTGCAGGTAGGGGGTCCTTCTTTCTTCCCTTCCTTAAGGGGGTCCTTCGACTTAAAAAGAAATAAAGGCAATTTTAAAGGAGCTTGAGGCCGGATTGAGGCAGGATTTATGAAAAATATTCGTATACGTTTAAACCCAAAAGAATGAGCCCTCTAATGTATCTCTCCTTTGCCTTGAACAGGCTGTGTGCTGCAAAATGTGCTGCAGTGCTGGGGCCGACTTTCCCGCGCTGTCCTGCGGATGTGACGTCACATGCCGCTGCATGTGCGTTCTCCCCGTTCTCCCGTGCCGGCTTCACTGTTGGCTGCAGTACCCCCAACGGCCGTCGTGGTGAAGGGTGGCGCTAGAGAGTCTCATTTCTTAAAAGGAGCCTCATGCTCCTTTAACCAAAATAATTTGTGTGAGTTCAAAAAAAATAAAAAAATAATATATAGGCTCTATATATTTCATATTTAACGCAAGTTAGACCTGATGGATACATTTGCGACAATAACGAAGCCTAAAGCTGGAGATTGTAACGTTACAGCTCGGCCTAACGTTACTCCTTCCACGTCTGACGAGGCCAAAGTTTCATCAACCGTAAACACATGTAGGCTAAAAACCCAGTCAGGAATTGGTTAATAAGGTGATATAAGCAGAATAAAACTCATTCAAAAGTTATTATAAGCCAGAACAAGCCAAAACTTGACACATAAAAAAAAAGAGGAAAAAATAAGAATTACAAGCGAGGATCCCTGCTCTGTTTTTCTCTCATCCAAGGGGTCCCTGGGCTAAAAAAGGTTAAAGACCCCTGTAATAAATGATTAAATAAAGCAAAAGGGAAAAATAGCTCCAACAACAAGACTATAAACTGTGATTAACGGTGCAGGATGTGTGTTGATGTGCAGCCCGAGGTGCAACCAGGTTGAAATGATCCAGTGACAGATCAGTGTTGGGTGTTGGTAAACACCACGTACAGTGTACATGCATGATCTAGCCCGAAGTGAAAAGATGCTATGTGCTGACAATGTGGACCGTTCAGTACATACCTAAAACCTGCTAAGTTGTCATGAGCGATCAAGGCAGCGCTGAATGTGAGCGTGATGTACAGAGCTCTGACAGGCCTCCTGTCACTCACAGCAGAAGAATGCCTCCATCAACTGGAGCTGAAATCCCTGCAGGTTACACGCGCTCCGATTGTCTTGTCATTACAAGTTATTGCATAATACCTGAAGCTCCGGGTCAGAAAACAGGGAATGGCTGGTGCAACCGCCTCTCTTTGTGACTCTGAACCGTGAGCTCAAAAACTGCTGTCAGTCCGAGAGACTCGTCCACGTTTCACCGGTGCACACTGGAAAGTGACAAGCAGTGATTTTAAACCTGTTACGTGCACTTCCTTCTGTTGGAGGTGGATCCAGTCATGGTCCGCTAGTCCCCCCGCTGTGATGTCGTTCACGATGGAGCGACCTGCCAGCTGTGCTCGGTCCGTCCACACCTCGGATCAGAGAGTACTGCTAAGGTGTTAGGGCCAGACCTCTCACTGTGCCACGCCCCGCCCAATGGGGATGGCTGTGGCAGGAAGAATACGTCTGATGTGGCAGATCAATATCCAGATATGGCGCTTTTCCACTAGTACCTACTCAGCCCGACTCGACTCGCCACGCCTCGTTTATTTTCAATACCCAAATCAGAAGTAGGAGGTTGGAGTGAAGCTGCTGTGATGTATTTGATTGTGTATCTAAACAGAGAAGTCAACAACACTAAAGATGTAGAACCTGGAGGAGATGATAGATGTGCTGCTGGGTCTGTGGCTTGTGTTCCATATCAAGTAAAAAAATGAGAGCGAGAGAAGCTTCAAGCGCTTCCAACGCTTTTTTTTGTTTGTTTGTCTCAGCGCTGCTGAAAAGTCAGCTGGGAGCCACGAGCAGCTATGAAGTGACAGAACTCCTGGTGGATCTGGTCGTTTCTTATCCCCCGTCTAGATTCCTTTTTAATTCTCTGCTGAGACACCAGGTTTATGAACATCTGCAGCTCAGAGTTGGATCATGAAACAGACTTCTGCTGCCGTTACTGGTTGAATTAAATGAACAAGAAACCGTCGTCAGAGTTGCTCTTTCACTGATTTCCACCTCCTGACTCAGACGTCTGACTCCAACCCCCCGACCAATCGGTGGCCTGTAGTGTGATGACGTCAGATACAGCCACTTAGAACCTCGGCAGAGTGGTTACAGAAAAGTATCTACTCGGCACGTTAGACCCCTAGTGGAAAAGAACCAAACCGAGTCGAGCCGAGCTGAGTAGGTACTAGTGGAAAAGCACCAGTTGACATGGCCTCATACACATCAATGACTCATTTGCATTTCCTCATGACGTTTCCTCGTCACCGCCTCGCAGGTACTTGTTCAATTTCCGGGGTGTGGCGGCGAGCTTCCGGCTCAAACACCTCTTCCTTCCCAAGACGGCGCCGTCAGAGTTGCTCTTTCGCTGATTTCCGCCTCCTGACTCAGACGTCTGACTCCAACCCCCCGACCAATCGGTGTCCTGTAGTGTGATGACGTCAGATACAGCCGACTCAGCCGCTTAGAACCTCGGCAGAGTAGTTACAGAAAAGTATCTACTCGGCACGTTAGACCCCTGGTGGAGAAGCGCAAAATCGAGGTGAGTCGACGGACTTTTCAGCAGCGCAGAGACAAACAAAATTTTTAAAAAAGCGTTGCCGCTTGAAGCTTCTCTCACTCTCACTTTTTAACTTGGTATCGAACACAAGCCACAGAACCAGCAGCACATATATCATCTCCTCCAGGTTCTACATCTTTAGTGTTGTTGTCTTCTTCGTTTAGATCACACAATCAAATATGTCACAGCAGCTTCACTACAACCTCCTACTTCTGCTCCAGGTGCTGAATTGTTATGGAAAAGAAACCAGGCCGAGTTGAGATGAGTAGAGCTGAGTAGGTACTAGTGGAAAAGCGCCAATAGTGAACATGGCTCAGATGGGTCAGGGCCCGTGTTCATGACAACAACCATTAAAATGTTAAAATGGATCATCAAGCTCTTTAAGGTTTGGTTCTAGGTACTTGCTTCTTTCCATGCAGGGATAGGACAGTCACTGCTGTTATTGATCACTCTCCTTGTATGAAAATAAGACCTGGAAATAGGCATTGTGGCATAGATTGTTAAATTGGTTTAATTTACCGTACGAATTGTTACAGATTACTTTTGTAATACTGTATTTGACCCGGTCTTTGTACGTTTTGACCGTATAGAAACGTAATTCTTGCCATTTTAAGAATGAGATGTGTACCTGCTGTACTCTACTGCCCTTACTTTTTGACAACTTGTGCTTTTTATTATTTTACCTCTTTTCTTATCATTTTATTTCAATTTATTTGTTATTTATTGTTTAATTGTGTCTTGTCGCTTTTAATTTTGATGTAAAGCACTTTGAATTACCTTGTGTGTGTTGGGGCGGGGGCCGCGTGCCCCTGCATCTGTGGGGACTCCGTGACCTTTGGGGTGTCCGCCGGGGTGGCCCCGGGGGGGTGGGGCCATGTCCGGGGATCAGGCCTCCCCTGGCCGGGGGGTGCGCGGGCGGGCGCGGCGGCACCATTCCCAGGTGGCTATATCTTATGTTGTCAGTATGAATGGAGGAATGCTGGACCATTTCCCCCTCCGTCTGGAGGCTCCGGCGGCGCCGGGGACGCCCGTGGAGGTACGGTGGGGCCCTGGCCCGGTCGGAGGGCCGACCCCCGTCTACTGGATGGCCGGTGGGGGAGCGTGGGCGTCTTTCCAGGGCCGGCTCTGCTGCTATATATATATATATATATATATATATATATATATATATATATATATATATATACACACACATACACATACACACACACACATTTTTTTATAATTAATATAAACATATGTGAGGCAGGCGGGGGGGGGGGCTGAGGAATGGCATCTGCTGCTACTCTGAAATGAGAAAAACACAGGGAAACGCACAACGCGCACACAAGCTTTTGAAATCTGTAAGAGAGAAAACAAACAGACACAAGAACAGGCGGAGACACAATGAGAGCGATTTCTGAGTAGACGTCATGGAGCACGAACCATAGAGTCAGCTTGTATATCATTCAGCCTGGAGCCCAAAACTAAGGCCTTTTCTTTCAAAAACAAGTCCTCTTGTTGAACTTGTAATTACCAATCACTCAAAACGCCCCTCTCGTCTGTAGCCTGGAGGGTATGTCGTCTGTGATTTCACGAAAAATCAAACTTATGAAATGGCCAGACCAAACTCCTCTGGTTATTTCTGCTACACAGCTGTATCTGGTTCTGTGGCCCCATAGCCCGGGGAGCCAAATATATTGCTTTTTTCCGCTTGCATACCTAGATTACTCTTTATTCCCCCTATCTTTTGCCTCTTAGCATGCATGTCCACCCTTAAACTTAAAATGCCCCTGATGTTTCAAATTCGCTCTGCTCAGACAAGACTGTAAAACAGCTGAGGTGATATTTAAAAGGTGAACAACAAATAATCTATCCACACGCATGAAATATTGAAAATGAGAAATGTATCCATCATTTGAGCTTTCTAGAGGCAAAAACAACTTAACTGATAACAGGTGACTGGAGTATCTCCGAGAGGTGGAGCCTCTCAGGAGCAGAGATAGTGCACCACGGGACGTAGTGTCACCTCCAGAGAAGCTGGAGACATCTCATCTCTGGATCTCAGTGTCTACGAACAGCGAGCCGTCAGAATGAGCTGGTCAAAGCTCCGCCAAGCAAAGACTGAGTCATAAATGATCATAGCCTCTTCTAAACAGACTGTATATACCGTATTTTCTGAACTATAAGCCGCTACTTTTTTCATAGGTTTTGAACCATGCGGCTTATACAAAGGTGCGGCTATTCTGTGGAGTTTTCTTCCACCGCTCGGGCGCTCTAACCGGAATTAGAATAAAAACTAAGACAAAATAAATGCAAAGAAGAATACGCTACTTCTTCTTTAGCAGATAGAAGTAGGTAGAAGCAGATTTCAAACAGATAAATAAATACCGGTTATTTTCTCTTGGTTCTGTCCCGTTTTAATCAGTAAAGTTGCTGCCGTGTTAAAAGACACTGTTAGGAAAGGATCTATTTAGGTACAAACATGTACATCATTTACAATTCAAAATGGTTCTGTCCATGTAGTAAATGTCTAATCTAACAACATAAATATTTGCGGCTTGCATATCTTTTTTTTTTTTTTTTTTTAAATAGAGCGGATGCGGCTTATATACAGGTGCGGCTTATAGTCCAGAAAATACGGTATACGTAAACACTGCTTTTTTCAGTCTTCCCAATAGCTCAGTGCACTCTAAGCTACAAGCCCTCTCCCTGCTTGGTCTAACAGTTGTCGTTTTATTAAAATTCTCAGTCAGAAATAGTTGGATGAATTACAGGTAAACACGGGGTTCAGCGACGATCCCACAGATGTTCAACATGCGAGCCATGAGGCCAGGAGACATCTGCCTTCTGAGCCACAGCTGCCCAGCCTTTCTGAGCACTGGAATCAAGGTTCATTCCAAATACAACCAGGAAGTAGAAACCCTTCCTGTGGTCAGACAAAACTACATTTGAAATTCTTGCCTTAAACCATGGACGGACTGAAAGGAGAGGGACCCTCCTCGCTGGTTAGGAACATCTGGATGAAAGAAAATAAATGAATAAACAGGCCTTTTCAGGGGAGACTTTGCATCTCTCAGCAAGATAATCCTGTACTAGAAGGATCTGGGTGCTGAACTGGCTCGCCTGCAGTCCAGATCTGCACAACGTTCAGCGTTACATTACAGATGGATCATCAGATGCGTGGCCAAATGGGAAAGAAAAACACATCGTGAGCTTTTGAACTTCTGATTCTGTCAAACTCAGACGTTGTTGGGGTATTTGTTCATAAAACAAAGTAAAACCAACATGTCTTACAGTTGATATTCTGTCCTCAGGTAGGACAAATGACATGTGACCAGGAAGAACACCTTTTCAATCCACGCACACACACATGTGCACGTCCAGGACTCTGATGAAACCCTGCGTCTCCTCAGCAGGCAGGTTATTCCAGTACGAACCAGATGCCAATTTGGAAATTGCAGAAGTGGCCGTATGTCTTGTGGGGGTTGGACTATATATATATATATATATATATATATATATATATATATTTGACTTTCATTTTAAATGGACAGTTTCACCTTTTTCCCAACTGTTTGTTGGATTGTTGGTTGCTACTTTGCTTGATGTTACTTTTCGCGTTTGTTCTGCAACTGAACTGTCGTTTTAACATTCTGATACTCACTTTACGCCTGTAGAGTCAGTGATCAGTTTTCTTCAAATATTTTAAATATTTGGCAATGGAAGCTTTCACCGGCAGGTAAAGCCATGTGTAACATTAACAGCCACACTTTTAAAATAAGAACAGGATTAAAAACATTCTTCCCTCATGTCCTCACAGGTGAAATACAGAAATAAAAAAATTAGTAGTCATCAGTTATGTAACATTCCTGTTTGAACAGAGTCTCTGAAGGATCACGATGTGCTGACAACTGACAGATAATGACGGATCAAGCACCTCGCTGACGGATTAGCAATCCTCCAGTTGCCAAACATTCACGGAGGGGAAGACGTGCAGGGGGAAAACCTGCGGAGGGGAAGACGTGCAGGGGGAAAACCTGCGGAGGGGAAGACCTGCGGAAGTTTTCCTCAGGAGGGTGCAGACAGGGAAGTCACGGAGGCAGCGGTGTCAAGGCATGCTCGGTAGAAACTCTTAATTATTTGACCCATTTCTTTCCTGGGAACATACAACGAAAAGTGTTTGAAATTGGCACCTTGAAAAGAAACAACACAAATGGTCACGTGAGCAAAGGCCTTTCAACGCGTTTTACAGTCCTCCACCAATCAGGGGGCTGGGGATAGAGCCGGGGATCTAGCTGGGGATGGAGATGGGGATCCAGCTGGGGATGGAGATGGGGATCCAGCTGGGGATGGAGATGGGGATCCAGCTGGGGATGGAGATGGGGATATAGCTGGGGATGGAGCCGGGGATCTAGCTGGGGATGGAGCCGGGGATCTAGCTGGGGATGGAGCCGGGGTTCTAGCTGGGGATGGAGCCGGGGTTCTAGTTGGGGATGGAGATGGGGCTCCAGCTGGGGATGGAGCCGGGGTTCTAGTTGGGGATGGAGCCGGGGATCTAATTGGGGATGGAGCCGGGGATCTAGTTGGGGATGGAGCCGGGGTTCTAGTTGGGGATGGAGTCGGGGATCTAGTTGGGGATGGAGCCGGGGATCTAGTTGGGGATGGAGCCGGGGATCTAGTTGGGGATGGAGCCGGGGATCTAGTTGGGGATGGAGCCGGGGTTCTAGTTGGGGATGGAGCCGGGGTTCTAGTTGGGGATGGAGCCGGGGTTCTAGTTGGGGATGGAGCCGGGGTTCTAGTTGGGGATGGAGCCGGGGATCTAGCTGGGGATGGAGCCGGGGTTCTAGTTGGGGATGGAGCCGGGGATCTAGCTGGGGATGGAGCTGGGGATCTAGCTGGGGATGGAGCTGGGGATCTAGCTGGGGATCTAGCTAGGGATGGAGCTTGGGATGGAGCTGGAAATCTAGCTGGGGATGGAGCAGGGGATCTAGCTGGGGATTGGGGATGGGGATCTAGTTGGGGATGGAGCCAGGGATCTAGTTGGGGATGGAGCCGGGGTTCTAGTTGGGGATGGAGATGGGGATCCAGCTGGGGATGGAGATGGGGATCTAGCTGGGGATCTACTATCTAGCTAGGGATGGAGCAGGGGATCTAGCTGGGGATTGGGGATGGGGATCTAGTTGGGGATGGAGCCAGGGATCTAGTTGGGGATGGAGCCGGGGTTCTAGTTGGGGATGGAGATGGGGATCCAGCTGGGGATGGAGATGGGGATCTAGCTGGGGATCTAGCTGGGGATCTACTATCTAGCTAGGGATGGAGCTGGGGATCTAGCTGGGGATGGAGCCGGGGATCTTGCTTGGGATGGAGCCGGTGATTTTGCTGGGGATGGAGCCGGGCTGGAGCCGAGGGTGGAGCCTGGGATAGGGCCGGGGATCCAGCTGGGGATGGAGATGGGGATCTAGTTGGGGATGGAGCCGGGGATCTAGCCAGGGATGGAGTGGGGGAATAGCTGCTGTGCCATAAATGAATATACTGTTACTTGTCACATTACGTCAAGTCCTCAATCTCCAAGCAGTTTCTTAGAGAGTGGTTAACGTTGTACCATGGATACATGGTGTTTCACCACTGCTGTACATCACATCATCCAACACACAGCCCAAAACTAATCCTTCCTGCTCAAATCTGGTCTTTTATCCCCTCACCAACACACAAATACGCTCATTCCACCATACGGCCTCTGTTGACAAGATACTGCAGCTCTAGAGGATCACCATTTCACCGGAAAGGGTCAAAGGGCTCAGAGAAGCATCCTTCAAAGTACAAAAATTCTCTCACGGAATGCTTCAAATGTGCTGATATTGCTGCAGATGAAGGGGATGAGCACACTGATCCAACAAAGCCAAAGCCTGACACAGGAGAGGTACCACACCCTGAAAACAGAAAACAAAGTGCTTAAAAAAAAGCTCTGATATTATCTGGATCACATATGAACTTGGGGGCAGCACGGTGGCTTGGTGGTTAGCAGCACTGTTGCCTCACAGCAAGAAGGTTCCCGGTTCGACTCCCAGGCCAGGCGGGGGTCTTTCTGTGTGGAGTTTGCATGTTCTCCCTGTGCATGTGTGGGTTCTCTCCGGTTACTCCGGCTTCCTCCCACAGTCCAAAAACATGTGTAGTAGGTCAATTGGGGATTCTAAATTGCCCGTAGGTGTGAGTGTGAGTCTGTCTGGTTGTTTGTATGTATGTGGCCCTGCGATGGATTGTCGACTTGTCCAGGGTGGACCCCTGCCTCTCACCTGAAATTAGCTGGGATAGGCTCCAGCAGACCCCCGTGACCCTGCAAAGGATATAACGAGTAAAGAAAATGGATGGATGATTAAAGAAGATTGGATAGATGGTTAAAAACAAACAAAAAAAGGCACAGCTGGAGCTTCCACAGCGCTCACGGCTAGGGTTGCCACCCGTCCCGTAAAATACGGAATTGTCCTTTATTTGAGAAAAAAATGTTGCGTCCCGTATTGAACTAATACGGGACACGATTTGTACCGTATTTTCATTAACTTTTACACCATATTCTAGTTGAATTATTGAAATAAGTTAACTTTTACACCCATATTCTAGTTGAATTATTGAAATAAGTTAACTTTTACACCATATTCTAGTTGAATTGTTGAAATAAATTAACCTTTACACCATATTCTAGTTGAATTATTGAAATAAATTAACTTTTACACCATATTCTAGTTGAATTATTGAAATAAGTTAACTTTTACACCATATTCTAGTTGAATTATTGAAATAAATTAACTTTTACACCATATTCTAGTTGAATTATTGAAATAAATTAACTTTTACACCATATTCTAGTTGAATTATTGAAATAAATTAACTTTTACACCATATTCTAGTTGAATTATTGAAATAAATTAACTTTTACACCATATTCTTCACCTGTAGGCTATATTACATCTGGGCTGATATGGTCATACGTAGCATAGGAGGCTATTTCAGCTGCTAGTATGGTTGGCTGTCAGTCATGCAAGTTCAACGCTATTAAAGCACTTTAAACTTTAAATCAAAGCATTTTGTTTTTTCATATAAAATAAACACATTTTTATTCAGTTTAGAAGTTTTGGGGCTTTTTTTTTGGCTCCTGCGCTGCTGAAATCAGGGCGTCCCTTATTTCTATTTCTGAAAGGTGGCAACCCTATCCAGGGTGAACCCCTGCCTCTCACCTGAAATTAGCTGGGATAGGCTCCAGCAGACCCCCGTGACCCTGCAAAGGATATAACGAGTAAAGAAAATGGATGGATGATTAAAGAAGATTGGATAGATGGTTAAAAACAAAACAAAAAAGGCACAGCTGGAGCTTCCACAGCGCTCACGGCCCCGACATCTACGAGGCCAAACAGCTAGCAGGACGGGGATATTGTGTTTTTTTTGGGGTTTTTTTTACAATTTTTACCTGCCATTGTTTATGTTACGTTTATGTAATAATTGCTCGGGGGTCATGTTCTGGTCTCTGGAAAGATAGACGCTATATAAATAAAATTGAATTGAAATGTTCTAGATAACAGCCCCTTCAGGACAGGTATGCATCAAGGAATCCAGCATGACCGAGCAGCGGACGACTGCATGAGAGGAATTTACAAAAAAATGTCCCAATAACCTCAAAACAGCAGTTGAGAATGTATTTAGATTGAATTGAGGTCGTCACAGTGAGTTTTTACAAGTTTACAGTGATGTGAAATGCGTGACTCAGATCTGTGGGAAGGTGAAATGCTGGATCCACAGAATGTAGCTGATTAACAAAACCTGTAGCAGTGACCCGTTCGTGCCCTCGTTGCCCTCTGCGTGCAAAGCAAGAAAGAACATTAACCTCTGGAGGGAACCTCCTGGGTCAGCTTGTCTTCTGTGTCCGTTTCTCATTAACGCCTGCAAGGTACATTTTGGGTCACTGTTGTTTCTAAAGCTGGAAAGAGCAGCGTTGTATGAGCAGATTCAGGCATGAACCAGCGTCCGGAGGGCCTCTCCCTGGGTCTGTGACGAGGTGGTGAAGAAGAGCTCAGCTCCCTCGCTGCTCCAGATCATCACCGCTCCACCGCCAGGGTGGTACCTACGGAAGAGTATTAGGGCCAGGCAGGAGAAAAATAAAAATAGAGGAGGGAGATTTATTTTTTTTATTGTACTTGTCTGCACACATATTAATGGTTAATACCATGCTGGTAAGAACCTAAGGCATATATATGTGCATTGTTAATATATTTACTCATTAATATATATACATATATATATACGCATACATACATATATACACACACATACGAACCCAGTTTTTTTTTGGGGGGGGGGTGACGAGAACACACATGGAGGCGCACGTCGAGCACTGGAAATCTGCAAAAAAAAAACAGGACAGACACGAAACAGGCACGGAACCGGCAGAAGCACGAGCAGCAACCGTCCCCGGTCCCGAGACCCAATCACAATCTGAGCTAAACTACCGCGATTAACTAACCCCTAAAACTACAGAGCAAGCATGCAGGTGAACCAACCGGTGTATCCGTCTATATGTGTGTGTATGTGTGTGTGTATGTATATGTCTGTGTGGCTATGTGTGTGTGTGTGTGTGTATATGTATATGTCTGTGTGGCTATGTGTGTGTGTGTATATATATATATGTCTGTGTGGCTATGTGTGGCTATGTGTGTGTGTGTGTGTGTGTGAATATATATGTCTGTGTGGCTATGTGTGTGTATGTGTGTGTGTATATGTCTGTGTGGCTATGTGTGTGTGTACGCGAGCAGGTGCACCCGCCCCCACGAAAGCAGCCCCCCAGGACCAAAGGAGCGCCCCGCTCCGACAACAGAGGGCCCCAGACCCAGGCATCCCATTCATCCCTCCATTCATCCATCCGATTTCTATAATAATATTAATATAATATACTAACAACAACAACAACAACAACAACAACAACAACAACAACAACAACAATAATATTAATAACCATCCTTGTTATAATAATAATAATACTAATAAATTATTAAATGTTATTGTCCTGCCGATGGAGGCCCAAATCCTCCATGGCAGGACCCTTTCATACCGAATTCCTACCGACAAGGACGCACATTCATTTACCATTTCCCCCTCCCCGGGGGGGTCCAGCACCGCCAGAAGGCACCCTGTTTTTATTGCATTAGCCACATGCACTCCACACCAGGGACGGGAGAGGGGCCCACACCACCCGCGTTCCCTCACCGGCCTGGGACGGGCGGGTCGCGGTGCCCGGACCTGGCGGGGCTCGCCGCGCAGCACAGGGCCCCACGGCGACTACCCCCACCCCCTCCACCCACCGCCCCACAGGGGCCACCAGAGGCCACCAGAGGCCCGCACCCCAGCCCCCCAAGCTGGCCCCCAACCCCAAGGGCTACGGGATCACCACCCCCCCGCCCCCACTAGGTAATGAAGCCTATAATCGGGGACCAGAGAGAATGTAGTTCTGCAGAATGTTGTTCAGTGGAGGCAGACATTTTTATCTCACTACTAATATGATCTGACAGAAGATTCCTAAAGTGGTTAATACATAAGCTGGACTTTTGTTTCCAATTCATTAGAATGGTTTTCTTTGAACCAAGTGTACCGAGTTAGGCTCCATGTGAATGTCTCCCAAGTGACCTAGTATGCATATCGTGGGGCACACTGGAATGTGGAATTCTGTAGTTGATCCATGTGGATAAATCCTCACAAATCTCCGTCCAGAACTTCAGTACCGGTGTACAAAACCATAAAGCATGCATATAATTATCAGGGTTGTTCTCTGTGCACTGTGAGCAGATATTAGAGGTGACCAAACCCATCTGGAACATCCTTTGTTCTGTATAATGTATTCTATGAAGAACTTTGTACTGTATAAGTTGTAAGTTTGGGTTGTTAGTCATAGTGAAAGTATTTAAACATATTTGTGACCAAAAGATCTGGTCGGTGTTAAGAGAGAGGTCCGCTTCCCATTTTGAAATCGGAAGAGAGACTGAGTTGTCTATTTTGGACACTAATCTGTCAAGTTTCGATAGCAACTTTAAGGTTCTTAGGTTCAATCATTCTATTATCTTAGCGGGTTGAGTTTATATTTTTTATTTATTATGGCCTTAAGTTGTTGGTATTCTAAAAATGTGTTACTGCTAATTCCATAACAGTGAGTGTATAAAAAAAAAGGTACAAACTGTCCACCTATGATTACATGCTGCAGATACCATATTCCTTCCCTCCATTGAGCAAAGTTTACCATCTTAACTTTATATGGTTTTTATTTTGGCACCCATGATTTACGTTATACTGCTACACTGTGTAACTTATTAACAGTCAATTTATTTTGTTTGATTGTTCAGGAAGCAGAATATGTGGGTGCTTCTGCCGGGGCCTCGTTCAGGCCTGGAGGAGCCACAGCTGAACTGATCCCCTATAATTATGGATGGTTTTTGTCTCCATACCCCCTGAGGAAGGTGCAAGCCGACACGCGTTGGTGTTTTTTAGATGTAACCCAGTCTAAATAAAGGTTTTTTAACTTTTTTCAATCCACCAGAGTGCCTGCATTTTTTCTTTTGATTTCGTGAATAAAGTTGAAATGTTGAGAAAAAAGGTGAAATTTCGACTTTATTCACGAAATTTCGACTTTATTCTTGAAATTGCATTTCAACATTAATCTCGACATTTCAACTTTTTTGTCGAAATTTTGACTTTTTCCTCGAAATTGTATTTCAACATTAATCTCGATATTTCGACTTTTTTCTCGAAGTGCACAATAAAAACAAATCTTCCCCTCTCAAATATTTTTTCTCCTGCATGGTCCTAATACTCTTTCGTAGGTACTGACACCTTCAATTATCTCCGTTACATAAGGTGATGTGCGTTACACTCAAACACTCCCACTTGTTCGTTTGTGGGGTCCTGATGCAACTCTGCAAACCTCAGCCATGCGTCTACGTGCATGGCTCAGAAAGGAGAGGCACCTCTGCCCCATGTCAGGACGCGCCAGAATTGTAATTGTAATTTATTGATTTCAAAACAGGGACAATGCACAATAAGACATTAATCTTGCATTGTGTCAGGTTTTAGCAGCTTGCTATTTTCCACCCGTAGTCCCTGGGCAGGTTGATGGAATAGTACATAAAAATTAGTATAGAAAAAGAAAAAATAAGTAAAAGAGCAGAACAAAGCAAAGAGACAATAGATAAAATAGAAAAATAAAAACATGGAAGCAGATTCAACAGAGCATGGGATCTGTCAGATGTTGGCACCTAAGATTTAAAGCTAGGCTGCCCCCTGGACACACACACACAACACATTTCATAAATGTACACACACTTGTCTTGACAGTAACCAACGCTTGGCAAGATGTGAGAAGGTTCTTCTACATGAAATAATGTCTCTTGGCAGAGTTTTCCACTCAGTCATGAAATGCAAATGCAGTTTTGCGTTGGGGTCCACTACACTCCCCCCTGGTAACAGATCTTGTTGTTCATGTTGAGCAGAGAGTAACACATTTTTTCCAGGGGGGAGCTGCAGCATTATGGATCGTTTTAAAAAGTAAGCAGACATTTGAGTGCTTTATCTACAGAAGAGTATTAGGGCCATGCAGGAGAAAAAATATTTGAGAGGGGAAGATTTTTTTTTTATTGTGCACTTTGAGAAAAAAGTTGAAATGTCGAGATTAATGTTGAAATACAATTTCAAGAATAAAGTCGAAATTTCACCTTTTTTCTCAACTTTATTCACAAAGTTTTGACTTTTTTCTCAACATTTCGACTTTTTTCTCGAAATTGAACTTCAACATTAATCTCGACATTTTGACTTTTGCATAATGAAAAAAAAAAATCTTCCTCCATATTATTTGTATTTTTCTCCTGCCTGGCCCTAATACTCTTCCGTATTTATCAGATTCTCAAAGTTTAAAATTTCACATTTGCTGAGTATATGACAGTGATGGTTTTTTATCATGGATTTTTAGGTCACCTTTGTATAATGATTCAAGTGGTTTTTGAACCGTTTTATTTGACTGAGACCAGCTTGTAATACAATATAAAAAACGCGGTATAATCATAGCATTCAGATACATACTGGAGGCCTCAAATGTGAGTGAATTCCTTATGTATCTGAAGTTAGCAAGATTAAATTTCAGTGTGTTTCTCAGACGTGATGACGTCACACTAATCTATCAAATATGATGTTGTCATGCTCGTTTTACAGGGAAAAGCACTGGATGCATGTGTGCTTGCAGACAACTGAGAAGGGGAAGGGAACTTCTTAGCTAGCGTTTCTCCTGAAGGTAACATTTCTGGGTGGCGTTACGTGCAAATGTGAGAGCCGTTCAGGTACCGTGAGCTGGCAGCAGCCTGCCTGCTCCTCAGCTTGTGCATCGCTAATTACTCTGGTTGAACTTCTTAATCGGGTGTGCAGCGAGGCGCGCTGGCAGTTGGCACGGCCCGCTCTCAGCAGGAAGGATCCTTTTGTCAATCCAACATCCTGGGAGGAGTTTTCATGTTCTCCACATGCTTGAATGGGTTTTCTCCAAGTCCAAAAACATGATTTATGTTAATTGGCAGTTATAACATGGCTGTGGGAAAGTGTAAGCCCCGAGGACAGACACAGGGAAGAGGCAGGAAACACAGGAAAAGAGCCTCAAGTGCCGCGTCTGCAGGAATCACTGTTACTACTGGTTACATGAGGAGCTGCTGCACACCATAGTCCCAAAACACTTCGTTCTTTAACTCTCTGACCTCAAAACCCCTGCTCCCTTGGCTGCAAGACAAGGTCAGACCGCTGCCGGCCGTGCATGTCACCCCCTGCAAGACTTTGTTGGTACAGTCATACTATGTAGTATTTGGAGCTTTTAAACTAGCAGGTGCCATCAACGGTTGCTGGGAGATTGAGTCTGAAAGATCCTCGTGTTCGTTTGACTGGTGCACCATAAGAAAACCAGTGAACAGAATCAAATGTTAATACAAGCTTTATCATATCATGCACAATGTTTTCCGGCCGGAGGTTCACCTCTCTCAAAACACCAGAGGTGTATAAAGTACTTGAAAAAAGTAACTAAGTAAAAGTAGAAATAACATAACTGAAAAAGACTTTGGTAAAAATTAAAGTCACCCATAAGAAAATTACTTGAGTAAAAGTCTTAAAGTAGCTCACATTAAATGTACTTAAGTATCTTGTGAAAAAATATACTCAAGTATAAAAAGTAAAAGTACAAGTATTTGATAGTACGCATGAAAAGAAACAACACAACCAAAAATGATCCTTCCCTTGTTTTTCTTTTTTTATTTCACTTTCATGTGAATGAAATGTGGTATAGAATACAACACCAAAAAAAACTGTCTTTCTTGCAAAATATTATTCTTTGATTATTTTAATTTGTAACGAGTAACGAGGTGGCAAATGTCAAAGTAATGAAGTAAAAGTATATTTATTAACTTTTAAATCTAGTGAAGTAAAAGTAAAAGTCCTGATTAAAAAAAATTAAAATACAAATCCTAAAAAAAACTACCGTATTTTCCATATATAAAGGCGCACCGCATTGTAAGGCGCCACAGTAGAGGCGCGGGTTACGTTATGCATCCATTAGACCAAGGGTCGGCAACCCTTTTTTTTTTTCTCTTATTGCCCTCAATAAATAAATATATCTATAAAAATAAATCCAGGTCATTCCAGGGTTATACAGTACTACCCTGTTAGGCTTGCAACTGGGGCTGGGGAGCTAAAACCCTTGAAAAAGAACCGTTTTGCAGCTTCTTGCGTGAGCTGGCTGTAACTGTAACTCTATAACTCCAGTGTAGCTAATTTTGCCTGGAGTGAGGAGACCCATCCAATATGGCGGCGACGCTGGATTACGTTCCAGCATGTCATGAGGCGTCTACATATATAAGTCTATGGTTGGGAGACCTGTTGCGGCTCAATATTGATCCATATATAAGGCGCATGGTCAGCTTTTGAAAAAATGGAAGGCTTTTAGGTGCGCCTTATAGTGCGGAAAATACGGTACTTAAGTAGTGTAAGGAAGTACATTTACTTCGTTACTATACACCTCTGCAAACCACAAAAGGCAGGAGAGAAATGCACACATGGACCCAGTCGTATTTATTCTAAAAAGGGAGGCGTTTGTACTGTACGTGAACCCCATCTGCCAAACATATCAGACCTTCAGCCGTATATCCCTGTTTATTGCTTCCTACTTAAGATATCAACCCAGATAACGGATGAGACCCATCAGTGTTAAAACATATGTTTCTCTTCATTATCTTCACCTAAAGATACACTATTTTAACAGCCTAGTCATAAAGCAGGAGTTGACCCTGCAACTAGAGAAAACAGCTGAACTATAGTTGAAACTCCTGAACAGGAGTTGAGCCTGCAAATACAGAAAAACCACCAGTGTAGAATCTTATAGAAAAACTCTTCAAACCTTTAAACCAGGGGTGTCCAAAGTCGGTCCTCGAGGGCCGATGTCCTGTATGTTTTAGATGTCTCCTTGCTTCAACACACCTGATTCAAATTAACGGTCGTCACCAGCTTGCCATCAAGGTCTGGACAACTCTGTTGATGACACAGCTACTTTTATCACGGTGTGCTGAAGCAGGGAAACATCTAAAACCTGCAGGACACCGGCCCTCGAGGACCGACTTTGGACACCCCTGCTTTAAACAATTTCATAAAATCCCAACAAGTCAAAGCACAGACGACCCCCCAACACCAAGTGCTTTACGTCACAAACCTGGGAAAGTTACCTCTCCTAGTACTTGCCTGAACCACTGAGTTCTCGTGTGCGTTGAAGCGTCGGCGTGGCAACGTGACGCCCCGAGGAAAGTCCCAGGTAACAAGGCCACTTCTCCTCAAAGACCGTTCTCTGGGTTGACAATAAACTCATCTTTTATACGTGAAGACAGTCTCTTCACATTAGATCACATAAAGTCTTTGACAGGCGTTTCATTGATCCTGGCAAGGACCGACCTGAATGTGCAGAAATATCTCCATTTTCTCAGTTTATATTAAACGCCATTAAAACAGTATAAAGATGTTTAAAATGTAGAAATCCATGTAATTATTACATATTGTAATTTCTGTTGCACAAAACAATCAGTAGAGGGAGCTTTAAGTCCATTTATAAATGCTGAGGCCCTTCTTGTTGACACATTCATAAATGCCCCGTTTCTGCAAATTGTCCATTAAACCAAATTTAAACTGATTTATGCAAACGTGTTACATCCAGTAATTGCTTCCAGATACGTTGCAGCCAGAGAAGCTCTTCTCCTCAAATACTATCCTCATACAAAACGAGTTGTGCACAATTGAGACAAATACAGTAGGAGCTCAGAACAAAAGGATGTTGGTAACCAAACTTGATGATTTATTAGAAAGCCTAAGGTCTATGACATTTTTTTTTTAAATATTTGCAAGTAAGGAATTATATTTCTTCTATGCAAAACCAATCAGTGGGTATTCCTGTACTATCACCCCTAGAAGAAACTATCACAAAGAATTGCAATAATAGGGGCTTGATTTCATCAATATATAACTGGCATCTGGCTCTAATGAAACCTCTTTAACTAAACTTGGTCTTAAAAGAGGACGTTTCAGAAGATGACTGGAAAATAATATGTGAAAAATCTCAGAAAAGAACAGCAAATACAAATCTAAAGCTACTCCAATATAACTTGTTAATGCAGAAATATAAAACTACTTTAAAATTAAATAAATATAACAGTAATATACCTGACAATTGTTTCAAATGCAATGAGGTTCAGGGAACATTTGTGTCTGGGAATGTGAGAAAATAAAAGAATTCTGGAGGGAGGTAATTAATAAAACCATACTTATCCTGTCCTGTAAGAATATTCCACTGGACCCTACGTTGTTATTGCTGCATCTATATCCAGCAGATCTCAATTTGAAACCCCAAGAACGTAAATGTATTGATTTTGCTGTATTGCAGGAAAAAAGGAGTATTGCTCTTAACTGGAAGAAAACAGATGCACCTACCATCGCTGCTTGGATCAAGGTTACGGCACAATGTATGTCAATGGAGAGAAAAACATATACATCATAAAACAAACTTGGGATGTATGGGGAAATCTGGAAACCGTTTAATCAATTCGTTAAAAAAGGAGATATAGGGGAGCTTCTATGGGAGGAAAATGCAGGGCAGGAAACCTAAATATCAAAGAAGTGGTGAACCTCGTAAGGGGAAGGGTCTTGGAGGGCAAAAGTGTCATTTTTGTTTATGTGTAAGTTTTGTTTATGTATATCTTTAATTTGCTAGAAGTAATTGGTATTTACAATACTGTCATGTGCTACTAATTTTGGACCTTATAAGAAGAGAGATGCAAAGAGAGAATGGATGTGGGTTGGGATGGGGGGGGTTAAGACTGTTAAGTCAAAAGTTGTTGTGAAATCTCCTTTATAATAATATCCTGTGTGTGAATAAAAAAAATCAATAAAGATATTGTTAAAAAAAAGAAAGCCTGAGGTGAGGCGTGCAGGGACAGCTAGCAGCGCCAGCTAGGTATGTTTTTAGTTTGTTGCACATCACATTTAGCTCAAGTGAGCAGTGAGGACGCGTTCCCGTCGGTTCTCCATCTGCACATCAGCCGTCACGGCTGCATCCGGGGCCCCAGCTGCAGCCGAGCCGCGTCTTGTTTACACCAGGGGCCAAAGCGTGTCTGACCTAGTTGATGAAACGCCCAGGAGGAGTTGGAAAAGTGCAGACAACAAACACGAGCCATTGTGTAAATCAAGCATGTTGTATGAAATAACTTCACTGAAGTGTTGCAGAGTTTAAAGCACACGGAGGGGAAGGATCCCGCTGGAAAAGGATCCAGTGAAACTCTCTTTTCCCAGTTTGAGTGTATTTGATGAGCGAGTCAAGCTTTTCCTCAGATGATGGAGCGAGGACAGTGATACGGGGGTTAAAGCAAAGTCTGTTTTCAGAAGTCTGTCCAGACTCCAGAGACAAGTCCACCTCTGTGTGCAAAATCCTCATTTATAACTAATATCACCATCATGGTGTTGGAGGCCAGAAACGTTTGAGAACACATGAGCAGCTCTTCCATGTTGAGTCCAATTGTTTTAAATTTAGATCAAAATTTAAGCTTACCTTGGAAATTTAAACATTTAGTTGTTGGATTCAATAAATGCAACAAGCTTTACCAGAAACGGATTAACATATTATTCCGTCAAACATTTTTGACATGACACTAATGTTGCAAACACACACCACCATCCCACACACAATTCAAGAATTAAGAAATACATAAAATCCCCCAATGTACTTATAGTGATAAGAATCAAGATTTAGAGATGTTTTTTTTACACTTGAAATTAAGCTAAATTTAGGTTTTTCTCATATTATTTCATGTGTGAGGATTACAGGACCAGACCAAGTGAACATGCAGTTTCACTTCCCCGAAACAATAAATAAATCAATCACAGGGATTTGTGGGGGTCTCACATACTTCACCAGGAGGTATTTTGGCCACAGATGTTAATGTTTGAGGATCTGAACTGATGAACAGTCCCTCTTCACCACACAGCCCCACAAATATTCTCAACTTACATGTTCCTGATGACCAGCATTAGGGTGACCAGCTTCATGGCGTAACGGCAGATTTTGAGAGAGAGAGAATATGGACTAGGCTTGTGTTGAAAAAAATACATTTTCCGATTCGAAATCGATTCTCATATGAATTCCTAAAAATCGATTCGTATGTCTAAAGATCGATTTAAATTATTATTATTTTTTTCCATCATTACATTTTCGCCCGGTGAACTTTAATCCCAGTAGTCACGTCCTTTAATTCAAACATGCGTGGGTCACAATTATCAAACAGATCCAGGGCAGCAAACAGAGGACGAATGAAATGGGTTTTATTTTTTCCCACATTCTGTTTTAATTTTTTCTATTTCTGTTTTTAATTTTTGAGAATTTGATTTTCAGCATTTTATGCAAATGTACCCCAAGACAGTATATAAAGTAATGAAATATAGACAAGTTATGCAATTATAAATGAAAACTTTAATGTTTTCACACCTTTAAACATATTTAAAGGCAAAAACATGGCACCAGTTATTCTCGTGTCCAACAAAACATTCCTTTTTTGGGCTTTAACAAAAAAGATACCAAAAGTTGTAATGTAATGATGGGGGGAGAGAGAAAAAAAATAAATAAAAATAAATAAATAATCGATCTTTAGACATACGAATCGATTTTTAGGAATTAATATGAGGATGGATTTAGAATTGGAAAATCAATGTTTTCAACACAGGCCTAGATCAGACCCATTGGACTAGACTAAAGATGTCCAAATTCTTTCCTGATGCAAGTTCAACTTGCAATCGCTGCAAGTTACTGCCTGCCACTCATGCACACATGTTCTGGTCATGTAAAGAACTTGAAGAATTTTGGTCTCTTACTTTTAGAACAATTTCTGATTGCCTTGAAAAATTAATTTCTCCGTGCCCATCTATAGCCATCTTCGGCGTTCCCCCAGACACAATTGTACTTTCAAAGGCAGAGGCTTTCGCCACTCTGCTCGCCAGGCGATTCATTTTATTCAAATGGAAGGAGGCAAACCCCCCCAGCTTCAATCACTGGATAAGGGATTTACTGTTTTTTGAAACTAGAGAAAATAAAGCATTCCATGAGAGGCTCTGCTAAAACCTTGTCTAAATTGTGGAACCCTTTCCTGAAACACATTAAAGATAATATCAAATTGTCTGCGGTCCCATAATCATTGAATCCTGCCTACCAATTTAAAAAACCACCATGCTTCATTTCTTCTGATCTCCATGTGTGACAGTGCCTACTTGTTATTAGTATTGTCTTTTCTTCTTTTTTCTTGTTTGTTTTGTTGTTGTTATCATACTCTGTGCTCTGACTTTACATTTTGCTGAGGGCATCACTTCCTTTATTGTACATACCATGTTTGATATTGTAGTTCATGCATGTTCTGCCTCTACCTAGAGCAGGGGTCGGCAACCTGCGGCTCTAGAGCCGCATGCGGCTCTTTAGTGCCGCCCTAGTGGCTCATGGAGCTTTTTCAAAAACCTTTTTTTCCTCTTTATTTTCTCTTTTTTCCTTTCTTTTTCGTTTTCCTTTTTAATCTTGACATTTCAACTTTTTTCTTGAAATTTTGACTTTTTTCTCAGCATTTCCACTTTTTTCTCGAGATTGCACTTTAACATTAATCTCGACATTTCGACTTTTTTCTCGACATTTCGACTTTTTTCTCGTCATTTCGACTTTTTTCTCAACATTTCGACTTTTGCCATTTGCCTTCATTCTAAAAGGTGCGGGTATGGTTCTGCGTCACACACACGCAGAGCACACGGCGCACCCGTGATGCCGTCACAAATCGTTCAGAGTTCTCCGTCTCTCCATTTGGTCGCGGTGCAGTACCCCCCGCGGCCACTAGTTAGCGATCTTTTTCTGAATGGTTTATCCGACTTTTTCCGGTCACAGTAAATCAAAGAAATAAGGACAACTATTGTGCAAAAAACAAAAACAAAAAAAATCACATATAAACGAAGAAAAAAGCCCTGGAAGTTCACTACTGATTCAAACCGGAAACCGGAAATGCTTCGCTTTCAAACGAACCAATCACAGCCCTCTCTGTCTGCGTGTGGTCCGCGTCTCCTCGACGCGTAGTTACAATTTTCGGGAGGTGCACGTCACTGACGGCGCATGTGACGGCGTGTCCTCTGCGTCGATCCAAACCACACGCCGTAGACACGGCGTCGTTTTGACGCAGAAGCATAATTCAGCCTTAAGGCTTATACAAGACTTTTCATTTTTTGCGGCTCCAGACATATTTGTTTTTTGTGTTTTTGGTCCAATATGGCTCTTTCAACATTTTGGGTTGCAGACCCCTGATCAAGAGGATGACCATAATCTTGTTTTTTGTCATCGTTTCTTGTACCGGTCTTTATGAAAAATTGAAAATCTTAATAAACAAAGTTTAAAAAATAAATAAATGAATAAATAAAGGCCGACACACTTCAACCGAACACAGCTAATTGTTGTAAACGGATCACATTAAAACTCTAGGCATTAAAAAAAACAAACAGACACACTGTTTTGAATCACCTTTGTAGTTTTTTCATTGAAATATGAGTTTTTTGACTTCCATGATGCCGTACTTGGTGATGAGTTGTGACAAGCAGCCATGTGGATGGAAATGTTTGTTCATTCGGTTCTGAAGCGTGTGGAGTCCAGACAAAGCGACAACCTTTTTATCCTGACAGCTGAATCCAGTCCGACCACGGACTCCCGGCTCAGGCAGACACGCTCACGTGCGGCGCGACTCTCTGTCCACGTCCTCGTTCTCTGGGGAACCGAGAAGTTCCTGGATCCTCTTCAGGTCCTTGTTGGTCTCCTCCTCCTGAGAGCTCACGTTCAGATTGGCAATCAGCTCGTCCGTCATCTGCAACCGCGCCGTCCTTACGGGTGGAAAAGAGACCAGAAAAACTAATAAATAAACTAAAGTCAGAAACTGGTGAAAGATTTACCAAGCTCTTGGTTTGCTTGCTTTTTGAACACTTTTATTTCCTGCTTAGCTGTGCGACGCTTGAATCAAATCAAATCCAATCAATCTTTATTTATATAGCGCTTTTGATGCATACAGGAATGTCTCAGAAAATTAGAATATTGTGATAAAGTTCTTTATTTTCTGTAATGCAATTAAAAAAACAAAAATGTCATACATTCTGGATTCATTACAAATCAACTGAAATATTGCAAGCCTTTTATTATTTTAATATTGCTGATTATGGTTTACAGTTTAAGATTAAGATTCCCAGAATATTCTAATTTTTTGAGATAGGATATTTGAGTTTTCTTAAGCTGTAAGCCATGATCAGCAATATTAAAATAAAAGGCTTGCAATATTTCAGTTGATTTGTAATGAATCCAGAATGTATGACATTTTTGTTTTTGTAATTGCATTACAGAAAATCACAATATTCTAATTTTCTGAGACAGTCCTGTAAATAAAAATGCAACACAAAGTGCTTCACATAAAACGTTAAACAAACATAAAACTTAATAAATGGGCGGACTCTGGCTATGTTCTTAAGGTGATTAAAAACCTATTTTTGTTGTGTTTTTGATATGAGGAATAAAATTCAGCTCAGAGTCAAAAATAACACCCAGGTTCTTTACACAGTGTGATGGTTTAAAATCTTGTAGTTTTGGTAAAAGTTTCTCTCTCTTTGCTTCAGGACCAATAATTAAAACTTCTGTTTTGTCCTGGTTGAGCTGTAGAAAGTTCTCTGCCATCCATGACTTTATATCTAAAATACAGTTAAGAAAGGCATCAATTGGTTTGGTGTCTTCAGGAGTCACGGCGATATACAGCTGTGTATCGTCATAACTATGAAAATTGATGCCGTGTCTCCTGATAACGTCGCCAAGCGGAAGCATATATAAATTAAAAAGTATTGGGCCTAAAATCGAACCTTGGGGTACCCCACACTTTATTTTGTAGGTTCTTGAGGAACATGTATCCATACTTACAAAACATTGTCGGTCTTTGAGGTAGGAGCTGAACCAGTTTAGGACCAGAGAGGCCCGCCAGGTCTCTGAGTCTATTTAACTAAGTTTAGGTGATCTACTGTATCAAAAGCAGCACTTAGTTCCAGTAGCACCAGGACTGACAGTTTCTGAATGAAGGCTAGAAAAATGGCCATCTAACAGTTTCAATCATTTTGAACACTTGGAGGTTGAGACAAGTATAGTTTGGGTTCTTTAACCGAAGTGAACCCTTTTTCTTGTATCTCACCATTCGGCAAGCTTTAGCTCATGAAGCTCTCTGCGCTCCCTCCTCCTCCTCTCTCGCATGGTTTCTCCCGTCAGCGACTGCAGGCCGAGGGCCAAAGCTCCAACAGGAATCCTGGTGGGAGGTGAGATATCAGAGACACAGCCTCCACTGAAAACCAGACTTTCATGACAGAACCAAAGCAACAATATCTTTGCAGGTTAAATACTGTCCAACATCACACCACTTCCACTCAAAACATATTCATTCAGGTAGAGCATCGTTTTGACTTTACACACACACACCTGCTCACTCACCTACATACTCACTGCACAGTTTTGGGGGACAGATAATCACAGTAGCCTAGCTTTGATTCAGTCTCAGGGACCTGAAATGGTTTCTGTTTGTGTCTCTGCTTGTTCTCGTGTCTGTTTGTTTTTTCTCTTACAGATCTCCAAGGCTTGTGTGCCCGTTGTGCGTTTCCCTGTGTTTTTCGCGTTTCAGACTAGCAGCAGATGTCACCCCTGACCCCCACCACCCATTAAAAAAAAACCCCAACATATAAAAATAATGGATTACATTTAGTTGCACTTTTCTTGGACACTCAAAGCGCTAGTCAGTGTATTTATATTAAAAAAAAAAAAAGCATTTGTGTGTAAGTTGGTCAGTCGTGGATGCAAACTCAGTGAATAAGCAGTACGTCCACTAACGGTTGATTTTATTTATGGGGAACGGGTTCAAGTTGATTGTCAAATGTTGATATTTCTAGGTGCCTGGAAACTACAATCACTCTAAATGTGACTGTGTGACTAATATAAAGTCAGAGAGTATTTATTTATTCTATTTTTTTTTAGGTCTATGAGGACACTACCAGCTAGCGTTCTAGTACCAGATACTGGTTTTAAATACCTTAATATTTTTTTGAAGGTATAAATATTATAAACTCATTAATTTTCAAATAAAAACACTCCTAAACTTCAAGTATTTTTGTGCTTTTTCAAGTCTGCAGCCTGCTGGGATTTTAGCCTCAGCACTCCAGTGATCAACCTCAGCCCAAATCTAATTCAAAAAGACGACAATCAGTGATTCTAATATTCAGCATGTGTAAATGTGAACCTTACGGTGATACAAAAGGTTAATCGCTGGCTTTTTTTTTTTTTGTTAAATTACTTTTTCCATAATAATAAAGAGTTAATTTTATGAAAAGGGTAACTTGCGAACTCAATTGTCATTTTAAGGAGGTCTTGTACCTTTTAGGAGTTGTTAGATTTTAGAGTTTAGATTTCTGACCTTTTCCATCTTTACAGTGACAAAAAAGTACACACATTTACATAACGCCACATGCTCTTGATATAAATAAAAATATATTGGATATATTAAAAATGCATATATACATGCCATAGGTTTTTACCATCAATATATATGCATACAAAAAAAAACCAAAAAACATATCAGCTTGTGTCTGGTGACAGAAGAATCCTGAGGCGAGACGTGAAGCGTGATGTTCTTCGCCGTTAGCCGCCTCCTTCCACGCCCTCGCGCCAACCCTCCTCCTGCACCTGGAGCCGCGGAGGCCGGGGATGTTTGCACACATCAAACGCTTCAGGTGGCAGCCCACTCAAGCACACGGGGAGAGGAGGCAGCGGGAGCCGTGGCAACGGCGCTGAGAGCCAACAGGAGGGATGGCCGAGCCAACATGGCAGCCCTCCATCCCCCCCCCACTATCCTGGGCCACCAGGCTCCTCTAACACACATCTCTCCTCGTACAATCTGCTTTTAGCTTTTCACTCAACTAAGTGGCGAGGGATGAGAGAACCGAGACGGGCGAGGAGCTTGTGAAGAGCCACCAAGTACAAATCAGAACGTGACTGATGAAACTTTGAAGCTGGAGCAACAATGATGCTGTACATGTGGAGCGGCAGCTGATGCCTCGGCCTGCGTTTCTCTCTCCACCGTCCAAAACACGGCCCAGTGCGGGGCAGACGAGCCCCCCCGGGGTGGGGGGGTGAGGGGTAGAGGGGGCAGCTGGCCAGCAGAGGGTTGCTGGGAGGGCCACAGCTGGCTGCCAGAGAGCTGCTGCTCTCAAGCACACAGAGAAGCAGAGCTGGGACCACGTTTACCACGTTAGACTCACAACCAGGGCTGGGGATCGAGTCAAATGTCAAGAATTTATTCGATTCCGATTCTTAAGATTCAGAATCGATTATCAAGATTTGATTCCGATATTGATTTGGGTTAGTGTTATTAAAACTGTTTTTTCAGCTGTTGCATGAATTATATGACTGTAGTTAGGCAACATATTAATACTAGTATTATATTGAGATTCAACAGCAAGTATTGCAGCTAATGATGCTGTAAGGACCGATCACCTCCCAGAATGCTGATAGAACTGCTTTCAGAAACATCGTGGGGCAGAATTATCAAACAGATCCAGGGCAGCAAACAGAGACGTATGAAATCACTTTTATTTTTTCCTCACATTCTGCTTAAATTTTTTCCATTTTCGGTCTATTTAGGTTTTTAATTTTTGAGAATTTGGTTTTTAGCATTTTATGCTAATGTAACCCCAAGACAGTATATAAAGTAATGAAATATAGACAATTTATCAATCTTATATATAATCGATCTAGACATACAAATCGATTTTTAGGAATTAAGGAGCTTGAGGCTGGATTTATGAAAAAAAAAAAAAAAAAAAAAAAAAAAAAAAAATTGTATACGTTTTAAGTTTTCTAGTAATAATGTCAGATGAAGCGTTCCAAACCAAAAAGAATGAGCCCTCTAGTGTATCTCTCCGTTGCCTTGAACAGGCTGTGTGCTGCAAAATGTGCTGCAATTCTGGGCCCGAATTTCCCGCGCTGGGCTGCAGATGTGACGTCACATGACGCTGCATGCACGTTCTCCCCGTTCTCCCGTGCCGGCTTCACTGTTGGCTGCAGTACCCCCGACGGCCGTCGTGGCGAAGGGTGGCGCTAGAAAGTCTCATTTCTTAAAAAGGAGCCTCAAGCTCCTTTAAAGTGAGAATCGATTTAGTATCGGAAAATAATTTTTTTCAACACAGGCCTACTCGCAACACTAGATATCAGTGGCTCTACTGATGACAGGCAGACGGCTGAGCCTCTTACCCCAGGACGGCCCCGATGACGGACCCGGCCACCAGCCCTCTCAGGCCCAGGTTCAGTCTGAACAGGCCCATGCTGACGGCTGCAAAAGAGAGGTTCAGCATCAATCACAGCTCAGCATAAACAGTAAAACACTGTCTGTGTTCAAACAACAGCTCTAATCATATGGATGTGTGGCAAGGCAAGTTTATTTGCAAAGCACAATTCAACACAAGGTAATTCAAAGTGCTTTACATCAACATGAAAAGTGGCAAGACACAATTAAACATTAAATAACAAATAAAATGAAATGATAAGAAAAGAGGTAAAATTCTAAAAAACACAAGTTGTTAAAAGTAAGGGCAGTAGAGTACAGCAGGTACATCTCATTCTTACAATGGCAAGAATTATGTTTCTAAACGGTCAAAATGTACAAAGACCGGGTCAAATACAGTATTACAAAAGTAATCGGTGCCTATTTGTGCGCTGAATCAGACCAATTTGACAATTCTACGTCACAATGCCTGCATTCAGGGCTTATCCATCACTAGTGTAACTTTGCGCGGTTTTCAAAAATCATAAGTATTTCAGTCAAGAGTAGCTTCAGTAAACAGTAATGTTTTTATCCCAGATTTAAAGGAGCTGACAGTTTGGCACGTAATGCGTGCAGCAACCAACGTCAGTTTTTATCCATGTAAACGTGTTTGCAAGAGCATAAGTGTGTCTGGTGTTATAAATGCAGAACTGTAAACATAAAACATCCACTGTTTCCACAGGTGCTGCATCAAACCTTCATTTTAAAACATATGTATTAGCATAGGCTGTTGAATATAAAGGCGCCACGCCACTCACCTCCGGCTGCAACATAGTTGCTCAGGGCGTCCTTGTCTCTGTACACAGACAACCCCGTGCTGATGGAACTGCAGACACATGACCACAAACAGATAAACACAATGATCCAATGAGAAAATACATCCAAGACTATATTATCCTCGATAACAGTACAGAATATTCCAGTGAAACCTCAAAAACGTATTTTAAATAATTTATCCACAATGAATGCTTCACTATGTCAAAAATGAATTTTGCTTGCTGGCCTAACAGCAGCAAAAAAGAGAATTGCAAGTAAGATGGAAACCACCACACGTTTAACATCCCCAATTGGTATTTGACTTTTCTTGATATTATCAATCTGGAAATATCCATAATGCAAAACAACTAAATATTTTATTTTGGTATATGGCAGCAGATCAAATTAAAGCCAAACTTGAAAGATGTATTTAAAATTGATATAGACTATCTTGTTGCAGCTATCCTTATCCAGTTTTTGATATTATGTTTTGCCATTGTTTTATTGTTATTTTATTGTTATGTTTTATTCTCTTTTTTTCTGTTTTCCTTAATATTAATTGTTTTCATCAAATGCTTAGGTCCGAGGGGTGGGTTTTGAAGGGGGTGAAAATATGTTCATAATGTTTGTTTGACATCATTGTGGATGCCACAGTTTATAATAAAAAAAGAGAAATATAAATAAAATCTAATGGTGGAACTCGATTAAAAAAATTAATCTAATTAATTAGAGGCTTTGTAATTAATTAATCGCAAATCAATATTCGACACAAGAAACAACATTTTTCAATTTAAATGGATTTTGGTACATGACTGAATCATTGAATTGACACATAAATCAGCTTAAACAACAAAATTGTGTTTATTTTGATAACTGAGTGTTAACATAAAGTGCAATATGAATAATAGGAACATCATTGCATTGAGGTTATAGCGGAGGCTGGAAGAGCTCCGGTGATAGGGAAATTCTTTCTTGCACAATTTGCACACAACTGTGCTTTTATCCAGGTTTCCACTCGGTAGTGTTTTAAAACTAAAATTTCCGCCCACAATCCAGCAACGACTTCCCATCGGTTTGGGTTTCCATTGTTGTTTCTGGTGTTGAGTACTGTGCATCAGTATTACGGGTAACTTATACTGGGAACTCGTGCGATGAGAAACGTTCCGCACTGTTTTTGGAGTGCAAAAGTAAATTGTGATTAAATGCGTTATTTTTCTGTAATGAATTAATCTTAATTAAAGCGATAAAGTCCCAGCCCTAATAAAAACATTTGATCACAATAAAAAACAAAATACATCTAAGTTCTCAGGCAGCACGTCACATCCTCCCTGTCAGATAAACAACCGATAACCGCTGCTTAGATTGAGCCTGCAGCCCAGGAAGTGTCTCATCTCTGGAGGATCTTACCTTAACAAGGTGACTATCAGAGACACTCTCCAGCTCCACCTCCATCCATACCGCACGAAACCCCGGATAGCTGCGTTGTGAGCCGAGCGCTAACGGGAAAGATATCAGACCATAAGGACACTGCTGCTTTTAAGTTGAAAGCTTGTATTTCATCAGATCTTACGACGTCACCCTCAACTGCTCAGCATTCATTAAAAAAGTCACATGACACTAGTGAGAAGAATTTCTAAACTTTCATCTCTAGGTTTTGAATGCTTTGGTTTTGTCGCAACTGGATTATTGTTTTGTAGTTTGGTCAAATACTTCAGTTAAGAATGTGAAGAAATTACAAGTGGTACAAAATAAAGCTGCACGTTGTGCTCTATTGTGTCCAAGTTTTAAAGTGTTTGGGAACTGGGTTCCATTCAGACGTAGCTCTGTACTTCACCGTTCTTTTACCATAGTTTGTCTTTATTTTTTGGCAGTGAAAAGTTACCTCTGAGAGCACGTCTTGTGCTGTAAGTATGATTTTCTGAACTGTAACCGTGCGGTTGGTTAAGATCCTTGATGCTTGAACTGAGCTTGACTTACCACTGCTTCCACGCGGGTTGTGTACACCTCGGCCTGGCTGACCTGGATGTACCTCTGTCTGGAGAAGCGTGCAGCCGGAAGGCCCCCGTACAGGAAGCCTGCCAGTGCAGCGATGGAGCCGCATTTCACCACGATGGTGAGCTCCTCCGGGGTTTTCTGTTTCTCACTGCAGGGAAACACACGCATCATTACTAGGCCTGTGTTGAAACAAAATCGATTTTCCAATTTTAAATCGATTCTCATATTAATTCCTAAAAATCGATTTATATGTCTAAAGATCAATTTTTTTTTTCATTATTACATTTTCGCCCAGTGCAGTTTAATCCCAGTAGTCGTCTCATTTAAATCACACATGCGCTGTTGAGCTGTTGCAATTTCTTTCTTTTTTTTGCACTTTAAATGATATTGAAAGGCATATTTGAGTTATTTATTTCTTAGTTATTTATTTCATACAAATAACTTTTGGTATTTTTTTTTGTTTATGCCCAAAAAAAGAATGTTTTGTTGGACACAAGAATAACTGGCGCCATGTTTTTGCCTTTAAATATGATTAAAGGTGGGCCGCTCGGTGGCGCAGTGGGTTAAGCAGCGGCTCACATACTGAGGCTACAGTCCTGCAGCGGTCGCAGGTTCGAATCCCGGCCTGCACACCTTTGCTGCATGTCATCCCCATTCTCTCTCTCTACCTCCTTCCTATCTGCAACTTAAATAAAGGGCCACTAGAGCCCAAAAAATCTTTAAAAAAAAAAAAAAATATGATTAAAGGTATGAAAACATTAAAGTTTTCAGTTATAATTGCTTTATATACTTTCTTGGGGTTAAATTTGCACAAAATGCTGAAAACCAAATTCTCAAAAATTAAAAACCTAAAAACACAGAAAATGGAAAAAATTTAAACGGAATGTGTTAGAAAATAAAAACGATTTCATGCGGCTCTGTTTGCTGCCCTGGATCTGTTTGATAATTCTGCCCCACGATGTTTCTGAAAGCAGTTATATCAGCATTAATGGAGAGAGAAGCAAAAGCATCTCTCTCCATTAAATGTAGAAATGAGCTGTTGGTACATGCCTGACCTGCATGTTCACAAGTAAGCAATCTGGTCCAATAAATCCCATTAAATAGTAGAACTAACTTGTTACAGCCTCTTGAAGCAAAACCCAGAACCCTAAACTAGATTAAGAATATCTGGTAACATCTTTGTCAAACTCTGGATGTATGTACTTTAGCTATCTTTAGCATTTTATTGTCTACTTCTACAATTCAAACGACAAATACAGAAACGTTTCTTTTAACTGCATTCTAGGCCTGTGTTGAAGAAATAAAAAATAAAATCGATTTTCCGATTCTAAATCGATTTTCATAGTAATTCCTAAAAACCGATTTGTATGTCTAAAGATCTTTTTTTTTTTTCATCATTACATTACAACTTTTGGTATTTTGGTGTTTATGCCCAAAAAAGGAATGTTTTGTTGGACACGAGAAAAACGTGTTTTTGCCTTTAAATATTTTTAAAAAGGTATGAAAACATTAAAGTTTTCAGTTAACTGCAGCAATTGTCTATATTTAATTACTTTATTTATATACTGTCTGGGGGTTACATTTGCATAAAATGCTAAAAACCAAATTCTCAAAAATTAAAAACCGAAACAAGAAAAAAAAAAATGGAAAAAATTAAAACGGAATGTGTTAAAAAATAAAACCGATTTCATATGTTTGCTGCCCTGGATCTGTTTGATAATTCTGCCACACGATGTTTCTGAAAGCAGTTATATAAGCATTCTGGGAGCTGATTGGTCCTTACAGCATCATTAGCTGCCAATACTTGCTGTTGAATCTCAATATAATACTAGTATTAATATGTTGCATATAACAGTCATAATTCATGCAACAGCTAAAAAAAAACAGTTTTAATAAAACGAACCCAAATCAATATCGGATCGAATCAAATCTTAATAATCGATTCTGAATCTTAAGAATCGGAATTCAATCGATTCTTGACATTTGAGTCGATCCCCCAGCCCTGCTGCATTTTGAACACAGTTTATATAAAAAAATAAAAAAATAAATAAAGAAAGCCAACAAACAAACACCCACTCTCTGTCAAAGAGGTCCTTGATGCGCTCCCATCCTGTGTCTGGAAACTCTGGCCTGCCAATGTTCCTTGGCAGGGATGTGGGAGGGGGGGCAGCAGCGGGACTGGTGGGCGAGGAGGAGGGCATCTGTGCAGGCTGGGCAGCAGGCCGGGCAGCAGCCACGTCAGCTGCGTGCACCCGGGGGAGCAGGATGCAGGAGAAACACGGCCCGGCAGTCTGGATGAGGCCCTGCAGCAGACCAGCGCTCAACGCGCCCCGGGGGGCTGAATCTGCCCGGCGTCTGGGCAGGGCAGAGCTTGTTCGGCGCTGCGCTGGATGCATCACGCTTCAGCTGGCGTCAGGCTGCGGCAGGGAGTCAGAAACACATGGTTGTGGGCTGAGATGCTGCACTCACTCGGTCCAATTTCAGCGCTGAAACAAATAGCCTTGAGGCAAATGAGATGCTGGCAGGACGAGAGGAGGGTCCAACTCAGCAGCTGTTTAACGATGTGGCCGCATTAAAACACACTGGAAGCACAATCTCAGGGTAAAACGGGACCATATAGTCCTCAAAACAGGAGATCTGAGCTAATCCCAGACTAAAATGTATTTTATCTTTGCAAATGTGTTCACAGTATGTTGCACTACCCACACATAGATGACACTGAGGTTAGCGTCTGCCCTGCCAGACGACTCAAGGACCATTTCACATTATTTCACAGCATTTCTGAACAATCAGACCACCTTAAACCAAGTCCAGTCTAAAAACCACAATGTTTACACACCTAAACCCTGGATCATGTTAAGTTATCTATATATAGCAAAGAATATGGAAGAGTATTAGGGCCAGGCAGGAGAAAAATAAAAATAATATTTCAGAGGAGGAAGATTTTTTTCCCCCCCATTATGCACTTCGAGAAAAGGACAATTTTGAGAAAAAAGTCAAAATGTTGAGAAAAGTCAATTACCGTATTTTCTGGACTATAAGCCACATACGCTCTATTTTTTAAAAAACAATCAAAAAAAGATATACAAGCCGCACCTGTATATAAACCGCATCCGCTCTATTTAAAAAAAAAAGATATTTATGTTGTTAGATTAGATATTTACTACATGTACAGAACTATTTTGAACTGTAAATGATGTTTGTACCTAAATAGATCCTTTCCTAACAGTGTCTTTTAACACGGCAGCAACTTTGCTGATTAAAACTGGACAGAACCAAGAGAAAATAACGGGTATTTATTTATCTATTTATCTGTTTGAAATCTGCTTCTACCGACTTCTATCTGCTAAAGAAGAAGTAGTGTATTCTTCTTTGCATTTATTTTGTCTTAGTTTTGATTCTAATTCCGGTTAGCACTCCCCCTAGCGGTGGAAGAAAAATCCACAGAATAGCCGCACCTTTGTATAAACCGCATGGTTCAAAACCTATGAAAAAAGTAGCGACTTATAGTCCAGAAAATACGGTATTCTCAAAATTTCGACTTTATTCTCGAAATTGTATTTCAACATTAATCTCGACATTTCGACTTTTTTCTCGAAGTGCACAAAAAAAAAATCTTCCCCTTTCAAATATTTTTTCTCCTGCATGGCCCTAATACTCTTCCGTGTATATAAAATGCAGTTTGTCATTTGAAAAACTATTATTCAACTAGTGAAAATGCAAACTAAGGTCATCTCCCTCCACTTCTGACAGTTTAGTTTAGTTTGACCACCTTGAACCAGGTCCCAACGTACCAGCTCATCTCAGACCTATATGTCGCTGAGAGATACTACATCTAGCTTGAGTAGCATTTTGGGTTACCTTGAAAGATCCAAACAATCTAATGATCTGTTACTCACTGATACATTAAGGACATTTGTACAACATTTAGACTGTGAACTTAGAACCAAAGTTTCTTCATAACCAACATTTAATAACCACATTTCCTGAGACACCCTTTATCAAGTATAATCTGATCACGTCTACACCACAAACCAAGAGGCCCGCTACTTCAAGATAGACAAAGTTGAATTATTAAATGTACAGTGGGGCAAAAAAGTATTTAGTCCGACACAAGTTGTGCAAGTTCTCCCATTTAAAAAGATGAGATATACCTGTAATTTTCATCAAGTTATATCTCAACTATGAGAGACAAAATAAAAAAAATAAAAAAAAAATCCAGAAAATCACATTATGTGATTCTTAAAGAATGATTGAGGGAGATTATCAGTGTCTTGTATGTCTTCCATTTTCTAATAATTGCTCCCACAGTTGATTTCTTCACACCAAGCTCCTTACCTATTGCAGATTCAGTCTTCCCAGCTGGTGCAGGTCTACAATTTAGTTTCTCTGTCCTTTGACAGCTCTTTGGTCTTGGCCATAGTAGAGTTAGGAGTGTTTGAGGTTGTGGACAGGTGTCTTTGATACTGATAACGAGTTAAAACAGGTGCCATTAATACAGGTAACGAGTGGAGGACAGAGGAGCCTCTTATAGAAGAAGTTACAGGTGAAAGCCAGAAATCTTGCTTGTTTGTAGGTGACCAAACACTTATTTTAAAGAGGAATTTACTGATTAACTCAGTAAAAATCCTACAATGTGATTTCCTGGATTCTTTCCCCCCATTCCGTCTCTCTTGAAGTGTACCTATGATGAAAATTACAGGCCTATCTCATCTTTTTAAGTGGGAGAACTTGCACAATTGGCCAAACACTTATTTTCCACTATAATTTGCAAATACATTTTTTTAAAATCAGACAGTGATTTTCTGGATTTTTTTCTAAATTTTGTCTCTCATAGTTGAGAGTACCTGTGATGAAAATTACCGGTATATCTCATCTTTTTAAGTGGGAGAACTTGCACAATTGGTGTCTGACTAAATACTTTTTTTGCCCCACTGTATGTATGGATAGATGTATGGACCAGAGAACCTCACCTGTGGAACAGCCTACTACCAGAGGCTGACATATATATGGCCATATTTTGTATTTTTACAAATGGAATAATGGTTTCACAAATCACAAACACACGTTTTAGAGGTGTAAGCACAATATTTTGTCACTGTTTGAGCAGATATCTCAAATACCCATTGGCGAAATCCAAATAATTACAGGACTGTCTCAGAAAATTAGAATATTGTGATAAAGTTCTTTATTTTCTGTAATGCAATTACAAAAACAAAAATTTCATACATTCTGGATTCAATACAAATCAACTGAAATATTGCAAGCCTTTTATTATTTTAATATTGCTGATTATGGCTTACAGCTTAAGATTCCCAGAATATTCAAATTTTTTGAGATAGGATATTTGAGTTTTCTTAAGGCAGGGGTGTCCAAAGTCGGTCCTCGAGGGCCGGTGTCCTGCATGTTTTAGATTTGTCCCTTTTTTTAATCAAACCGTGATACAAGGAGCTTGGTCATCAACAGAACTATCCAGACTTTGATGACAAGGTGGTGACGACTGTTAATTAGAATCAGGTGTGTTGATGCAGGGAAACAACTAAAACATGCAGGACACCGGCCCTCGAGGACCGACTTTGGACACCCCTGTCTTAAGGTGTAAGCCATGATCAGCAATATTAGAAGAATAAAAGGCTTGCAATATTCCAGTTGATTTGTAATTAATCCAGAATGTATGACATTTTTGTTTTTGTAATTGCATTAGAAAAAAAAAAAAAAAATCACAATATTCTAATTTTCTGAGACAGTCCTGTATAATATCAGGAAGATTACTGCTCGAGAATTAACTGAAAAACCTGGAACAAGACTAAACATGGCTCAAGGTTTTCAGGGGTCACAACCAACCACACCATGCACACCTGTCACACTAACAACGGAATAAGTCCTTTCAGAGCTATTGATTACATATATGTTCACTAGGAACTTTTTGTTTTACGTTGCCGGAGAGTTGCTACACGGACACTTTAGAGTGATGCACCCCACATGAACATGTTGGGCTGTAATGTTATTGAAAAACTATAACCCACTTGGGCTGAAATAAGACATTCTGTAGTCATTGAGTAATGAAAGAGGCAGAATTTAACAGTTTCTGTTAAAATACCTCATTACACTGTCTAAAGAAGATCAAAACCATGACTTAACCAGTGTGATCTTAAATGTGGTGTTTTGACCTCTTTTACACTGATGTCTAGTAACAGCAGCCTGATATTATTATCTTACAGTCCTGTAAAAGAGAGGTCTCTTACCAGCAGCGTTAAACTTCATCAGCCAGCAACTGTGTGGAACAGGAAGAAATGAAAGCGACTTCACTCACAGAAACATTTACGCGTCTCATTACCGACTGTCCTTGAGTATTTTATCTTCTTTCACTCCGTGAACGACAACACAGCGGCCGGCGAGTTGACCTCTGACCCCGGCAGGATGCGTCTCGGAGGCAGCGCCCCCCGGCGGTGGAGGACTGAATTTTTATTTTTTATTGACAGATATACAGGACTGTCTCAGTATTAAAATAATAAAAGGCTTGAAATATTTCAGTTGATTTGTAATGAATCCAGAATGTATGACATTTTTGTTTTTGTAATTGCATTACAGAAAATAAATAACTTTATCACAATATTCTAATTTTCTGAGACAGTCCTGTATACAAAAGGTACAAAACCTCAGGATAAAATGCAGTTAAAAATTAAGGACAGTCAATTATATATCAAAATAAAATAGAAGGCTTGAGGTTTAAGGAGGAAAAATAAATAAAAAAAAAAAGATCAGGAAATATATTTTTCACACTTATACACTTATATTAATATAGCTTTGAGAACAATTATATTTGGACGTTGGCTAGCAAATTTAGTACAGTGAATATGACATTTAGCAATAATTAAGAGAAAGTTGATTAAATATACTTTGTCTGGGCTTGTTATATCATTTTTTGATACACCAAATAGTACATGGTGAATGCTTAACTTAAAGGAAGAATCAACTTTAGCATTTATAAAATTATTAAGGTCAGTCCAGAGAATATGAGTATATGTGCAATTCCAGAATAAGTGAGATATTGTTTCATCCACATTACCACAAAAAGAACAGTGTGTCACTGTTTATCTTATATTTTAATAAAATTGGTCTTGACTAGATAGCATATATGAAGTATTTTAAAAGTAACCTCTCTTACTTTGTTTGTAATAATACATTTTCATGACAAAACCCATGTGTTTTTCCAATCTATCTCATTATATAAGTTATTCCAATAGAAAACTGCTGCAGGTTTAGAAACAATATCTCTCTGTATGATATATCTAATGAAATGATTCGTAGCTTTATCACTTATTATCACAAATATTACCGACATATATGTCATCAGGATTCAACCTTGGAATATTACAATTTCTACCTTTAGGAGAGAAATTTGGTATTTTAACCAAAGCATGATCTAAATAAATAAAAAAAAAACATATCAATTTTCTTACAGAAGTTAATGCATTCATTCCAGAAAATTCAGAGAGACTGAGTAGAGTGGTTTATGTTTTTAAAAACATGTTTATTGAAATGTTATAAAAGAAAGGTGGACCACAGTGTGATGGTGATTGTAATGCGAGACTGGCAAGACACTCGATTAGGGATTCTTTGGTCTAATAAGCACAGTAATTCACACATTTTAACAGGAAAAGGGTGGAAAAACAACAATTTTCATGGCATAGAACAGTATATTGTGAATACTACAACATATTCAACATAATCCTACATCAGTGACATCAACACTGGTTCTTTAAAATGCCAAACAAATTAGATCAAACTGAAAAATTATTGCTTGTTGTTGGCACTTTGTGTGAAAGGAAATATCCATTAGATATTTAAGTCACAAATCTCCAGCGGAGCTTTAAAGAGGTGACAGTAGAGGGCGGTGTAACGAAACTTGTGTTCACTGGTCTGAACCAGAAGCCTAAACGATGAAGTGATAGTCGAATACAACCAGTTGTACGACATATCTGCCGATATAAAGCAACAATACTTTCCACCTTAAACAACACAGATACCTAGCACTTAATAACCAACACACACGGACGTTAACAATGATACATCAAAGCTGCTCCTAATACTCTTAAAAAAGCTGGTGTTCAAGTGTTTTTCCAAAGACAGTTTCAGATGCTTCACTGCTAGAGATTTCCACTAGATTTGTACGGATGGTCAGTTCGAAACAAGAAAACAAAAAGTTTCTTTTCAAATCAACTGCTTCACTAATAGCCATCAGGACATTATGATTTTTCTCGAGCAAAGAACATAACTTTTTTTCTATCAGCCTTCTTAGGCCATTACGGACAACCAAACAGATGTTAAAATACAAAAAAAGAAGGAAAAAAAAAGCCAAAATAATCTGATTTAAAACTCTTTTAAAAGTCTAGCTGAAATTATTACTAAATTAATTATTACTACTATTTAAAAGAACGGCAGCTAATGTTCACTAAATCAAAGTCGCTATCTTAGGTCAGTGAAACTACACATTAACTTGCAATGTCTGTCAAACAGGCACATTACTAATTACTACCCATTAACAGAAATAAATATTTCAAAAACACGGAAGATGTTTTTTCAATATGAAGATCCGCCCTCTAGTGGCCACCTGTTGAAATGACACATTAAAAACAACTATCTCCAGATGTTTTCTCAGCTCAACTGTCACAGCTGCCAGTGTGCTCCACATTACACTTCAAATCTGGAAATAAAACTCATGTGAAAAGCACCTGGATAAAGTTTTAGACTTCAGTTAAATAAAAGCGTCTTCTTACAGGATTGTACGGAAGAGTATTAGGGGCCATGCAGGAGAAAAAATATTTGAGGGGAAGATTTTTTTTGTTATTGTGCACTTTGAAAAAAAAGTCGAAATGTCGAGAAAAAAGTCGAAATGTCAAGATTAATGTTGAAATACAATTTCAAGAATAAAGTCAAAATTTCACTTTTTTTCTCAACATTTCAACTTTATTCTGGACATTTCGACTTTTTTCTCGTCATTTCGACTTTTTTTCTCAAAATTGTATTTCAACATTAACCTTGACATTTCTTCTTTTTTCTCGACATTTCGACTTTTTTTCGACATTTCGACTTTTTTCTCAAAATTTCGACTTTTTCCTCAACATTTTAACTTTATTCTGGACATTTCGACTTTTTTCTCATCATTTCGACTTTTTTCTTGAAATTGTATTTCAACATTAATCTTGACATTTCGACTTTTTTCTCGACATTGCGACTTTTTTCTCAACATTTCGACTTTTTTATCGACATTTAAACTTTTTTCTCGACATTTCGACTTTTTTCAGAGTGCATAATGAAAAAAAAATCTTCCTCCTCTAAAATATGATTTCATTTTTCCCCTGCCTGGCCCTAATACTCTTCCGTAGGATTGCGTGCCGTGGCTGAGGAATTACATTCAACGCTGCCATGGTCCTGGCGAGCCGCTGCTTCACAGCTCCGTTCTGCTGGGTTTGTGGACGACCTGTTTGTAGCTGCTGCTCCTGCTGGGCTTGTAGGTGAGGAGCTGGCTGAAGGCCGTCAGGAGTCTCTCCCAGTAGCAGGAGACGTCCTGCATCTGCAGGTGCTGGAAGATGAACTCCTGACCTCTGCGGGGAGATGGACAGGTCACGGCTCGGAGGAGGACAACGGAGCAAGTTTCTACCAAATTCAGACGTAAAATAACATCCAGTACCTCGTGGCAATCTCCTTTGCGACTGCATCATTGTCTTTGACGAACTGTAAAAGCTCCCTGAGGACACAGAAAAGTACGGAAGAGTATTAGGGCCAGGCAAGACAAAAATAAAAATAATATTTTAGAGGAGGAAGATTTTTTTTTCATTATGCACTTCGAAAAAAAAGTTGAAATGTCGAGAAAAAAGTCGAAATGTCGAGAATAAAGTCGAATTGGCTTCATATTGATTTGAAACACATATCACACATATGCAGTTGCATAACTTCAGAAACGTCCCCCTAACGTTCCACTCCAAGGATGTAAGTTAGTTAGTTAGTTACAGCTGCTGCTGCATAGCTGTCAGTCGCTCTGCTAACTGGATTTGATGGGCCAGAGGAGACATTTCCACTTTATTCATCAAATTGTTTTTCAACTTTATTCTCGAAATTTCCACTTTATTTACAAAATTGTATTTCAATATTAATCTCGACATTTCGACTTTTTTCTCGAAGTGCACAATAAAAAAGAAATCTTCCCCTCTCAAATATCTTTTCTCCTGCATGGCCCTAATACTCTTCCGTAGAAAAGGGCCTTCACACGAGGAAAAATCAAATCCCGAGGCTGTAAAACTCAGCCATGAGAGGTGGTTTACCTGACGTCTGACAGATCCTGCTGAACTGGGATGTAGTGGACCCAGGGCTTGAGCTGAGGGTAAAAAAACTCCTGCCACTCATCCCCGACGTGGAAGACCAGGGAGCCGCAGAGGAAGAGGTGTTTGAGCCGGAAGCTGGCGGCCACACCCCGGAAATTGAACAAGTACCTGCGAGGCGGTGAAGAGGAAACATCATGAGGAAATGCAAAGGAGTCATTGATGTGTATGAGGCCATGTCAACTGGTGCTTTTCCACTAGCACCTACTCAGCCCGACTCGCCTCGCCTCGGTTCTTTCCCACTAGGGGTCTAACGTGCCGAGTAGATACTTTTTCTGTAACTAGCTGACTGAGCCAAGTTGAGTCGAGCCGAGCTGAGATGAGTAGAGCTGAGTAGGTACTAGTGGAAAAGTGCCAAAAGTGTACAATGTCCTGTCTTAATCCTGGTATCAAAGGTGCAGCGTACTTGTAGTTGCAGTGATCAACCAGGGGGATCTCTTTGGCTGGAGGTCTCCCGAGTGTATCCTAACAAAGAGGGACATGGTTTTCATCCCGGGTACGAGTCTGGGTCAGTTTATTCACAAACACCACGAGTGTACGTGACCCTGGAGCGCTGCGGCATCGGTGCCACTGACCTTGTCCGACTTCCAGGCCTGGTTCTTGGTGTACTCTGCATCCACCAGCTCTGGAGCTTCTCTGGACAGGAGGATGAGGGGGTCGCGCTCTGGGCTGGTTCTGCCGCACAAACACAGCACGAGGGTGTGGAGAGGGTTTAGTAGGAGGGGATGTGGGGTAGGAATGGGCGATATTTTACCGTTCACGATATACCGTCCAAAAAATTCCCTACGGTAAGAATTTGTCATCCCGCGGTAAAAACGATAAATTCCAGTTGATGACGTTTTTGTGTTAAGCTGATTTATGGTTCTGTGTTAAATCAACGCACAACGTACATGAAGGAAGGAAGGAAGGAAGGATATGAGCAAGGAAGGAAGGAAGGAAGGAAGGAAGGAAGGAAGGATATGAGCAAGAAAGAAAGAAAGAAATGAGCAAGAAAGAAAGAAAGAGATGAGACAGAAAGAAAGAAAGAAAGAAAGAGAGAGAAATGAGCCAGAAAGAAAGAAAGAGAAATGAGAAAGAAAGAAAGAAAGAAAGAAAAAGAAATGAGAAAGAAAGAAAGAAAGAGAAATGAGAAAGAAAGAAAGAAAGAAAGAAAGAAAGAAAGAAAAATGAGAAAGAAAAATGAGAAAGAAAGAAAGAAAGAAAGAAAGAAAGAAAGAAAGAAAGAAAGAAAGAAAGAAAGAAAGAAAGAAAGAAAGAAAGAAAGAAAGATTCCCGTTTCTTTTTTTAATCGTAATTTTTATCATTATCGGGATAAATTCCAGATTTTTTAGTCCATACCGCCCATCCCTAATGTGGGGCAGCATTTCCCCTCCCGGGTGACAAATCTCATGTCTCGTTGATATAAAGTTGCCAGTTTAATCTTAAAAAAGGAGCTGATTGTACTCCGAACTGTAATTGAATCCTGATTGATCACATGACCGACCTGGAGCCTCTGAAGAATCCTTTGGACTTTTTGTGTTCCCACGGCCACCGTGATGCCGACCTGTCAGGGATGAGCAGGGATTCATTTGGTTAAGATTAAAAAACACCCGTTTGCAATCGCGCCCAAGCAATACAGTTAAAAATTACAGAACTGTCTCAGAAAATTCAAATATTGTGATAAAGTCCTTTATTTTCTGTAATGCAAAAATGTCATACATTCTGGATTCATTACAAATCAACTGAAATATTGCAAGCCTTTTATTATTTTAATATTGCTGATTATGGTTTACAGTTTAAGATTAAGATTCCCAGAATATTCTAATTTTTTGAGATAAGATATTTGAGTTTTCTTAAACTGTAAGCCATGATCAGCAATATTAAAATAATAAAAGGCTTGCAATATTTCAATTGATTTGTAATGAATCTAGAATGTATGACATTTTTGTTTTTGTAATTGTATTACAGAAAATCACAATATTCTAATTTTGTGAGACAGTCCTGTATGTATTTCAAATAAGTTTCTGACATTTCGGAGGATAGTTTGTCCCGTCCAACTGTTTAGTAGTTATAAATTTGTCATTTCCTCTCCTTATATCTTCAGAATCAGAATGTTTATTTGGCCAAGTCAGGTCAAACAAGACAGGGAATTTGACTCGGTTATTTTCGCTCACTGTACAGTAAATACTTTTTACTTACTTTTTAAGGTCGTTCCTCATCAGGTCCCATCTCCCCAGTCCAGTGGGGTATATGGGCCACACAGCGGGCCCGCCCTCCCAGAACGTCCAGGCCGGGTACATGATGTCCTGGTAGTCCGAGGTCTGCTCGGGTCAAACGTTCACACGTGGGCTCTTAAACAAAGACCTTCATGTGTTGATAATATGACTGTAAATATTCTGACCTTACTGAAAGAGAAGACGGGCAGAGGCGGCTGCACCCAGCTTGGGACTTGTGGGTAATCCCTCACGTTCACCACCATCTCCACGTCTGGCAGCCTGTCAATCACCTCCAGGATGAAGTGTTCCACCCCGCTGCACCTGGAAAACGGGATTCAGGAATAGAGGGTCGGCTTTGACGTCACTTCCCCACTGGACCAGCCCCCTTACTCGCACTGAGGGGCAAAACATCAGCAAAAATGGCT